>NW_019728507.1:321150-374804 GCF_002891405.2 Cryptotermes secundus | reverse complement strand
ATTGAACAATGTGACAGCATGAGCATGTCATAGTGGTCTTTCCTCCAATCAGGTCCATTACAGAGTTATAACAAGGATTTCAACAAGTGTAAAACCAACAGGAAGTCCCTGTGCATTTGACCACTGGGTCAGACAGCAGTGTGAAGAAGGCCGTATAACTTGTAAAAAGCCACCTGGCTGAACTTGTTCAGTCAGCATAACTAGGAATATTATCTTAGTGTTGGCATCAACCACAGTCTCAAGAGAACAGCAAGTAAGCACACTAAAGTTTTAAGCAGGACTAAAGCTGGATATCGACTGTACGCGGCTGCTGCGTGCAGCAAACTCGTTCATTTGTTTACCATGTTCGTGTCCAGCATTGAACCACGGCAGCCATGTGTGGCTGTTGATTGATGCTGTTCCTCAGTTCTCGCAAGATCGCCATGAATACTGCACATGCAGCAGCTGCCTTTATGTTGATATTCAACATTATCGAAGAAAAAAAGAAACTGAAATGAAAAGTGTGTTGGTGGATGAAGGAATTAGACAAAGCACCTACAGTTTCGTTGAGAGTATTCTTTTTAGCCATAAAGATGAATTCATTGAATGTGAACCATTTGGATATGTAAACAGTACCTGCAGCTGTAAATAAACAATAAATTATTAGTGTATTGGCATAATTACAGATAATACAAGTGGTATATTAGCAATTTAATAAATATGTTCATATCAGAACCAGTTATGTGAGACTTTTCTCTTCTGTATGAAGCCAATAAAGTTGTCACCTTCTTTTTTAAATACTGAAGTGGCATTTTCATTTAGTCACCTGTCTTTCCATGGATCCTTTTGTATACTTTTATGGTAATTAGCGCTTTTTGAATTCCACAATACCTCTTTAGATTTATAAAGCTGCATGAGAGCCAGACACATTCCATTCTCTATTTTGCCGTGAAAGAAACACCGGAAGGCCACAAGACCATCTCAACTGAAAGAGCACAGCACACTGAAATCCCTTTACCGCAGGACAAAGAACCGCTCTGATTTGGCTCAGCACATGCCAAGTTTGCACACAGCAGCGTTCGTTCTGCTGCACGCAATCGATACCCAGCTTAACAGGAGTGTATGGTGCACAGTGAGCTAACTTTCATTCTTGCAATATTCAAGGAACACAACAGCTAAGTAACCATGAGAAAGAGGTGTGCTTGTAATTCTATCAGCACTGTCCTGAACAGATGGCTGGTAACCCAGCCATGCCAGACAATATTCCAGTAAGTGATCATCTACATTTGCACTTGTACATCACTGTCAATAGGTAAATCTTTCAATTCTGGGCCACTGAAGATATGAATACCTACACTCCCTGTACAAGCCAAAAGTTACTGCTTGGTGTGTGCACTCTAGACTCTATTTCTTTGAAAATTAAAACGAGAAAGCCATCAGTCATGTTGAAATGTTACGTGATTGAGCTATTTTCCATGCAGAGAGTACAGACTCTCCAATAGCATGAAAATGTATGGTTTCAGCAAGATGGTGCTACTACTTATGCAACTTCACAATTTGTTTCACTGACGTACCCTGGCCTCCTAGTTTACCAAACCTAACTGCTCATCGGGTGACATAAATGATATACTTTACAAAAAGTAAAATACTGTATAAAATGTCAAAGACTAAAGAAACATTATATAATAACATGCCTTTTGTAATACTTAATCACATTTTAAAAGCACTTCACTATTTCTGCACACCCCATATATTATATATTAAATTAGGGGACAGAATAATGAGATACCAAATCAGAGAGACAGAACACTGTTCAAATCACTAGAAATTAAGTTTTTAAAACGTTTGAAAATAGCTTCATGGATTTGAGTGAAGAATGAAATGTCCAGATAAACAAGGGACATAAATGAAACATTGTGTGAATACACTCCAATGGTGTGAATATGTAAAAAGAATGGAGACACATGGGTGACTGAAACTGCTTTTTCATTGCACATGAGGAGATATAAATGTGATATAAGGAATTTATGAAGCAATGGAGGAGAGAAATTAATATGAAAGGCAGGTGCAGATACTTATGACGTGCAAGAACAGAAATAGAAAAACCACAAGATAAAGATAAACAAAAGATTAACATAACAGAATCAGTGGCAAGGAACAACACGATTCCATCAAATGCATAAATAATTTTAACATGATAGACAGGTATACAATGTTTTGTGGCCAGAAATGGAGACATTTTTAAAACAAAATGATAAACCTATATCATTTATCTCAGATCAGCAAACAATCTATCTGCTGTAATAATTCAGCACCATATTATAAAAAGTGACTCTACTGACATGGTTCTCAGTAGCTATCCCTGCATACGAACTGTGTTAGTTGACCGTTGTCACGACGGCACACCTCGAATGCTTCACTCATTCCCAACACGCTCCCTGAATTGTGGCTAAAATACAAGAGGCGGTAAGGTCCAACTTCTCTCACAGCTGTGTCTGGGAAATCCACTTTCTTCACCCTACAGTTGCTGTTCCCACTGACAGTGCTCCTGGCAGCATATACATAGCAGAGATAGTCATCCAGACTAGTGAATCCATCCTGCAAATACAGTCATCATTCAGAAGTGGATAAAACCAACAGCTGAAGTACTGTACCATATTTTGTTGTCATCCAACTGTCTAAGTGTTGACCATACTGCAGGAATCACATTTTCAACCACAACAGTCAGTAACCCACCTGAAATTCAAATCAGGGACCTGCCAAATACATAGCTGAAGGACTATCATTATATCAAGTAGAAGTGCACCATTTAAGAATACATACATTTCCTAAGTGCATTCTTTATGATTTTGCATTCCTTATTCATCTTCAGTGTGGCTTGCTGCAGATATTACTGTATTGCAATCACAGCTAAACAACTGTGGGAACTGCAAAGTCATACACAATTCTTGCTTGAATTTTATAAAGACACAACATACCAAAACATGTTACAAATAAGAGTTCTACACTTTACTAACGCACGTCAAGTATTTCATGTCATGTAACTAAAAATATGATGATGACCCATTTCTTTAAAAATTTGATAGCTTCGTAAGCTTCATGTAAAGCCTTGCACCAATGCATATGAAAATTAAATTTCTGCTAGAGCTTTCAGTGCGAACTGTCAATATTGTTGGAGGTAAAGGGTGGCCGGTGCATAGGGCTGACAACCTTGCCGCCATCTATGAGCCTACTGTCTAGAAAATGTAGGAACCTCAACATCTCACAACGCCATGGGCCTCCACAGCCTGTTACAGGGATAGCTTCGCCTTTACTAGTCTAATTATAGTCTGAGAAAACCTAAGTGTCTAATACCTTAAAAACACCAATCCAGTCCCACAAGGTTGGCTGTACATCTCCAGAAAGTGTATATGAGGCCGAATTCTCTTCGTCTACATACCACAGCTCAAAAGGCAGGAACTCAACAACACGCTCATAGTAATCACTGAAAACCTGCAACAGCATAATTTGATACAGTAAGTCAGACAGACTCTGAAAGACAACTAAAAATTAAATTACCTACTGACTATACTTCTTAAATTCCTTCAAGTATAGTTCATACAGTAATGTTCCTGGCTTTGGGACAGATGAACAGGACTCCATTCCTGATCACCATTTCAAAATGCTTTGGGATACAGAACTTGAACACTTGGACAGCCACAAAAAGAAACTTCATTATCAGTACTTGGTATATCAAAATCTTTGTCCTCCTGACAGTCCAGAAGGTTGTTACGGCTTGAAGTTTCTCATGGTGGTAACATCTAGTCTTCCGAGAAATGATGCCACGTACTGACAGATGTTTACCAGTGTTTTGGAGGAACATGTTGCCTCCATTTTGAAGGTACTCTTACTCTTCTGTCCTGAAGATGAATAAGCATGTTCCTCTTAAAAGTTTAGTAAACATCCACCAGACTATGAGACATCAAATTCCAGAAGTTCAGAAATTTGCTTAAAATCCTCAAACTTTACTATGCGGCAATCAGGAAACTGTATATAACATTTTAATGAACATTATGTGATGCCATCAAATTCATGCACTGCAGGAGTGAAATTAGTGTTATTATTCCACTTAATCTCAGAAAGCAAGAGATTTTCTTTGGAAACCTTCTTTTGTTTAGCTGGACATTTTACAACTCAGTATCACCAATTTCATATCTGTGGACTTTGGGTTCTATATCAGGGTATGAATAAGACTCATTGTAGGAGTGCTCCATGTCACTTTGGTCCAGTACAGTTCTGGAGCATCTTGTTCACTTCCTCAACAGTCAGGTTTGAAGCACAAAATATCACCTGCCTAATGAATGAATCTGTACTTGGTTCCATGAGATAGACTATAATGGTTTCAATTCACATGTGCATAAAAAAAGACCTTATAACCAGAACAGGTTCAGTGCGATGTGCCTGTTAATCCCAAGACACTCAAGCACACAGACTTCTTACAAAGCTGTTTTGTGTGTGTACAACCAATATCCTGTTGTGATGAAACACTCAAATGCTTATCTGCAATAACAGGTTGCTACGAGGCACAGAGGCTGGTTCTCTTATGTAATGCTCAATGCAGTTAGTTACTTTGCTAGCAACTATTAATGTATGTACATCTAAACAGACATTCTGAGAAACATAACCAAAAAATATATTCCAAAGTACATTACATTAAATGAATCCAGTTTTGCACTGAAATACAGTAAAATAAAAGTGCTGATTTCTTTAAGGTGCCAAAACAAGATAAGCTAACTTCTGACTCAATATGTACCACTGTGAAGCTGTAATCCTTCTATACCGATATGTTTATGTTTGTTTGTGTACCTTGATTATGAATTCCCCAATAACAGGTTTGTGGTCACTCTGAACATATTCCTCCACACTTCTGTAAGATACTTGCTCTGCTTGTAGTGTCAAGTTCTCATATACATTAGCATTCACTTTGTACAGAATTCGATCAGTCCACGAAGGACGGCGTCTGAAATAAAGAATTTTAAAGTAGTCAGTGTTGGGTCTCAGTCTGTATTATTGACTGCTTATTGTTCCAGTCATCTGATGAGCAGACAAGCAGTATGGATAGAGAAAACATGGAATACAAAACTTTGGTTGGAAAACCTCAGGAGCAAGAGATAACTTGGAAAACCTAGGCAGTGTGAAGCTATGAACTGGGCAGAAATGGTTCACAACTGGGACCAGTGGTGAGCAGTGGTTTGACCTTCAGTGTCTGTGAAAGGAGGGGGATTTTTCTTAGTTGCATCACCTATTCACAGACATTCATAACAGCGAGAACAGAACTAACAACATGTTTCACATTTAACTGAAGTCACTATTGAAATAGTGACTGTAAGTCTCTGCTAAATCTAATGCAAGTTAAATTAAACCTACCTGCCATGTTTAACATATTATAACGTGGATGGCGCAACAGGAAGTAGGGGTCACGTGTACTCTGCGGTCTCACGAGTGACGTCATATACCCCCACTCCTTCTATCAGTATGCAATGCTTGGTAAACACCCCCTCCCCGCGGTGACATAACAGAAGAGCAACTGTGTCAGGCAACCATTGCTGCGGTGACATAACATCACTTCCCACAGTGTTGTAACAAGGGATACTGTGGTTACTACACAGCAGTAACCAACCCTCGACAGTGTTGCTAGACAATTAGTAAACACGATGTTAAGCAACACTGGTACCTATCACATAACTGTTTTCTGCGTTGTCTGTGCCGAGCCTAAATACGGAGCAGTGAACACTATTCAGTAGTGAGTACTGAGTGAGTTAATGGAGAGGGAGTAACCAGTCAGTTTCAATCTAGCAGCCGACGAGTCGAGTTGTACTGAGTGAATGGATAATTAATTGTGATACTGCAGATGGCAGTACTTGGGAAATTGTAAATTGTGTAACTGCAAGAGCGAGTGTGGAATAAATTCGTTTGATCCAATATGGCGTGAAGTTATTTGTCGCATTATATACCCAACACGTGACAAACGATAATTAAAAAGAGATCCAGTTCCCAAAACGTGTTTTCTATTATCTAGAATACCGGACGATGGAAACAGTTCAAAATCCCAGTAATTCTGAGGGATGAATCTTCGGGTTCCAACACAATAAGGAGTTTCTGTAATTGCTAAAAGTTAATTTCTTACAGAGTGACTTACTTGAGATCATATCTTGAGGAATGGAATTCAAACTTGTAGGTGGGAGGGAATGTAGGCAGTTGCTCGGACAATTCACTGAATGCTTCACCACTTGACATCACTTGCAAAAGCTGATCTTTATCCAGTAACCTCATCAATTCTCCCTTCCTAATAAGATGGTCTATTTCCTCAGCACTATAGCCATCCACAAGTCGAAAGTTCATGTCACCTATCCAGAACACATAGCTGAAACAGATGGAGCATTTCACCTTGAATTAATACTGCACTGTACTGTTCTGTTTCATATCCAGTAGGTCCTGAATTAAAATCTTTACTATGAACTCAACTGAGCAGACTGAGGTCAAGTAGCTTTCCTCATTCTCATAACGTAAGTGGTGTTATGTACTTCATAAAGGTCATAACTGCTTCCTTACCAGTTCTTTCCAATTCACAATACATTATCATCCTTTCATATTATCAATGCTACATAAATTCTGCAGATGATGTCTTGGTAAATATCCTAAGAACTTTGAATCAAGTTTTCTTTTCTTTCCTGTGAGTTATTTAATGATGCTTTCTCAGCACAAAGATTATCAAGCATCAGATGATAGGATGATAAACTGGAAAGGCTTTTTCTTTAAAAATAAACTGCACTGAAATAACAGAATTTCCAATTTATCACATCTGTCTCTGAATATATTCCCACGGGCCAAAGGAAAATTATTCATAGTTTCCATATAATGACATTCCATTATTATTATTATTGTTATTATTATGTTAATGTTGCAAATAAATTCTTGTTAACCAAAAAAATATTATGCCTCTTTACTGAGAAGCCTCAAAAACGCATTGAATAATGAACCTGCTCATTTCTTACAGCAATGTTCCGTTTTAATCAACACAAAAATCTATATTACTGAAAAGTTGACTATGCCTCCAGGACAATTGGATACTATATTAAAACATGGAACATGAAGAAATGAAGCAGCAATGAAGATAACAAGGGGAGAGAAAGCCACACAGGAATAAAGATTAAAAAAAAATTATGTACACAATGAACAAGCTTGGATGTGCTAATGATAATTAAATATTTCAACTATTATTTCTACCACAGAATATGAGAGAGAGAGGACAACAGTCTTCACAAAAATTATCTGCTGTAATATTGGTCCGAGGGTGTCACCTTGCATGTTACAATCTTTTTACAATTCATTCAAAGCTAAATAAATAACCTACAATGGAACTTTATGAAGTACAAAAAGTAAGGGATAAAAGAAGAGACTGGCATACTATGTTACTGAATGCTATGAGCCATGCCAGACTGCAGATTAACTAACTCGTGGAAAAAGATGTTGCTGGTCTCCTTGGCACGAAACAGCTGGCTCTTAATAATGTTGTTGTAATCCGCTATACGTTCCTGCAGCAGGTGATCATGTGGGGTGAGGTGGCAGTTCACGAGGCATACTGAGCAGCCATATATACTCAGTCGAATGGTCACTGCTCCCTTGTTTCCCTGAGGATATAAACAGTGCATATAATATAAATTCCTTCACATCAACAAAGTACATTCCTTACATGAAACTTTGTAATTTATACAGTTCAAAGAATGTGAAGTACAGTAATCAGTGAGCCAAACATACAGCTGAAATGAGAAATCAATGAATATTTAGATAATTCTTGCCAAAGGAAACTCTCTGAGAGCAGTCACCTATAAAAATGAAAAGGGGGGAGGGGGATAAATCAGATCTTAAGGATGTGAACTTGACTAAACTGGCCTAGGGTTATGTCCAATGATGGGCTTTGGTAATACTGTGTTAGCATGGGAACAGAATATTCAAAACATACTGATGTGTAAAGAAAAAAGGATAAAAATTAAAGAATCTGTTATGAATGTAAAGGGGTGGGCCTTGCACCGCGACCTACAGCGGTCTCTTGTGCCTTGATACTGTTAAGTCAGATGGGCAAGAACACGATAAAGATGACCTAAAGAGAGACCCAAACAATCCTGGCAGGAGGGAACAAAGAACAAGAATATATGTAAGATTTGAGGCTTTCACAGCGGNAAAGGAGTGGGCCTTGCATCGCGACCTACAGCGGTCTCTTGTGCCTTGATACTGTTAAGTCAGATGGGCAAGAACACAATAAAGATGACCTAAAGAGAGACCCAACCAATCCTGGCAGGAGGGAACAAAGAACAAGAATATAGTAAGAAAAAAAAAAGATACGCTGGAAGAAGTAAGATACTGCAAGAAAGTAAAATGTAAAGTTGTCTCCATGCTTAACTACGCCATGAAGGTGTATTGGGGAGTGGTCAGCTTCACACCCCGGCAGCTTTACTCTCCAGGGAAAGAGCTCCTGGTACTCAAATGATAGGAACTGCAAGAAAGTATGATGGGGGGGGGGGAAAAAAATATACAGAAAGACAGACAAATATTGAAAAAGAAAAGAGGAAAGCTTGGACAGCTCTTTGCAAGATTTCTACACCATTAAGCCAAATGCAAGAGTGCACTGAAAGCTTCAGATGTTCACTTTTACTAGTTCATGAATATTAAAGCAACTTATGTGTTTGTGAAAGCACAAATTAATTGTCAAGGCTGCAATCAATAAAAATATGACTGATTGACCTTGTAAGGTTGGGAATGATGTAAACGTACAACCAACAGCTTCAAGCAGACAGTAGAAAAGCATTAAATTAATCTTGCTCTATACACTCACATCAAATTCTGCAAATTTTCTTAGAAGTGGCTCATTGTTTTTTAAACATATTCATGGCATAAAATATTTATGACAAAACAGGTCTCTGACATTGTTTTATAATTTTTTTAACAAAACAAAATTTCAATTTTGTTTAAGTCTCCAGTTGGGGTATCAGTCCTAACTCTCATTCTTTGTTACTAACTTTAAAAATTACTTCCTATATATAAGCTCATCCAAATGTGAGATAGATTTACATGTTATTATTTTGAAATGCATCATCTTTCACTAGTTTTTTTGCACAGCAATAGTTTTTGATCATAACAGATTCCGAAGACCATGGAGGTCTATGTAATTAATTCTGCCAATGATGGCACATGGTTCAAGAGACATAAATACATAATCAGGCAGGGTGTTAAGTTTTTATGTAGTAAAAAACTTACAGGTCACATTGGACAGAGTGATGTATAATTTGTAAAAAAGGCCTTGTTTTATGCAATGGTTTTTCACATGTACAGCAATAAGACACTGACAAGTTCCAATGGTTTCTGATACTATAATGTAGGGCTCGTTATAAGCTGTACTCATTTTACTGCGACTTCTCTGTTACTTTCCACAAAGAGCCTGTACCATGAAGTCAGATTCACTAGTTTTTTATCCAAAGTATTAAAAAAATACAAATTTCCTGAAAAACTATGATAATAGCATGCAGGATAAACCAGAAATCTGTGTATACACACCCACATACCGCCGAGCCCTGTTCTTGTATACTGTGTCTCTATATCACGCAGATGGAGTAAATGTTTCCTCAAACAGAACAAACTCAGCAGCAAGCCTTGTAGTCGAATGGTCTTCACCTTCACATAGTCCCACCTTGCCAGGACATCCCTGTGGAATAAGAATGAATCTTAAAGCGGAACAAGAAGTTCATTTTACAACTTATGATACCGAAAATACTACAAGCTCTACAAAACATGGTATAAATTAATAATCATACAAGTTTGTGATCTATCTCTGCACAAAATTTCTGCAAGTACAGATTTTTACTATGTAAAGCTTATCAGGTATAAACTTAAAGTTTCATGGGAGAAATAACTCTTTAACATTTTATGCACAAATAAATGTTCGCATAAATTTCATAGGAATGGTGAATAATGGTAGACTACATCTGTACAAAATTTTAGGAGCAGAGTCTGATAATTAAGGTTACATGAGGCAAAACATTAAGTAAATGTGCCAATTTCTTCTGGTTCAATCTGACAGTGTTACTGTAAGCCATGAACTATTAACTGAAAATTTTGGCTGTAAATATAAAACAGTGTTTCAGTATATTGACGTCAAAATACACAATTTGAAAGACTGTACAAAACGATGATGATAAAAACATACTAGTTCTAACCTGTATGCATTGGTCCATGGATCATCAAATATTGCATCCATCAAGATGTTCTGCGGCTGTGACTTCACTTCTTGTAGTCTGAAAACAACCACTTATTCAGAAGAGTTTCATACTGTTTGGTTGACAAGAACTAGTGATGACTTGGCATTATAAATATATAAATTCAACAAAAAGTTTTACAATTTATCTAATATATATGTTCTAATTTATTTCATATTTAATAATAAAAATTACGAATTTGCTACTCATCCCTCCATCGACATGGGAATCCGAGTATTCTGAGTATCTTGTTCAGAGTGTTGCTTGTTTCAATCAACTCCCTTCTAACACTGTCACAGTCTGTTGATACATAATAAATAAAGAAATAACAACTCTATTTTTGCCACTTTGGCATTTTCTATCATAACCATGAAAGATTTTCTCTCACCCTATAGCAAAAATGTCAGGCAGTCTTTCTTGGACTTTGTGTTTTCCTGAAGTTCCAAAACCAAGCATTTCTGCAAGATCCTCTTCAGGATGGCGAGTGGCTACATTCCATGTGACCATGTACAGCCTAAGGAAGGAAACCAATTAATACTGTACTATCATAACCCAGGTTACGGAGCCACTTTCAGATGAAACCTTCCTCAATATTTTCCTTGGTTGAGAAATTTTATTAGGGTGTTTTCTTCACTAGTCCTTTGTGACCCATTAATTCTAATCAGACTCTTCACCACCCCTTTAAAAGACCATATCTGTGTGGCACGGATTCCATTTTAGGCCATTTTAATACAATGCAAACCCCTATTTAGAGACCAGCCATATCCCTGACCAAACCCCCTCTAAAAACCATCTCAATAGGAATTCCAGCCCCCGACATCTGTAATCACCAGCGCTGTGAAGAAGAATGCAGACTCCATACCTGAGACTACCCCTGTGCCATGTGCCTACCAGATTAGCACTCTTGACCATGCAGGGCATGTTCCCAACTTCTCATTCCTACCTTAATCTCAAAGTGCCTGAACCTCTGTGTACAGTCTACATAGTCAATTATCCAAATTCTAGCCCATCCATCCCCTATTCAGAGACTGCCCCTATAAAAGACCACTTACGACCGGAATGATCGGTGGTCTTCTTCGAGATGCTCCACTGTACATTCTTTCCCTTTATATAAATATGGAGACAGAGCCAGCTTACAAAATACAAATTTCTTATACATACATGAAATACCTTCATGACAATAATGAACCAGTCACAGACCTATACAACTAAACAATTTGTAACACTTTTCACCACTGCAGATGGTTCTGAGCAGATATGGAATGCTGCATATGGTACTAGGGCCACATTAAACATAAATTAACTTTATTAAATGGACGATGAATGTTTAAACCTTTCCATTCCAATATCAGTTCAGCAGCTGTTCTCCGCTGTAAAAAGTAAAGCAAAGGTATCCCTGTAACAGGCCGTGGAGGCCCATAGGGTTGTGAGATGTTGAGGCTCCCACATTTTCTAGACAATCGGCTCATAGATGGTGGCATGGTTGTCAGCCTTACGTGCCGGCCACCCTTTACTCCCAAGAATATTCCAAGAATATTCCTGGTACTCATTTCGGTTAGATGCTGAGTCGGGGCCGGGGCCATAGAACGTCTGGAAGGATTAGGTCAACTGAAAATAATCCAATGACCTCATCAGGACTTGAAACTGTGACCTTCCAGCTTGTAGCATAGTGCCTCAAGTTCTCAACTGTAAACTGATGAATTAATCAATTCTAAAAAGGTTCTGACAACTGTATATTACACTAGGGATTAATGAGTTTCTGGACTTTATCCATAATCTCACATTCTTGATGAACACAAGAACCCAAAACTGGTTCTGTGTCCACCTTCATGAGAAATGCTGGGTCCAGTGATTGAGACTACCTCTATCTGAAGGACCCAATTGGGTAGGCACCTCCACACTACTTCACATAAGGACAGAAACAGATCCAGTTTCTGAAATATTATGTTATTTCAGAATAATAAATGAAGGGAGGAAGTACAAAAATTCAGTAATCCTGAGTGAAGAATGAATTGCAAGAGCACCACAGATGGCAAGTGAATACAGAGAACTGCCACAGAGCTGGTACTGGGCACTCAAATGTTGACATAGGAGTGGAAGGTATTAGAGTGACTGGCTAATTCCCTGGAAACAGAAGAAGGAAGTTTACAGGGACGCAAGGATACAGCAAGATCTTTGAGGCAAATCATGGCACCTTTCCAATTCCATAACTCTTAGTGAACTCTACAAAACTCAATTCATACCAAATAATTCTAAGTGTGCCTATTCCCCTCAGAAATAAACTGAAGGATATTCTTAAAATAAATCTTACAGACCTAAATTGTGAGAATGTGGTCAAGGGCGAATTAACTGCACAAGTAACTAGTTAACTAATTCACTTACTTCTTACCATGCTCAACACAGCATGCCACTATATGCTACACTGACTCAACTGAATAAAGTCCTCAACCTCACATCATGTTTAAGATCCACCTTAATATTATCCTCCCACATGTGTCTAGTACAAGATTCTGATTCTGATGATTGTGATGATGATAATGAATAATCAGATTCCAAAACAACACAAAGTTAGTAGCAAGATAGCTGCAGGCATATGTAAAATTTACAATGTGAAATAAAAATTATAATTACATTAGATATTTGGAATTTGATGTGTTTATCAAGCAATGCCTTACTGTGAATTAAAGTCATGAAATTGCCAGAAATTTTACGATTTTTGCACAGAAAAACAATATAAAATCAACTTCAGAATTTGACTTTCAAAATAATTACTTCTTTCTGTTCTAGGCTTGCTTTTGAGAGGGAAAATAACACAGCATTATGTGCCTTTTAACTCTATGACAATTGATGAGTCACTGAAGTCAGGGATATGATGTTCCAGTTGTTATCAACATCTGCTTAGAGCATGAAGAAACCTAATTCACCTACCAGTCACAAACCAGTAAAATATACAATGAGGTACTGATTTCCCATGATATTATTGAAGGTACACAAGCAAACATTCCCAAAGGATTAATAAGTACAAGCACATGCACCCGTCTGCTTGGCATTACAACACTGGCAGTTGCTTACTGGATATAAGAATATGGTGTTGTGTGTTGTACAGCAGGTATCAGCTAGACTAGATACCCAGTCTTGAGCTCCACTGTGCATGCACACACAACTCATTCCATCACAGCAAAGCCAGACCTTCTTTTCCTCCAAGAAGAGTATTTTTACAATTATGTACAGTTTAGTATTATGTTAGTAACTAATGGAAGTTCCTATTTTTAGAGCTCACGTCCCAACCAGCCAACTGTCAAGTTCCACAGGTTGAGAAACACAGCCACATGGCAGGAGCTTAAACAACAGCTTTCATGGCACACTTAATAGATACTGCAATTATATCCTGAGATAAACTAACTTCCTGCAAATAATGTCTAACACATAGTGTGTTATTTTATAGATCACAATGACATCACCTGTTATTCAAGTTCTAATGTATGCCAAAAATATATTTAGATCAGCAAATAATTTATGCCNAATGTCTTAAGAAGCACCTGTTTCATCATATTCATCTGTTTTTCATGTATCCCTATATCCATATTTAATGAAACCCAATAAAGTAAACTTCCACAAAATTTAAGTAAGTAATTTTGATGTTGTTTTAGTTTGGTTCATTTTTAAGGATTTGTTTACTTAGAGTCTAAATGAAGTTTATTAAATTCTAGATTCTGACAGATTTTGATGAAAGTTAGTTTATGGCACTCCTGTCTTATGAGTCTTGTAAACTTAATTTTCTAAGTAAGATTTGAGGTTTTCACGGCGGTGACTATGAAGAAAGCAGTCTTCTGGGATGTGGCACCATGTATATGTGGTGTTAACCGATGTTTCAGAGGAACGTTTTGCCTCCATCTTCGGGGTAGCAGGAAAAATATAAGAAATCCGCAGGCGAAGAGACCTTCTACCCTGAAGATGGAGGCGATACATTCCTCTGAAACATCGGTTAACACCACATATACATGGTGCCACATCCCAGAAGACTGCTTTCTTCATAGTCACCGCCGTGAAAACCTCAAATCTTACTTAGAAAATTAAGTTTACAAGACTCATAAGACAGGAGTGCCATAAACTAACTTTCATCAAAATCTGTCAGAATCTAGAATTTAATAAACTTCATTTAGACTCTAAGTAAACAAATCCTTAAAAATGAACCAAACTAAAACAACATCAAAATTACTTACTTAAATTTTGTGGAAGTTTACTTTATTGGGTTTCATTAAATATGGATATAGGGATACATGAAAAACAGATGAATATGATGAAACAGGTGCTTCTTAAGACATTTTTCAAAATGCCTTTAGAAAGGATGAATTAGATTAGTTTAATTTGCATTATTACCCTGTAATCCTTTACTAATATTTAACATACATATAGTGATTAGTTGGGGCTTAATACCATTTATTCAGAAACCTTCCAAAAGTCATGCTTTCTTCTTGTATCTTACTCTGCTGGTTATCTGATGAGAAAAGGTCCATGGGAAAACAAGGAAATTAGGAATGTTTTATGGTATGCATTAATGATATAAACTACTGTTTTATTACATATTTAAAGCTACTAAATAATGGGGGAAAATCTGCTACATACCAAATATCCATGTTGATTTTCATAAAAATGGAAATTCATCCAGTAGAGTGCATGTGAGTCAACTGTAGGGATGGAGGTCCATCCTAGGAAAAACGTCCAGCCTTGTAATTTTTTTGACAAATCACAGGTAATATCGGAACTACAAAAAAACTTTGCTTAAATTAAAAGTTTATATTTGAAAAAACAGTAAGTATAAATATACATCTTAAGTGCAAGTTGTGTGACAAAAAGTTTTGGGATGAAAGCCTGAATTTCTTTTATGATTTTGTTAGGCTGGGTAAAGTCAGCTTCATAACACCCACACTCAATCTACATTTCAAGAAAGACAGATATATAATAAACATGCACTCTACATCTGTGAAACTTCTCCTGGTATTGTTTCCATACATCACTTCCTCAGATACATTTTTTTTCACGACCATAGTTGTGACTGTCATTTGTGTAAATGTAAGCATCAACTACACTGTGATTAACAAGGTTCCATCATAAAATGCCTTTATTGCTTTAGAAAGGGAAATGATTGCTGCATCAATATTAATAAGAGTTCTATCTTCTGGGAAGTAGCAAGCTTGCTACCTGCTTCACGACGATTTCTTGCTTGGCGTATTCTTTGACCCTGAAGATGGAGGCGACATGTTCCTCCGAAACGTCGGTTGACTTTTAACAGGCTACACGGCGTTATATCCCAGAAGATAGAACTCTTCATAACCACTGCTGTGAGAACCTCAAATACTACAGTATTAACAATTCTTAACTAATTCTTACATGACACAGTCTGTCACGAACACATCTTTACGTAAGGCGAGTTTGACGCTTCTCGACACTACTCGCCTTCGTGTTTACCTAGTGGATTACTTACTACGCCTTAATGATACTGACAGTGTATTAACACACAAACGAAAAATTTGCAGTACCTTAGATTATCCATCGCTCTTCCCCCTTACATCAAGCGGAGAGCAGTGCAGCAAGTCCACAGACATTTTTTAAAGCACAACTCATTTTCACTTCATCTTTCCTCCTAACTAATAAACGAAAATAATTAGTATTTTCTGTTGCATATGCATGGCCTAGCATTTCACATTTCCATTCCACAACTCACCTACACAAACTACCTCGGCCTTCAACCACCTTACGTCACAGACAGTCACGTCACAACCGCTCACTAGGTCCAGCCGTGCGCAAAATATCGGTCGTGACGTCACGATTGAGTTATGCTGCAATCTACTTTAAACGCCCAAGCTATCTCTGACACATGGTCGCAGCCACTGCCGAAAGCTAAGTCGGTAAAAAGGCGTACTGCTATCCACTACCGTATCCAAGGCGTACGAAGCTTACCAAAAACCGAGGTCACAGAACAGTGAAAAATTATGCTACCCTGTTTCTTGTACTGCAACGGTTCTTATTCTGTTTTTAGAAATGCGTCTAACTAATATTATTTCACTCTTTTTTTTTTACATTCCCTACAGAACGGACAATACTTTGTAAGATGATGTACCGACTAAATAACTAATCTGTATAGATAATGTGGGACCCTCAACGTCTCACAACCCTATGGGCCTTCACGGCCTGTTACAGGGATAGCTTTACTTTTACTTTTACCTATATTCTTTGCAGACGACACTAGTTTGTTAGTTAAAAGTTCAAACTATGATGATCTCTGTGTAAATATAAACAGTGCTTTTCATAGTATAAATGAATGGTTCAAAGTAAACCAACTTTCTATAAATTTTAACAAAATCCACTACATTCAATTTAGAGCTAGAAATAATAATCCCAAATCTGAAATAAAAATTGTATATGATAAAAAACAAATTACATCTATATCCAATATTTAATTTCTTGGAATATTCATTGATGATACAATGAGCCAGAAATACCACATTGAGTATATTTTGCTTCTTGCTTCCCAAGAGAGAGCTCTCAAGTTCTTCCTTTGTTGCATCTTGAAGAAGTTTGCACCTTTCTTTTTGGAAGCTTTGGCAGGTTTGTTGCTTTGAAATGTCTTTAGTGTTTTAAAAGGGACATAACTCTTTAGGCTTTCCACTAAGGAAATTACAAAGTATCAAGGACAGATAAACTTCTTTCTTTTCCTAAGCAGAAAGTCCTGTTTGAAAAAAACTACAGGGAGATTTTGCCACAACTTTTCTCTCTTCCAAGTACATCCCTCTCACTGTTCCTCAAAGTGGAAAATTATCAGGTGTAGAGAAAGTGTAGATCTCATTAAAATACACACATCATTGCACATTTTTTGGGTGTTTAATACAGAGAGGGGAAAGACAAAGATGTGTTACACACGGCAGTATATATAAGAACTAATGTATATGGGAATTAATGTATATGGTGTTACATATAAGAATTACTGCATTAATTATACAAATCCATTATTGATGTACAGAACAAGATGAAATGCTAAATGTTATTTACACTATCCATAAGTAACCTTGTTCTGAACTAGAAAGCAGAGACTTAATAAATCTATGATACCCAGACAATTGGTAAACCTGCGTATGAGAATATGGCAATGTACAACTGAACTAACACACTGAAAACAATAGAATGTTCTAGAGGCATCTTAGCTATTGTAATAAGTGAAGATTCCAGATTGTTACACTCTGACTGACCAGTATATATAATGCAGCAAGAACAGTACCGAATCACTCTCTGATCTGACACTAAGTTTAGCCCTGAAGATGGTACTCTGTTCAGTTAGAAGTCTGCCACTGCTAAGGACTCAAGCATCAAGCTGTTGTACAACTGTTATCATTTTTGTGTGTACTAAATCTCTTGTTTCAAGCACACTTTCCAGCAGCCATTTCTCTACCAGATGTAGGCCTAACTTAGATTTGCTTGGAATCCTTAACTGGACTCAGGCAAGCAAAGGGACTCATATGAGGACCTTCTGCT
Source organism: Cryptotermes secundus (assembly GCF_002891405.2). Classification (NCBI taxonomy): domain Eukaryota; kingdom Metazoa; phylum Arthropoda; class Insecta; order Blattodea; family Kalotermitidae; genus Cryptotermes; species Cryptotermes secundus. Next base: position 357,006 of record NW_019728507.1, on the reverse strand, counting down.
AAAAGAGCGAAGGAACTGTTGAAGCTCAACAGGAACCAGCTACGATGGGTGGTAGGACTACTTACAGGACACTGTCACCTCAAAGGACACCTGTTAAAACTGGGACTGAGTGATAGTCCCACCTGTGAGAGGTGTCAGATAAAAGATGAAACAGCCACACACATCCTGTGTGAATGTGAGGCATTAGCTTATTTAAGATTACGTCACTTGGGTCAGTACTTCATGGAACCAAGTGACTATTTTGACGCCCCCATGTCCAAAATCCTGCGCTTCATCCAAAGCGTGGGGTTGCTGAGGGAATAATTAAAAAAAGGGGAAGCACAATGGACCACTGAGGTCTAAGTGCAAGGGCTGAGAAGGCCTACCCCTCATACATTCTATTCTATTCTATTCTAGATTTGCTTGACCAGTCTGCCGAACCGGAGCCCAGGGTACATAACAGGAGGAACAGTTACTATCAATATCTATGATATTGCTGTACTGGAGGATCTAACTCTGGGAGTAAAGTGGCTAAGGCATAAAATTGGCCACTAACCTCGAGTGAGTGTAGTGGTCAAGAATTCATTCATTTATTGTATATTCCATAAATCCATACATAGATATAGAACCAGTCATATAGTTAATATAGTAGAATACAATTATAAATATATATGTACAGCTTATAATCATTATAACAGATAACAAAAACATGTGTTAAATTTACAGTCTTACATCACTATACATAAAATTATGCAATATTAAAATTGTTTATGCTATTATCCTTATTTCTAGGCAAATTTGTTACTAAAGAATTCATCACATGTATAAAAAGAGTTTTGCAATAAAAATGTTGTCAACTGAATTTTAAAAATTTTCAGTCATTAGACATAGATTTGATTTTTGGTGGCAAATGACATAATGTAATTATACCCCACCAAGATATCTTCAACATATGATGCTTAATTACTTAAGCACAAGGAAAATGTTACCTTCTTACATAAACCTGAACTTCTAAGCACTTAGCTTACAATCTCACAAAAGCAATATTCAAAGTAAATTATACTGCCAAGATTGAGAAAATTTCAAACTGATTGTATCTAGTCCTTCCATGCAACAGCCTTCTAAGCCAATGCAATCTATTTTAACATCCATTCTGTCACTGTAATATTTTATGATCTCTTGTATATTTCTTGACCATCAGATACAAACCATGCAATTTCATTCAAGTGACAGTGGTAATGACTTTTATTCTGGAGGTTCAAATCTCTGCCTGGCACTGACCATTCTGAATGGGGATTTTTGTTGTATTACTTTGTCCATCCAGGCAAATGACTTAATGATATTTAAAAATTAGGTCACAACCACTTTATTTTGTATCCCTCTCAATTCATTATTCTGTGGGGTTTTATGTAGTTTTCTCATTACTCTGATGACAACCCACTTCTTCGGAACAGTTTGTTGGCCCTGAAAAGGACCGTGGTTGCTGAGATGCTTGACCGGTGAGGTAGCACGGCGCGCACCGGTAGGGAGAGGGGTTAGTTGCGGTGATTTGACTGGCCATAGCGCGGCCGTTGCTGGAGGTTCCTTGATCGCCGCGCGGCAGGTGAGTTGAAGTTGCGCGGTCGTAGGAGTGATGAGGCAGTGGCTACGCCAGATACCCAGTGGGTCAGACGGGGACACGACCACTGGTGAGTCCAGGCGAGGTGCCCCAGTGCGTCGGGTGTGAGAGCCGGAGGGCCGAGGCAGTTGTGCCTGGCGCAGCCTGCCGATGCCTCCGAAGACCGAGCGCTGGCGACAAAGCCTGCTGGCTGATGTTGCTTGAGTGTGGCTTGATTGTAGACTGAAGTCAGACTGATACTGCCGGTTTGCAGCTGCTCCTTTTTATACGCTGCTCGGTGGGAGGAGCGAAACTTGAAATTGAGGAGGAAGAATTTGCAGGGCGCTGATTGGCTAGCGTGTGATGATGTAGATGTGGGGCTAGTAGCAAGCGCAGTATAAATGCGAACATTTGGAGCAATTTGATTGGTTAGCGCGCGTGATGGTGAAAAGTGATGTGAAGAGTGTGCGTTGCAGAAAAAGCGTGATAATGTGGGATGTTCCCACAATTCATTGCCATCCGACTGCTTCATGCCATGCAGCCTCAGTTACTGATCATATCATTTATTTTATTTATTTTCAGTTTATGAAACAGTGCTGTCAGTACTGCAGATTACATACTGCAAAAACAGCTTCATTAAATAAGGTATGAATAAATATATATCAAACAAAACCTACAGTGATATATTTACATTCCTATATACTTTTACTGCACTGTCATCTTCAAGGGATACCAATATAATTACAATTTAAATGATACAATACTGCATTTGCTTTACATAAATTTAATGACAATGGTTATTATCTTCTGAAGGTTACTGTACAATCAGAGCATGGAGGGATAAGCTTATAACTGTGGATTTGATTTGTTTTTATCATTTGTAATTATAACTGTGGGTTTACAGGTCATTAGGAAATAAAAGAAATACATACATTGATATAACTCAGTGGTTCTCAAGAAGGAATTTCCCCTGGCCATATTTAAAAGTCAGTAATATATCCTCTGGCCAGAGAAATTAAGACATACAAAATTTTGCATGTAAAACAAATACCTTAAAGAAAATTGTTTTAATACTTTTATAAATGGAAGCAAAGTGTGAGGTAAATGTGATTATTGTGACTTACAAATGGTTACTAAATGGGAATATCTTCACTCCATATTCTTCCACAGCTAACCAAAGAAGACTTTTCCCATGAATTTCCTGTGATATATATCTTTCAACAAATGAAGGTCAAGATTTGAATCTGTGTAGCACAGACTCACAACACCCACATAAAAACAACCACTGAATTTAGAGAAGATGTAAGGGAAATTTATCTCAAGACTGGAAGAAGTTTTCAACAAATCTACATACTTATTAGTTATGAAAGTAGCTGGTGACTGCACTTGAGAATCACTGATCTAACTTATACTGTCTATGAAATGGAAAGGAGTTTGAGTTCAAGTTCTTGTAAGGAAGTACAACTCTAAAAAAATATTAACTGCTGATGAGACTACTGTCAGAAGATACATGTAGTGCTATGAACTATAAGTCTTCTTTCGTATTTTACGATGAGAGATTATAAACAGATGTGTAGGTATAAAAATTTGAGACAGCTTTGACTATTGTTTAACAAGGCAATGGAAGGCAGTAATCTTCAAATGCATACATTAGCCAAAATTTCAGTTGCTATAAACAAACACAATGATGTGCATACTGTTGAGAACAACCATGGCAAAGATAAGCATAAAAATAATTAAAAATTACTATATATGAAACCATCATAACAAAAAGATAGACAATTCAAGAATGAAAGCATTTAGTGCTGGTTATACAGCAAGTTCTCCCAAAAATACTTTGATGAAAGAAACTTGCAAACAGAAGCTGAACCAACTTAACAGGCATAGCATCAGGCTCTTCCACCTGAGTGTGTTCTCAATAAACAAAACTGTATAACCCATTTGATTCATAAACAAGATTCATTTCTTACATGACCAATGACTACATTCCTGCATAGCACACTACATGCCAAGTTGCATAGCAGCATCCTTAGGGGTGCTGTAGGGGACACTGGCATGAGAAGGAGTATATCTGTGGTACAGATCTGAAAGTCTGGGCCCCCATTGTTTCTTGATACACTCCCATACCCTGCGCTCCAAAACAAAGATCAGGAATATGATAACTCCTTGCAGGGTGTTGATGAAATCAGTGACATACCAAATATATTCAGACCCTCCTGCAGCCCATGATATAATCTCCATGACCCAGTTGATGCCCATTGCTCCAAACAGGACCAGGCACTTGTAGAATCTGTGAAGCACAATTTAAAGTTTCTGTGTTGTGGAGAGTATATGAATTTCTTAAATGGAGGAAACATGATGCTGAAATTACTGACATTGGATAACTGAATCTGAAGATAAACGAGGGAAAGCCTTAAATCAAGGAACATTAAATGGTGATTCCACTGTTCTACTTGGTACAGACCTACCACTAAACTACATAAAAAATTCTTGATTTGACACATGGAAACAGCCAGATGAAGACTACCTCACCATAATCTTTTCACTTTAAAAGAATAACAGTTGGTTAGTTGTTTATTAGCCAACAATTCCCAGCTGGCAGTATGTGCATAACAAAGCAACATTTCTCCTTGTCAAGCACATGCACGCATGCACGTGTGTGTGTAGAAAGGTAACGCTATCCCTGTAATAGGCCGTGAGGACCCCTAGGGTTGTGAGGTATTGAGGCTCCCACATTTTTAGACAGTTGGCTCACAGATGGCAGAGAGGTTCTCAGCCTTACGCGCTAACCACCCTTAACCTCCCAGGAAGATTCCTGGTACTCATTTCTGTTAGAGGCTGAGTCGACTCCAGGGCCACAGTGCGGATGGAAGGATTAGGTAAATTGAAAAAAATCCACCTCATTGGGATTCAATCCCGCGACCTTCCGGCTTGTAGCATAGTGCCTCAACCAACTATGCCACTGCGTACCCCGTATATAAAGGGAAGTAGGTTAAAAAGTACATTTTTATTTATATAGATATACATTTTTTTTTTTCATAATTTTTAACCTATTTTCCTTATTTATTCGGAAAGTAGGCTTACTGTTACATCATGATTGGGAATGAGTGTCTATATCTTTTTGCCTAACAACAACGAGTATTAAATTTTTGTGTAAACTGGTATGAACATCATGCTGCTACAGGTCATTCCATCTTTCTGTTCTTAATGCTTTATCATCAGGACCAGCAATACTGTGACCATACAAATATTTGAGGGTGGGAGCAAAACTGAAACATTTTAATTTAGGCTTGTGAAATCCTACATGGCAACATCTTCAGAAGGTATTAAACTTTTGTTAAGGTAAATTGTTAAAGACAAATTACAAATGTGCATATAAAGTCTGCATGAAACACTATGTTATGAACTTAAAATTACTGAATTGAATTGAATTTATTTACATTCTATAAATCCTAAGCAGGTTAGTACCTTTGGATACAGAACAAGTCAAAAAGGTTACATACATAAGTACAGGCAATTTTAGCTTAAAAATTAATATAACTTAATTTTACATCATTCTCTATTTACATTGAAGTATTCATCTAAAGAGTAGAAGGAATGAGCATGCAGATAATTCTTTAACTCTGAAATTCTTTAACTCTTTATGGACATTGTGATGAAGTGAATTTTTTTTAAGTTACATATGAAAATTTAAGACAGTGGGGATCTATGGGCCTACCAGTGAAAATGATGCATAGAAATAGACCACTAAATTTTATAATTATTAATTCTCGCTAGCCCCTCTGTTTAGATATGTATATTTGGTGGAAGGTAAACAAATCTCAATTTGCATCCAAGACATTTAGGTATCATATTTCCATTTTTATTCTGGAAATTTCTGCTACGGAATTTAATTGTTCTGATACCTGTATTTAATAGAACAGGCGTCCCCAGCACTCAATATGAATAGAACTGTTCCATCCACACAAATGAAACAAAAACATACATTTCATGTCTTGCACTGCAAGATTTTTAAAGAGGTGTGTTACAATACAATGTTATTTGTCTATTGTTGATTTCATATTAGAATAACTGTATGCAGGACTCACATTTTATGAGGTCTGTGCTCTCTCCAGTTGTGGCTCAAAATCTTGTAGGCCGACAAGATGAACATCAGAATATTAAGAGAGATAATGACAGCCACAGGAGCGTAGAAATAGCTCATTTCTGCAATATCACCTGCAAATGGACACAGAAATGTGCTTCAATAATGCTGTAAGCACACCCAGCTTGAACCTCACCAGTGGCTTAGCAAGAGCTGTGTCATTTCCCGAGTAACTGCAACTAATCTCATGTATCTTAACACTAAAGAGACTGGAGGCTCTGTTTAAATTGTCTCCAGCATCCCAAGGATCTGCATAAAATGTGTTTCATGATTTTTTTCTGCAAAGCCATAAAGAAAATTGGACTGTGCTCACCAGGATATATAAATCTGGAAGACTACTGTCTGGGGAAACGTGGGTAAGGACCATGGTAATGCATGGAGAAATTGTTCTTGTGGGAAGATGTGGAACAACAGTCCAGTCAGTCACCATCTCACTCGATGGAATCAACCTGTATGGGTGATGAGGATTAATACCAAAATTGACAGAAGAAGATAAATTTAAATTCAGATCTTAGACAATCAAAAAAAAAAAAAAAAAAAAAAAAAAAAAAAAAATATATGAAATCCATAAAATGAATTAACAGAAAATCAATAAAAATGAAAATAATGAAAAAGAGTGAATACAGTGTAGTCTGGTAGAAATTCACTGATGTTGCTCCAGAACATCAGTGACTTCTACCAACTACATGATTTCAACCCCAGAGGAGTACTGTTCATAGTCACCATTCTGTGAACCCCAGATCCAAAATAAGAGTGAAAAATACACATTCCAATCAGGAAGAAGTAAACATGAAGTGGATTTGTATTGTGTGTATAAATTCAATCAATAAAGCAACAACTCAATACCTTTTTTTAGCCATGTACAATGATATATCATAATTTCATTTTTACATGACACACAAACAGCACTGAAATATGTTTTTTTTTTTTATTTCTAGTGGGGTGGGACTAAGTTCCTTGTACTGTGGCCACGTCTGGCCTATTGTACCAGCCTCAGATAATAGGTGAGGGTGATTGTGGAGCAATTGGTGGAATGAAGAGTGGCAGGGGAAACCGAAGTACTCAGTGAAAACCTGCCCCGGTGCCACTTTGTCGACCACAAATCAGTGAAATATGTTACTAAAATATAATACAGTAACAAATATACAGATAAAGAACCTTTTATTACACTCTGAATATTTATTTTGTATGACAAAATTTGAAAAGTTGTTGCCTCCAGTCGCTGCCATTTCAAGTACCATTCTCTCTAACAAAAATCACAGTTTATTTTGATTTCTAAAGGACTGTTATATGATGCATGAATGCTTTACAGCAACTGGATACTTGATGGTGGAAAGAGAGCCTATTACCTCCCAGGACTCCAACTACCTACACACGGGATCCAGCTTAATATGCAGTACTCAACCTCATAGTTCCAACATTAACTGAGAATTTCACTATATAGTAATCTTCACCCATGAAAAACTTCCATGTGAAACAACTCCTGTGACACAACTTACAATTCATCATACATTCATGACTCATTACTTCATCAGACGTCAACAACTACATACTCACATACTATGTCACATCTACAGGATACAAGAGTCTTCCCCAGCATTGTACAACACATCTTATACACCACACAGAGCCTATTATACATACATCATTCCAAGGAACTTCCAGAGAAATTACATGATGCCTTAGGAATATTCTAACAAAATATGGTTCTTTTAAGAAAAGCCAGAATTAAGAGGGTTAATTTGTGTGATGGACCACCTCCATGGTCTACTGGTCAGAGTGCTGTCTCCATATTCATGCCCGTTCTTCTACCCTGAAGATGGGGACAGCATATTCCTCCGAAATGTTGGTACCTACTGTAACCGCACAATGCAAAGGACTCCAATGTTTTGTTCACATGTGTCGGTACTTGTCGCTACATCAAAGTAGAGGCAATACCTCACACCCCACTCCAACCAACGGGACCTGAACCCTTTCGCAGTTCCGGGATGGTAAAGTTTATGACGGGTCACAATCCCCGGACTAAACCCAAACCAGCCCGACACTCTCCTTACTTTTAGAAAGCGCCATCTGTACTAATAAGATAAATATGTCCAAAGACATTGAAAAGAACTTTTGTCACTGGAGAGAGGTGGCCCTCTAACGGTCATAACTCTCCAAAGGTCAAAACCTGCCTTTAGAAAGGAGCGGCGAATCATTTCATTAGTAGAGGAACGGGACCAATTTCCAACACCTGATTCATCACGGACCTACTCTTAGGAGACCGTTAGATTGAACCCTCTCAATCCACCCCGGGTCAGAAAGACGGTGAGAGCGTGTGAACCCCAACTCTCGCCGCGAAACAGCTGACCAGTGGAGGAATGAGAAATCTATCGAACCCCTCCCCCTTCTAAATTCAGCCAACCCGGAGATTTGGAAGATGACAATGAGGCCTTCTTCAAATTTTGGCAGGACCTCTGAATATTCAAAAACGGAGAGTGAGTTCCTGTGGAGAGTCTCGTAACCACAGTTAAACTCGCCGGACGCGGAGCTAGCCCTCTCCATCGTTTGTTAAGGAAATGAGTGTTCGAGCAACGGGAGATCATAGTAGAGTAACGCACTGAATTGTATCTCAGCGGCGCTCAGATAAAACTATCAATAAAGTTAAGTGGTGCCAAGTGTTTGTGTGTCCAGCGTGTTGTTTTCTTCCTCGTCGGAGTAAGGCCCTAAACGACCTGAGCCAGAGTCTCACGCCAACCACTACTAGCCCGATCATCATCAGCTCCCACCCCGTCCACCTTTTCCCTTCACTTCGCAGCTGTACCCACAGTTGCTGGCGCCCATAGACCATCCAGTCCAAGTCCCGGACCTGATACCCTTTCCATAGTGAAGAGAAGTGGTGGAGTTGGAGAAGTGGTGGAGCCAGGTGAAACAGACCTAGCTGCAAGCTCCACGACCAACGACGGCAGTGGCGAGAACAACCAGAGAAAGGAAAGAAGGTAAAGAGTAGGGACCAACCGGTGTGGCTGAGGTTACACAGAGGGGGACGGTAAGACTACTGACTACAAAACTACAAGGCGTAACAATCCAGAATATAATAATTTTCACAGTTGCCTCCGTGAGACCGCCTCTGTGGTCTAGTAGTCAGTGTTCCTGGATACAGATCCAGAGGTCCCGGGTTCGATTGCCGGCGCTACCATATTTTCTGAGAAGTAGTGGGTCTGGAACGGGATCCATTCAGCCTCATGAGGATAACTGAGATGTTATTTCAAGGAAATAGCGGCTCTGGTCTATAAAACCGAGATTAATGGCCCTGGGGATCCGTTGCGCTGACCACGTGACACACACTATCCGCAGAAGTTGCCACTAACTTCGGAACAAGCGGCGGTTGCTCAGTTGGTATAGTTTGCTTGCAGACTAAAAACACGGAGTTTATTCGTTTTTTTTTTTGTTTAATTGGTGTGAATATGGTAATATTCACAATATGGTACAATTACTGAACTGAATAAGAACTAAAATTATTGAAGAAATATACAATGCGTAAAATTTTCGAGACAGACAATTTTTGGGTTTAAGTGTCTTGTTAATTCAGACAAAATTATGTCACTTACTGCTGAACCAGCACTTGTTGTCACCAAAGTTGGGCTTGAGGTATGATGATGGAATTGTCGGCATTGAATCAATAGCCATTGAAAAACCCACAACCAGAACTGGTAAGCCCCAGGCATACCCGGAGTAGTACCTGAAGATCTTACGCTCGGTCTGTTTTGGTATGTGCACTTCATCGTTACTGAATACCGTGTAGCACAGGTACTGGTTTTCAGGACAATCTTTGCGACATTGCTGCAACCTCACACTGGCTCTGTAAATAAACATACCAAAACATGACATGAAACTGGTCTCTTTCAACTTCAGCATCTGCATGTTCATCAGAGTTTGTCATACAATTTTTGAACAGATTTTAATGCAGAACATAATGCATTTAAATATGTGGGATACAATTTGTATTATGAAGGAGATAAATATCCAAATATCTGGTATCATAAACCAAATACCCAAAGCAGGTTCTGTTCAAAGGGTGCTAGAATCAAAATTTACAAATTGCTTCCTGGAACATCATCATCATCATATATCAGTGAAGTATGAACCATAGAAAGGGTTAATGACAAGATTAAAAATGTCTTCAATAAAAGACTTCATGAAAATCTAAAAAACGAAATCAGAGAGAATGAGATCTGATACAGTTCCAAACCTCATTCTGATAGATAAAAAGCTATGACTTGCTCTTCTGTTGTTATTTCACTTGCACATTTGTTTGAAAATAGCTGTAAATACAAAATAGGTTGACAGGAGTGGAAAGTATGCGAGTCAGTTTACAGTGTCCACTTTTGCAGAGAAAACCTTTTCCAGATACCAGCACCACTTGATGCACACTTTTATTCCATCAAGTTTATAACCTTAGTACAAATGTAGCTGTCTTTCCAGAATTTTAGAAGTTACTAGGTTAGATAAGAAATTATACTTATTTTTGTAAATTTCAGGTCAAAATTTCAGCAGGCTTTATGCTAGCAATGAGATATTGATGAAAAAGGAACACAGAGTTTAGGAAGACCTTTCAGATAACAGAAAGACTCAGTTTCCTATAACAGAACAACTGATCATGGTACTCTTTAGTATAGCTCATCTCCCCTTGGTCCAAATATTTTGTTTAGTGCTGTACGAGAATTACAGGTTATTTATAGAGATTATTTAAGCATGGAATGAAGGGATTCTCATTATGTGGAATTTTGTAATTCTTCTTCTAGTGTTGCTGAGGTAGTCAAATGAAAGAGGGGTGAAAGAGAGGGAAAGCAAAAATTATGGAGCATGTTTTGAAGAGAAACCACTTGTAAAACAGAAACATTGCATAAATTTTAATACTGAGAGTTGGTTTATACTTGATCACATGATAAACTTCTCTGGCAGTAGTGATGAATGTTTGGATTACACGGGTTCTTATATATCAATATTCTGTGCCAGATGTAGTCAGTTATATTTTATGAACTAAGACATGACTATACAATTGTATATATAAATAAATAAATAAATTATATCAGCATGTCAATAATGCTGAAATCTAAAAAAGGCAGTAAACATTTAATATTCTCTGAGCCCTTATTTTGAAAATTATACAATTGTAAGCAACAGAACAATATAACAAAAAGGAATGCATGTACCATGGAGACAGGATAAGCTCAGCTGGTATAGTGACAGCCTATGGGCTGGACAGCCAGGGTTTGATTCCTGGCAGTGGGAAGAGATTTACCTCTGCTCTACAGCACCCAGATCAGTCCTGGGCCCACCTAGCCTCCTATCCAAAGGGTTCAGGGGCTCTTTTCTTGGGAGAAAAGCAGCTGGGGCATCAATCTGACCACTCACACCTCTTTCTAGTGCCGAGATCAAGAATGGTGGAGCTATACCTCCACTCCCCACACATCTTCATGGCGTGGTGCTTAATTGATTTGGTACAGAGATGATGATGCCGTGATGCATGTACCATACATGTTTAATCACATGTCAGGGTTAAAATGACACCTGGGTTCAAATTTCAAGCAGTGACAGTACCTCAAATAGCAGCTTGCTACTAGCTAAGTAATTGTAAATACTGGTTGGTTTTCAAATAATGCCACTCAAACTGTGAAGAACAGCCTGGTCTCTTATCACAAAAATATGGCACATCTTCAGGTTTGGCTTATGTTTGGTTTTTGTGTTTCCTTTGGCCTTGTTGAGTAAATTATTATTTTGCTGTTGCATCTATATTGATTTGATTGCTTTCATTAAAGGTGGAGAAGACTGCTGTTTCATTGTTTGGGAACCATTTAATTCATAAAGCAATCACTATTTTGAAGTCATGGTGATAAATAATAAAAAGGTGTCTCGAAATACTTACAGCACATACCACGTGGTGTTGAAACAGAGGACATTCAGCCATAAGAAGCAAGCCAGAAATGAGAAATGAACCACAAGAGCTGCAAGAAAACACCTTAATTAGTTACACAAATCAGTCAACATCAAGCGTTCCTGCACTCAGTTGCAGTTGCCAATATCGATGTCATAGCAGCAGTGAAAAATCTCACTTTCTGGATGGCTCGAGTTCAATTCCCTGCATGCAAGTTTATATTATTCCCTTTTTCATCACCTTCAGAGCCACTGTGACACCCATGCATGATCATATCCAATGGCAGATTCAGTTCTGGGTTATATAACAATATTATTTTGACTATAAAGTTTATGAAGTGTTAAATGAGATTGGAAAATGATCATGAACACTGATTCATTAAGGATTTTGATGGAATGAATCGTGTTATATTTCAAGATACTATTCTAGAATCTATCTCAACATAATGAAGAGAAGCACAAAATCTATCTATCTGAATGGCCTTATTATCCAATTGATATTGAAGAGACTTCTTCCTGGGGTAAAGCCAGCTAGAGGTGTCAACGTTAAACATCAATGAGTGAATGATGCAGAGGATGAGTAACAGAGAATAATATCAAAAGTGGAAGGAAGGACAGCTGCCCCTCAACACAATATTACACCCCTCAGTGAGTCCAACAGGCAGATGTCTCTGTACTTAAATATGTATTATGCCATGAAGACATATGGGGAAACATGGGTGTAGTTTGTTAGTCTGTTATAAAAATATTCTGATCATTTTAAAAATGTGTTTACTTGTAATTAGAGGGCTAAGCTCTTCCCAGTCTCTAGGAAAGCACATCAAATCATTGTCATATAAATCAGTCAACGGACTGTTAAGAATAAAAATTCCTTCTTTAGGATGAGGGAACACCAAGGAAACTGGGATCTGCAATGCAACCACAGTTTCCATTCAGTAACATGTTTTCAACTTAGGGTGATAACAATTCTCGGAAATTGCGGTTTCCAGTTTCATTGGTGTGCCCTTGCCCTTATTTATAAAAGAAAGTTATGCACAATTCTGCGATCGAAATGGTGGGTTATGGATCATCACAACACAGGATGCACGTGGTTGCCACTGTTCTATAATAGGAACGTTATGAATAATAATGACATATTGAGGTCATGTCCATGTCAAGTTGTATGAGGACACTACTTAGGAATTATAAAGATACAGCCCCATGCAAAACATAATACAAGTAATTTGATTTCTGAGAAAAGCAAATGAACAATTCTTTGCAGATAATAAGAGGTTGTAAATGAGGAGTGACATCGGTCAAGTGCGAAATATGGTTCATCTTTCTGGCATTATCAGGGGTTCTATATGCTTTATGTAAAAATAAGGCCTTGTGGGGACCAGCATCCGTCAGTCTGTCAGTATTCATATTTCAACTCTAATATCATATGATAGATTGCGGTGAAATTTGGTATACGAGTTTACAAGATAACATTTTTCAGTGGAGTGTAATTTTAGTTATATGATTTGCTGTTTATTTAATTCAATATGCACTAAAAAAGAAAGAAATGAACAAAATAATTCATGAAATGGGAGCCTTCATAACCTGTACTCTTGCTTTGAGTTGCTGGAGGTAATTCTAATGTAGTGGCATGGACTGGGCATTGAGAAAATGAGAATTGAAAATTATAATTGGAAAAAATGTAAAAAGACCACCTCTGGGAGACCAAGAAGCAGAGAGTGATGCAATATTTGGTAGATTTTAGAAAGACACATTGGGAGAGGATGTGTACTGAATTTTGCTGAGAATTACTGGGTTTCTGGACTTATTAAGATACATGCTAGTTGTTTGAGGCCCAGAGTGTAAAAACCCACCAAACAGTTCGTCTTGTCAGCAGATCTCGACATTTGGCCCATATGCGTCGCACCAGACTTTTCACCTCAAACAGCTTTCATGTATCTTCGCTGGGAGTGACGTTATCAGTTTCTTTACTGGCTGTGTTCATTTTGGACGCCTTGTACGTTTTGGGACTGACTGTGGTAACTAATATCATGTCGTATATCATGTAACAATGATCTATAGAGACGAAATAAATAAATAAATAAATAAATAATGACTCACTGGAGATAAGAATGTACAATTTGGTATGTTCTATCTGCAGACTTTATGGGACATTTATCTTGTGTTAATGTTCAGAAATATGGTGACAGCACGCACCTTTCAGATGTCTGACAACGTTCAGGTCTATAACAGTAGAAATTCTGCACAAACACAGATCTGAAGTTACACAGGAACGAATTCGTAAGTTCATGCACGTATCTACACAAATGGAAATATACAAATTCTTGCTTTGTGTGACTTAAATTTTCTCATGGTGGGGCTCCGTGTAGTCCGGAAAATACTCGTATTTATCAAAGTTTAAGATGAAAACAGCACATACCTTCGAAAAGTAGGTAAATAATCTACCAGATTATATGGCGTCATATCCTAGACGACAGGAATCTTCAATTTCTTGTTAACTTCCTTCCTGTACTTTTTCGGTCATTTGTATATTTATTTCGTCATGTATTTCCCCAAACATTTCTTCCTTTTTTAACGTCAGTTCTTTGTTTCCAATTTATTTAATAATCTTAGTTTATTTTACTACGTTTTCCCAACTACATACGTTGCAGGCTTGTATTCGCACAGTTGAACGAAACGACGGCTTTGCATAGTGAACTGGGACAATGTCAAAGAAAGATGCAATGTTCTATTTCACATAGTAAGAGAGGAAAACAACCAAAATCCAAGGCATGATAGCCAGCTTGTGGACCAATCATGGGGCCTTTATGACCAGAACATAAGACAGGCGTTCCAGTAGCTACACCGCGATGTCTTCCGGTACTAAGGGACACAAAATCTGACGTATAAATGGCAGTAGCACTGGATGTGTCAAATATTACCCTTCCGAATTTTAACTTCAGGAAGCTCGCCTTTGTTTCGTCCACCCAGTATCTCGTACCGCATTTAATGGCAACTACAAGCACATACCATTGGCAACAACACTGTCAACGAAAGAATTGATTAACCAGTACTCACCGACAAAGATGCACAAATCCTGGTTCATTGTTTCCCCAACAAGCTGCACAGCGGCCAAAAAAATGTAAGCAACTGTTAGGCACATGACATGGCAGGTCAGGGACTTGCCGTGCAGATCCCTGAGCTCAGGGATCAGACAGTATACCAGCATGGTGAAGATCAGAAATGGTACAGAGATCAGTAGCCCTGAAACAAACATGGTCTGTAACCAGGGCTGTTCCTAGGGAAAAGTACAGAGTCGTCTTGGGCATTACAGCTGAGCATTGTTTAGAGATCCTCTCTCGTTGCGGAACCCGAGCGCTGATCACTACGTTCAAGAACGTTCAAGAAGGTTCGCCGCTGGATCCTGTCTGATATAGTCCACGATCCTAACGTATTCACTGGCATTCACTTCATCTTTATGCCTCCACTGACATCAAGATCTTTCAAGCGCCCTTCTTTACACAGCCTAAAGCAGGGTTTCTTAAATTTGGTGATATCGCAATTTACGGGACATTATCCCCTCCCCAATCACTGCCCGTGCAGTTTTGCACATTGTTGCAGGTCCCTATCAGATCACTCGGCCTCAGCAAAAACCAAAATAGCTAGACAACATTTCTGTGGCAAGCTATAAAATGTTCCTAAAGAGTCACGAAAAAAACGTGAAATATTTTGCCAGATGCAGGCACCGGTACTGGGGCCGCCGTCACAACACTAAGTGCATTGACTGCAGTTTTGTAAACGGTTTGCAACACACATGTAATATAAAAGTTTATTATAATCAGCACACTACATGTTTCGGTCTGGAGACCACCGTCAGTTGCGTATACGCATAAAGAGACAAATATAACACGTTATTGCAGATTTATTTGGTTAAATGGATCCATTTTTCAAATGTTATAAAATATTTTATGATTTTGTATAAATATAAGTCGTACGGAGCTGAGCCCTTCTCGAGGAGCCGCCATTTCAGCAGCTACTCAAGAACTTCCCAGCATTTTATGGAACCCAAAGGTTCATTACCATGTTCATAAGAGCCTTCCACTGGTCCCTATCCTGAGCCAGATCAATCCAATCCATACAATCCCATCATATCTCTCTAAGATCAATTTTAATATTGTCCACCTACCTATGCCTTGGTCTTCCCAGTGGTCTCTTTCCATCTGGCTTTCCTACCAATATCCTACTTAATGTAGTTACAAGGCACAATTTTTTATGTTAATGACGTTGTAATAGTGGTTTCCCAAGTCCTTCTGAACATGGTCAATCCGACGTATTAAGGAAAATGAAATAATGAAATATGACTTTTATTAATCAGTCACACTGGATGGTGCTGTGGATAATTTTATGCTATATCTTTTCACGTTTAAGTCAAGATCTAGCACTGGGATGGGGGAGAACGGAATTGTAACAAGACTAAAGTTTCACAGCGCAGGTTGGTAGGATGCTGTTTAATTTAGGCGCAGTACGCAATGGCTGGAGGGGTTTGTACGAATTTAGGCGTCAGAGTGGAGGAGGATTGTGTGTAGGTTTCTCAAAGTTTGAAAATATCTGACACCACGCAAATGACTGACTTGGATGAGGAAACGAGATTGTACACCCACTAATTATGACATATTACCTCGTTATCGCAGTGACAAGAGATTACGGCGCAGTTCAACGAGATTATGGCGACCGAGAAACAACGGCTTCCACTTATCGTACTCGTCCAATCCATCGTCTTCAAAGAAGCGTCCGCACCCACGGCGAGTCTTTTAAAGCATAACGGTTACTATGTGTACCATTTATTTTGGCAATAACAGCTCTGCATACTACCAACAAAGTACATTTATGTGTTTCATGATTCAGAATCAAGTGTGGAGACCAATGTTATTATTTCATGGCTTATTTAGCAAAGTTCTATCAACTGCTTTGTTTATATACCATCGAATAATATGGTGATATCGAAAGTTGCTATGTAGTGTACTGTTTCGTAAACGGTAGGTTGTCGGTTCGATTCTCGGCATGGAGTCTACTACCACGGTTGAGGTTTCTCATGCTTTTACTACGTCCCTACCAGAAATGCCCTCAGAGTTAAGTTAAAACAGGCCACTACCTTTTGCTTCCACATTCTTTTCAGTTTTTTTATTGCTAGTGGAGTGGGGCTAAGTCCCTTGTACTGCGGCCACTTCTGGCCTATTGTACCAGCCCTAGATGATAGGTGAGGGTGATTGTGGAGCAATTGGTGGAATGAAGACTGGCACTCGGAGATAACCTGCCCCAGCGCCACTTTGTCCACCACAAATCCCACTTGACCAGACCCGGGATCGAACCCG
Source organism: Cryptotermes secundus (assembly GCF_002891405.2). Taxonomy (NCBI): domain Eukaryota; kingdom Metazoa; phylum Arthropoda; class Insecta; order Blattodea; family Kalotermitidae; genus Cryptotermes; species Cryptotermes secundus. The sequence goes on along the minus strand of NW_019728507.1, from coordinate 340,022 downwards.
GGCCGCCACGGTGGGAAGCCAGCGACTAACCGCTTGAGCTATGGCGCGGCCTTTCTTTCCAGTTAGTCACGCCACGAATACCGATGCACACATTTGAAAGAGCGTCATTAAATTAACGAGACTCAATCGAGGCAGGATTAAAGAAAACTATACACTGAAAATTTATTTTGAGGGACGAGGGGTTATTTTACGACCCTGTCAGTAGGTACACTAGTGTTAAATGATAGGATGATTGATGAATCATGAATTAGAAAGGATATTGAAGGAAACGGTCGTGGGCAAATCGAGATACTACCTGGAATCTACTCTGAGAGACTGAGTAAAACCATGAAAGACGTGACACAAGATAGCTGTTATCGCGGTCAAGATCTGAACCAGGCACCTCTAGAATTCAAGCGTTACCGCTACGGCCACCAGCTCGGTCAATATATCGAGAAGAGGAGAAGTCTTCCTACCGTGGAGACTTGTATTAAATCTCTGGGCAGCACATTTGCGATTTCTAGTGCAAAACGTAGTACACGAGTGTTTGTGTCAGAAGATCCTACTTCGGTCTACACTGAAAGTAAAAATTTTACCAATAATCCACTTTCATTTATTGCCCAAAACAAAAGAAACAGATAAATATGGCGAGAGAGGTACTGAAAAAGCCAATAAGAACGGTGGGATCATATTTTTTTGTGGGAAGGGGTTATTGATAGGATTCTTCCAATAGCTGATAACATTGTTTATATCTTTACACGTGTCAAACAAACGAAAAATATGCCCCGCCCGTTAGCGTGGACCTGGTGCTGTAGCGACTTATCTACTGCCTTAAAACACTGAACTCATTTATGGTCTCACTGCGCACGGCACGGGGCATGAACATCTTCTGGTCAGATTTGCAACGCTGCATCCTCAGTCACTTCAACAGCAGGAAAATCAAATCGTAAGCCGCTAGGAGATGAATGGGAGGCAGTGTGAGCAACACTAAAGTCGTAAGATTGGAGGCTTTCACGGCGGTGACTATGTAGAAAGCAGTCTTCTGGGATTTGGCACCGTGTATATGTGGTGTTAACCGACGTTTCGGAGGAACGTATCGCCTCCATCTTCAGGGTAGAAGGAAAAAATATAAGAAATCTGCAAGCGAAGAGACCGTGAGAACCGATATAAGCAGACTGTCTTCTTTTACCGGTTCTCACGGTATCTTCGCTTGCGGATTTCTTATATTTTTTCCTTCTACCCTGAAGATGGAGGCGATACGTTCCTCCGAAACGTCGGTTAACACCACATATACACGGTGCCAAATCCCAGAAGACTGCTTTCTTCAACACTAAAGTCCTCTTACCTCAACTGAAACTCACCTTCACACGGGACACGCTTTTGAAGAAGAGTACGCTGTGTTTATACCCGTGGTGAGGTCACAACAGATCGTGAGTGGGGACAATGTACCTGCCAGTAACTTACTGACGTGTTATTGTGTTAATGGTGAGAGGCAGCCGTCTCCGAATATTTCACTTCAGAAACTGCTAATGGTGAGCTTTATCTCGAATCGATATTATATTTTTATTTAGAGACAAGGCTAGGGCTTCTTTCAAGGGACAGGTTCTTACACAAAACAGATAACGAAGAACACGACAACCACAGCTTACACTTTCATCATAGTAAAGTTGTCCCTGTGCTTAATCATTTAAGCACTACGCCATGAAGGCGTATGGGGGAGTGGATGTATAGATCCATACTTTCTGAGACCTCGGCACTACCTGGAGGTGAGTGGTCAGCTTCACGCACCGGCCGCTTTATCCCCGGTACTCACTGGATAGGAGGTTGGGTGGACCCCACAACTGGTCTGGACAACATGGAGAAGAGAAAATTCTTGACCCTATCGGGACTCGAACTGCGACCCCTGGGTCGTCCAGCACGTAGCCAGTCGCTATACTGACTGCGCTACCCCGGCTCCTCCTTTAATCACAGAGCAGGCTATTTCATTCAAAGTCTAATTCTTCATTATTTCAGTGAGAAAGAGAGGGTGTGTGAAAGAGAGAGAGAAGGGGGGTACACTCTTTTGGGGCCAGTGGAATACATCATAGGATTTTTATATATGATATCTTTTTTTCAATGATATTTCGTTTCAGTATTTGGAATAATAAAAAATATGAACATAAATTTTAAAAATAAATCTTCTGAAAAATATGATCTACATTGTTTTTTAAAAAATAACACAGTGATTAGAATTTTTGGCTATTGAACTTTTAAACACAATCTTAATACTCATTTCTTAAAGATAAAATCTCCTGCCTTGACAATTTTTGAGCCTTGTTCACAGTTCCGTGAGTTGAAAAAGGTTGAGGATCTCTATTCTAGAGAATCGGCTAGCAGATGGCGGTAAGATTGTCAGTCTTACGCGTCAACCGCCCTTTACCCCCCAGAAAGATTCATGGTACTCATTTCTGGTAGAGGCTTACTCGACCCTAGGCCCGTAAGTGGCTGGAAGGTTTAAAAAAATTAAACTGCGTGGCTTTTAGTCCGCAAGCGAACTATACCGACCGAGCGACCGCCACTTGTCGGCGAAGTTAGTGCCAACTTAAGCGGATAGAGGATGTCGCGTGGTCAGGGCAACGAATTCCCACGGCCATTAATCTCGGTTTTCTATACCGGAGCCGCTATTTTTCCAAGCAAGTAGCTCCTCAATTATCATCTTGAGGCTGAGTGGACCCCGTTCCAGACCCACTACTTCTCAGAAAATCTGGTAGCGCCGGGAATCAAACCCGGGACCTCTGCTGGAAGGATTAGGTCAACTGAAAAAAATCCAATGACGGCNGCGAACTAACGACATAAGCCCAGTCGTTACGTCAGAGCCTTGCAGCAGTTGCGTCATACGAGAGGCGTCTAACCCTATTTCACAATGAAACATTCCAATCTACACCACAATTACAATTCAAGATTAGAATTCATTCTTCGAATTCGTGGATTTTATTATTCTGAACATGGCTTGGATCTAGGTCAAGCAGCAATGCAATTTCCGTTTCGATGATGGTAATTGTGTCAATTACAGCGAAGAAAAAAAAAAGATACGTTTTTGAGTTCCTGCCATTTTATTCGAAGAAATTATGAAATTCGATGTTTAACTTTAGAGAAAAAAGAAGACAGAAATGAAAGAAAGAAAGAATGAAAGTCTGTTTTGCTAGAATCCGACACTGGATGTGACTGTGCTTGCATTTACTGCCTGATGTTCGCGGAAACATCCACTTTCGTGATCCTACTTTAGATAATCAGCACAAGACATACAGCGAGCTAAGCTTCACTGAAGTCCTTTCGTTTATGATATACATGAATGGATAAGCTAGACATCAATATATCCTGCCATTGAAAAGCTTTAGTCCTCCCTACTCGCAACGTAATGAAAGGATTATGTTTGATATCTTCCGTTTCAGACAAAGCTGAAATTGCGTTACGAGCTAAAATAAACTTAACCTTATCTCCCGAGGGCTAACAAGTCATGAAGTAGATTCTAAACGGCTCTGACGATGGTGGATGACACACAGGATTACTGGGGTTTTGGACTTCTTCCATCGTCCGGAATTTTAGGTGAGGACATGACGTTTCGGAAACTGCGTCTGTTTCCGTCTTCAGGTGAGAAGTGAAGACACCTACTCAGTTGGGCCCCTTAGAAAGAGCTAATCTCACAGTGATTGAGATTAGCTCTTTTTAAGGGGCCCAACTGAGTAGTGTCTTCATTTCTCACCTGAAGATGGAGGCGATACGTTCCTCCGAAACGTCGGTTAACACCACATATACACGGTGCCAAATCCCAGAAGACTGCTTTCTTTATATTCCTGTTTTGTTTGATGTTTTTCAGTTGCAGAGGTTAAGGGTTTGGAGCCAAATGGCGAGATGTGTCAGAGACAAATATTCTGACATGTGGGTCGTTTCTAGGAAATGAATGGGCAAACACGTTGCCGCGGAAAGACTAATTCCTGGACACAAACTGATTACGGTACACGGTTTCCATGGATACGGAAACTGAAATTCGTAAACACTTGGAAACCATGCTGTTATTATTATTGCTAGTGGGGTGTGACTAAGCCCCTTGTACTGCGGCCACTTATGGCCTATTGTACCAGCCCCAGATGATAGGTGAGGGTGATTGTGGAGCAATTGGTGGAATGAAGATTGGCAGGGGAAACCGAAGTACTCGGAGAACAGTTGCCCCAGCGACACTTTTTCCACCATAAATCCCACTTGACAAGACCCGCGATCGAACCCGGGCCGCCGCGGTGGGAAGCCAGCGACTAACCATACTGTTACTTCGGAATTAGCACACGGTTTCCGATAGAGCGCATTCGTGAATAACAATAATCGAACCCTTGGAGGCGGTGATCTCTATTCGGGCCGCGTAGCAGATATAAGAAGGGGTTCATTCGTGAATTCGAGAGTAAGCCCCTCCACAAAGCTCTCATTAGATCCGTAATGACTTAGCTAGTCCCGCCTGAGAATTTGAGGCAGACACCCATCTAGTGAAATTGCAGCGCCTGCAAAACAAGGTTCTCGGCACCATTGGCAATTTTCCAAGGCACACATCGGTTTGCGATTTACACATGGCTTTCAAAATTCCGTACGTACATGATTACATAACAAAGTAATTCAAGTGACTAGACTGCAGTTGTAGCGGAAGCTACTAGAAATAGGGCACAATCTGCTGAACTGAGCCTGGACTGACAGAGGCCCTCTATATATTTTATATACATTTATTAACATGTTTAACGTGTAAAATGTAAATATCCTTTACATCATGACAAATAACTTACTACTGCAGAGACAATGACTCTGACAAAGAACAGACCCGTCCTCTCGTCGGAGAGGGCGCCCCACAATAACAAGACCGTATCTGTCAAACAGTAATAAATATCTAGGCATAAACTCCAGATTGGGCTCGACACCAAGACTGACTGACTGACTGACTGACCGACCGCCAGTCGCAATGTGACTTTGACTGTGAATTCCGAGAGGCGCAGAGCTCCATATCAGCCCGAGATTAGTGAGTGATTCGCCAGACAGACGCCGTTCAGGAGTTCAATGTGCGAGCTGTTATGATTAACTGTAATTGCAAGGAAGTGACAAAAAATCCAACCATCAAATCCAGAACACATTATTATTAGCCACGACAACCCCTCATATGTGACAATATAAAAATATGTCAAGGGAAGAATCTGTTGTTTGAAGAAAGCAGTCTTCTGGGATTTGGCACCGTGTATATGTGGTGTTAACCGACGTTTCGGAGGAACGTATCGCCTCCATCTTCAGGGTAGAAGGAAAAAATATAAGAAATCCGCAAGCGAAGAGACCGTGAAAACCGGTAAAAGCAGACTGGTCAAATCTTACAATCTGTGGTTTGTTTTAATACTTTTTTATGTTTAGTTCATTGAAACTCTCCTCTGTTAGTACATTTCAGTGTTTTCAGTTGCTGGAAAGTCACAGAGGTTAACGTTAACTTCTGAGAAATGGCGGGGGCATGTTTCTTTCATGGATAGGAAGGGTCGGCTTCTAAATGAGATATTTCGTGCATAAAAATCGAAAGAATTGAGATATTATGTCAGCGCAAAGGGACAAAGAAACCCCACGAAAATAATCAGGCAAGATAGCTGATCTCCGACTTGAGTTTCGAATCTGAGACCTCTCGAATATGAAACGGGAATGCTAACGACTAGACAGCTAAGCTCAGCGTCTGAATTCTACTGCCATGGTGTCTACTCTTACCGATGGGGTACAGAATGTACGGTGACGCCTTTGACGGAGGATCTGTGAAGCAGACGAGAGGCATCACCTCTTCCTCCTCGACTTCCGGATCGTGGAAGACGTCCAGACAATAATCGTCCGGTTCCAGCAGGAGCTTGAAGAACGGCACCCACATGTTGCCGTTTCTCAGGATATGGAACTCATCCGAGCTGTACCTCCGCCGCTCCAGTCGGTACCTGCAAGAGACAGAGTGTGAGTTGGCGTCTCGGGGGCGCCCAAGTCACCAGAATCTGTGTTGTGTTCCTTGCTGACGTCATAAAGTGTTTTGGTCGGAAAATATTATCGCGTATTCCGGGTTCCGTGACATATAACAATGGGTTCTGGATTGGACGATTGGATTTACTGGCACAACTTTACAATTAAAATCGACAATAAGAGCTCAAAATCAATGACTTCTCTAGGACTCGCCGGACTATAAGTGTCTTCTCTTCCACTGTGACGAAGCAAAAACGAAGAATTCCTACTCACACACATTGAACTAACTCGAACTCTGTACTCCTGTCTTTACGACTGACTAATGACTGAACTAACTTCCGGGCCGCCCCAATAGAGATCACGGTTCCTCTGTTATTCTGTCTTATCCGTTGCAACGGGAAACTGTGTTGTGGGACTTGCTACCCAGCAACGGAGGTCCCATTGTTGACTGCGTAAACTCGAGAATGTGTTTACTGAAGCGTTGTCTAGTGATGGTTTATTTCGGTTTTCAGGTGTCATGGCAAACTCTTCACGGAGACGTGTTTTAACGAGTCGTTGTCTAGCAATGGATTATCCCGTCACAATATTAAACGGGCTTCGCAAAGGTGTATAAATCAGACTAAGCTAGTACAGGATACGTCCAATTGCGGATTTCTGTAAAAAGGACACTGAAACTTCAGACTCCATAACACAAATAATTTAACCTGCAAATGAGTAACTATCAACTTTCAAGCAACCCCCTACACCATGGAATTAGTATTTATTTATGTACAGTTACTTAACTAAGCTGTGACCGCCTCTGTGGTCTAGCGGTCAGAGTTCCTGGCTACAGATCCAGAGGTCCGGATTTGACTCCCCGCGCTACCAATTTTTTTTTCTGAGAAGTAGTGGGTCTGGAACGGGGTCCACTCAGCCTCGTGAGGATAGCTGGGGAGCTACTTGAATGGAAAAGTAGCGGCTCCGGTCTAGGAACCCGATATTAAGGGCCGTGGGGATTCGTTGCGCTGACCACGCGACACCCTCTATCCACTCAGGTTGGCACTAACTTTGGCACTAACTATCTGGACTAGCGGTCAGCGTTCCTGGCTACAGATCCAGAGGTCCGGGTTCGATTCCCGGCGCTACCAGATTTTCTGAGTAGTGGGTCTGGAACGGGGTCCGCTCAGCCTAGTGAGGATAATTTGGGAACTACTTGAATGGAAAAGTAGCGGCTCCGGTCTAGAAACCCGAAATTAACGGTCGTGGGGATTCGTTGCGCTGACCACGCGGAGGTTGGCACTAACTTCGCCGACAAGCGGCGGTCGCTCGGTCAGTATAATTCGCTTGCGGACTAAATCACGGAGTTACAGCCGTTTTCGAGACAGTCGTCGTTCTGTTATCCACAATTCTCAGTCGGACGTCACTCAGAGCCAAAATCCGGGAAAGTTCATATGCACGCTACTTGTCTTCCTCTTGGAAAAAAAAACAACTCTGTGGCTTGAGTCCGCCAGCGAACTATACCGACTGAGGCTATATTCTGAAGATGGAGGCAGTAGTCTACTCCGAACCGTTCATAACGACCAACTACACTATGAGGCGTCACATCCAAGAAAAGAGTAATCTTCAGCACTTCTGGAAGTCCTAAAGACAAAAAAAAACTCCGTGGCTTTAGTCCGCAAGCGAACTATACCGGCCGAGCGACCGCCGGCTGTTGGCGTACTTAGTGCCAACTTTTTCGAAAAGAGGGTGTCGCGTGGTCAGCGCAGCGGAACCCCACGGCCGTTAATCTCGGTTTTCTAGACCGGAGTCGCTATTTGCTTGAAGTAGCTCCTCAGTTATCCTCATGAGGCTGAGTGGACCCCGTTCCAGATCCACTACTTCTCAGAAAATTTGGTAGCGCCCGGAATCGAACCCGGGACCTCAACCAACTATGCTTCCGTGTGCCCCACAGCTGAGATATCTGGCAAAGGTAATCATAAAAGAAGGCTGAACGTTTGGATTTGATGAATGCATCAAGAAATTATTTTATCAGTTATCTGAGTGTACTATCAGCCACTACGGCGTTTTTCGTATCACAGAGTTGATTAAACATTTCACTGATCTCGTCCTTCCGCCTGCATATTTCGTGTGACGCATGAATGTTGCGTTCTGTCGACATTTCAAAATAAATGGCTTCGGTTTCTCCTGCCAATTCTCATTCCACCGACTGCTAGACATTCATCGCCTATCATCCGGGGCTGGTACAATAGGCCAATCCGTGGCCAACGTATCAAGTTGACACAGTCTCACCCCAACCCAAGAAATTAATTGAAAATGATGTCGCTGGTTCCATTACGTCTGGAACGCCTACACAAAATGTCTCGGGCAGTTCTGGAGTTGTGATAGGGCGCGGGCACACCAGGCAAACTGGCAACCGCAACGCAACTGCAATTTCCTAGAATTGTTATCAGCCTGAGTTGAACACATAGTACTGAATACAAACTCCGTGGCCTGTAGTCCGCAAGCGAACTATACCGACCGAGCGATCGCCGCTTGTCGGCGAATTAGTGCCAACTTTGGCGGATAGAGGGTGTCACGTGGTCAGCGCAACGAATCCCCACGGCCGTTTTCTAGACCAGAGCCGCTATTTCCTTGAAATAGCTCTCAATTATCCTCAAGAGGCTAAGTGGACCCCGTTCTAGAGCCACTACTTCTCAGAAAATCTGGTAGCGCCGGGAATTGAACCCGGGACCTCTGGATCTGTAGCCAGGAACTCTGACCACTAGACCACACAACAGGCGGTCTCACGGAGGCAACTATGAAAATTATTATATTCTGGATTGTTACGCCTTGTAGTTTTGTAGTCAGTAGGTACCAACGTTTCGGAGAAATATCCTACTCCCATCTTCGGGGTAGAAGAGTGGGCATGAATATGGAGACAGCACGTTCATTCGAAATGTTGATATCCATCTACCAAACTACACGGGATCACATCTCAGGAGACAGTAGGCCTAACCTTTACGAAGTGACTAGATTCCCAACAGGAGAGTCTATGAACATCAAAACCAATGAAATAGGCAAAATAAGAGAAGAACGCATCCAGAAAATGTGTGTACTCCAAAACACTGTCCACTTTTGCTAATGAAGGTGTACCCGTTATGTGGGTGATAACTGATGGTACCCTTCTGTCGGGACATCTACCCCCACTTGCGGAAAAATCTACTTAAAGGGAAAAGGGTCAGTCCCTCAATTCCTGTTCCTTTTTAAGTATTTTACTGGGAAAAGACAAAAGGCTAAATTGTTCCAGTGTTCAATTAAGCAAACATGCCATGAGGACTATGGGGGAGTGGAGGCATACCTCCATGCAATCATAGCCTTTGCAATAGACAGTGATGAGTGGTCAACTTGACGCCCTGGCCTCTTTCCTTCCCGGGAAACAGGCGCTGGAACCCACTGGACTGGAGGCTGGATGCGCTCCAGACCCGGTATGGACGCTGCAGAGAAGACAAAATTCTCTACCCATATCAGAAATCGAACCACGATTCTAGGGTCGACCAGCATGTAAGACAGTCATTATAATTACGGGGCTTTCACAGTTCCTTTAAATATTCTGCTAGATAGTAAACAGAGAAACTGGAAATGAAGGTGGGATTTATGAATTTATATGCTGTTACGGAAAAGTACGTAAAAAGGTAACGGTACCGTAAGAAATAAAGTTTTCCCTGTGCCTAATTAATTAAGCACCACGCCATGAAGACGTATCGAGGAGTGGAGTTATATAACTTCACCGTTCTTGATCTTGGCATTAGATGAAGGTGAGTGGTAAGCTTCAAGCCCCGGCCGCCTTATTCCCGAAGAAAGGGCCCGCGGTACTCCATGGATAGGAGTCTGGGTCTTGACGCTCTGGGGAAGAGAAAACTCCCTGTCCTTGCAGCGATTCGAACCCCAGTCCTCCCACCGGTAGCCCGTCGCTATACCTACTAAGCTATTCTGACTCTAGAAGTAAAACAAATTTTTCTTACAATATTTGACGGCAAAGAATTTACCGAAACGCCATGTTCATGCACACAATTACAAAATTATCTTCACATACAGCTGTTACGAAACCAGACCAAACTACACCCAGTAATGTAACACAGTGACAGGATGAAATTCCTAGAAGGAGCAGTAAAATTTCACTTCGCGAAGGTTGTTACCAGGCCGGCGCCAGGGCACATACGAACCGACTTCTTTGAACGGAACGACTTTAGGGGCAACATAGTTTACAAACACCTCGTTTGTTTATCGTTTTCGTCTAATGAAAATCTGTTTCCGATACCATTTTGTTCACATCATGACTATTAATTAGCTGCGATTTAAGCATATTACGCATCACTGCAAACAAAACCTTTTTTAAGAAGTAGACCACCGAATTTAAACATCTGTAAGGATTTTGTGTTACTGTAACAAAGTTTCGATGAAGTTGATGGTTTTTGGCTGAAGGGGAGAGAGGGTATTTCCTTTCTCCTGTTTCGGCATTTGGGCCTGCGCCTGACTTAAGCTGTCAGTCACCTGCCGATATTAAAATCATGTGAGGCATTAACGTCATGCATCCTATATGCCTTCACAGCGTGGTGGTTAGGCGCTGGGGGTCTCTACATTTTGCACTTACTAGAACAGGAGTAAACAATTATACTTGACCCACGTCTTCACACGTGTGTCGCTGAATTCTAGGCCATTCCTTCGTAACTTGTCACTGTACTGTCAATATAAACACATACCAATCGCTACTAATGAAAATGAAGTGGGCCTAGTCTTCGAAATGTACCCTATTTCTACTCACCTGCCATATTTACATGGATTCCCAATGATATAATTGTATCCCTCCCCATCATCTGTGGAGTTGCTAGTGTTTTCTTGACGGGAGAATTGAACCTGGAACTTGAGAGTGCTAGGTTCGCAAACCTTCCTTGTTCCTGTGCTCTCCCCTAAAGGACAGCACTTAACCACGCAGGGCTTGGAGCTGCCTCTGGGACACTGTCTACCATGTGTATTAGAGTCCCCATTCGAAATGGAATTCAACACCAATACCGTCGTGGCACTTGGTGTAGACGAGGAGGCCATTTTGGCCTCACTGACGACAATATTTGAAACTGTTACAAGTTCACTAACAATTACATTAGTTCTATTTATTTCGGTTGCACTTGTGGTTGAGTTCAGCACCATTTGACCACGGACGAACCAAATTGCGCAGCACAGGACCAACACGCGACACATGTCTCTGTCCTCACGCTGGTCCAGGCTCACCATACAACACAACATTAACAGCTAAGAGCGGTAAGAGTATGCGATGACGAACTGCAACTACAAGTTCAGAAGTTACCGCTAGGAGGCGGCGAGGAAGCAGAGATAATAGAGATTAAATGAAGTCACTTGATCACGTGTCCGAATGTATGGCAGTCCTGCTTGGCAGTGATTAGTGCTTGATGTTTAGTTCGAAAGGTTCGCTGTTGCACCGTCCTGAGGATCCTGAGCTAGTACGTTTATACTCAATATCTGTAACACAAATTTTAATAGTGTGCTCCTATCTGCGTCTGTTACCCACGAATTCTCTTCCAAAATTCCGTATTCACGTTTTCTCAATACGTGCTACACGACCTGCAATCTCATAATTTTTATTCAGTAGCGCTATGTAGTTTTATCTGTTCCTTGTTACTTCACTGTTTTAAACAAGAATCATGTCAATTTGATCGAGTTTCAGAACTAATATAGGCATACCCCTTACCTAGCAAGCGGGTTTTGTTGTTTATTCATATACGCTATGTTGCATCGACTGCTGAAGTTGAATCAGTTTTGATGATTGTAATCAGGAGAGATGCGGATGTAATGATCATGATGTAGAAGCCACTATAAACCTCAATTAGTGGAAAGCTGGATCCTGAGCCAAGGTTACATTTCGCGACCTCTCTATGAGGTAGTACCAACCAGGGGAGGTGCATTCTTAGGGGCTAACGGGGCTAAGCTCATTTAATTTTTGGTGACCACAAATAAAATTAAAGCTAATTTTCGAAAAGAAGCGCGTATATTGCATTTATAATTTACCTGAAATAAAGTAATTCAAAGGACGAATTCCGTGGCCTGTAGTCCGCAAGGGAACTATACCGACCGATCGACCACCGCTTGTCGGCGAAGTTAGTGTCAACTTTAGCCGATAGAGGATGTCGCGTGGTCAGTGCAGTGGAAGCCCAAGGCCTTTAATCTCGGTTTTCTAGACCGGAGCCGCTATTTCCTTGAAGTAGCTCCTCAGTTATCCTCATGAAGCTGAGTGAACCCCGTTCCAGACCCACTACTTCTCAGAAAAATCTGGTAGCTGCGGGAATCGAACCCGGGACCTCTGGATCTGTAGCCAGGAACTCTTACCACTAGAGCACAGGTGTCTGAAATACACTCCTCAAATATATAACACGTATGGGGCGTAATGTGACTAATAACTGTGAATTCTAGCTTTTACGATTGGGTTTATTGAACACTTCTTCACAAATACAATCAATTATAGCGCTGTCACAAATCTTCTCTTTTGAATAAATAATTTCATTCCTTTTTAGACTTTCTTAAGGAATGATATTTTAAGAATCATATGAATATGAACTTCATATAAGTCAAAATTTGTATTAAGTTGGGAATAACTGCACGTACTGGTAGGTCTATAATAACAAGTGGCTGATGAACCTTCGGGTTCCATAAAATGCTGGGAAATTCTTGACTAGCTGCAGAATTGGCGGCTCCTCAAGAAGGGCTCAGCTCCATGAGTAAGTAAGTAAGTGGTTCTTAATTGAAATAATTAGCTTTAGGTCCACGATGAGTGGGACCCATGTAATACCCAGAAAAATTGACATGTGGTAGAGTGCATCACATAACGTAACACAAGGGTACTGAGGAAAAAGAACACAAATACTTTCTGGCAACACAACCTGAAAGTTCAACACTGCTAACATTAAACCTGCCATTAGACTCTCCCTGTACCACTCCTATCCATCGCACATTTTTATATCTTACTTTCTAAGTTCCACTTTTAATATTAACTTTAACCCCTTGTAGTTTTCTTTAAATGGTAGTAAGTCTCAGCTGTCACAGTGTTATCTATTTCCTTTATATTTTCTTCGGTATATGTCAATAAATATAAATGCATCATTTGGTTAAAGAAAGATTAGAGAAGAGGATAAGTGTACTATCTCAAGTCAAAGTCAAAGTCACATTGCGACTGACGGTCAGTCAGTCAGTAAGTCTTGGTGTCGAGCACCATTTGGGGCTCATGGCCAGATTAATTATTACCGTTTGACAGTTACGGTCTTGTTTCTGTGGGGCGCCTTCTCCGACGAGAGGACGGGTCTGTCTTTTGTATATGCTGCTGACCCTTGCCAGCGCAGTCTTACTCGGGTCCGTGTGCTATCTGTTGACGACAAAACCAAATATTAGCATAATCTACGAACACACCTCCCACAGAAAACACATCGCTGCTTAACAACGGATATCATATATTGTTGTCAGGCGTGTCAACCCATGCATTGCCTAGCAATGGACGCCCTATTGTTGCGCATGCTTTGCTGTGATATTGTTTACGTATTCGTCTCCTAAAAATGGCCCAATCTGTCACAGCATTTTAATTTTTATAGAGGTTAAAATTTAATAAGTGGAAATATACTAAGTATGTTGCCATTTGCAGCATACTTTACTCTCCTACGTGTATTAGCACTTCACAACACAAATTCAGTGCTTCCAGGCAGGTGACAATTCTAAATAGTGTTGCAGTGTATGTGTAATGCCACAATTTGGAGAGTTATGGGAGGCAATGTAAAGGCTTCCCAGGGGCAAAGAAGTCATGCACTTAGTACTGCAGATGAGTTGTATTTAATGTATAAAAGTTCAGATATCATCAAAAATAACAAAAATGTAAAAGAGTTATGCATAATCTTGGGATGGGTGATGCACAGCTTTTGACATGAAATAAGCCGGAATGGCAAAGTGCTGTAAGCAGACCGCTATGGAAGGGAACATACAGAGAGATGTGATTGATGAACTCCAGCAAGGTTTAGTGCGAGAAATAAATGCAAAGGTAAGTGTGCTGAGTCATCAGTATTTTGCCCATCGTGGGTTCGATGGCAAATGAAGTCACAAATATGCAGTATATACACGGAATGTTAGCCAGCATCTTTTATGCGGGAGTGAAAGAAACATTTATTGCAGTATATCAACAAAGCACTCAGATTTCTACTAATTATTTGGCATCAGATGTGTGCAGTAACTGTTAAGTAAACATGGTGACAGCATGCTTGTAAAAGAAATAGAAACCCAGCTTTATTCAGTTAGATGTGATCTAATAATGCCGTGCAGTTATTGATCATAACTGCCTTTCATATTTCCACAAAGGCAGATATTCTGTATTTATCCGTGTAATACCAACAGCGCTTCTCTTGTGCCTGTTTCTAGTGTTCCTGCATTTTGTTCTGTATATCTTCCAGCCTCTAACAGAAATGAGTACCAGGAATAATCATGGAATATTTTGGGGGGTGAAGAGCGCCCAGCGCGTAAGGCTGACAACCTTGCCGCCATCTATGTGTCGACTGTCTAGAGAAAATGTAGGAGCCTCGACGTCTCACAACCCTATGGGCCTCCACGGCCTGTTACAGGGATACCTTTACTTTTCTACTTTATATCTTCGCTCTCTTTGTCTCTCTACATTATGCTTCGTTTCTTCACTCACTGTTTATTCACCACTTTCATCCTTCATTTCTTAACCATACAAGATCAACACGTCAACATTTTTTACCTTTAAAAGAACTACTGAGAGCATGTGATGTCTCGTACGTAGTCAAGAAATATTTAGAGAGAATTTATTCCTTATATTTGAAGTTCTTTGAACATACTTACGCAAGGTTAGACCCCATAATACATGCTCAAGAAACACATGTTTTAGTTTCATGCCTAATCAATTCCTTTCTTACATCTTAGACCATATACAGGACATAGAAGAGTGTGTCAGAAGTCCCATGATCTAGTTAACTGACGAATTATTAATTTATGTTGACTACAATGAATGCAGTACTAAGCATATGTCAAAAATGTTAGTATGGACACCGTAGGTTCAAAACACAGAATTTCGCATTTCCTGCGAGATATTCGGCGTAATATTGCTGGTGTTATTTCGGCGAACGCCTTGTGTACTTCCTCGTTCAGTTCATCAGTTGTCTGATAAGTTTTCCGAGAAACACCTTGTGTGACGATTCCCCAAAGCTCGTTATAGCAAGATGACAGTTCGGGATATCTCGGCGGTCACTCCAGCGGAGACGCGAGAGTGGGTGAACCACGGCCTACCCACTCCTCACGTACTCCTGTACTGATATCGTGTAAGGAGCAGTTGCTCCGTCCATTTAGGACGACGCTATATCAACATGGGCGAGGACACACCAAGGAAACTGGCACCCGCAGAGCAACCGCAATTTCCGAGAGCTGTTATCAGCCTTAATTAAACACATGTTACTGAATGGAGCTGCGCCAATTGAGGAAACGGCAACTCAGACTGATAATCACAACTGATGGTCGAAATTGTTTGAGGACAAGATCGGATTTGACACACCTGCGCACTGACGCTTCAGGATTGTCGAGTGCAGAGGATTGTTTCAGGAGCAGCTGCTTCGGTGACCTCAGCAGAAATACTATAACACTGGCACCGTGTTTGGATGGCCACTCACACCTAAGCAGGTTATGACATTACCGACTGAAAAAATCTTCCTTCCCCATTTTAACATGGTCATCTTGGGAGAACAACTTTGTTGGGTCATGTTTGAGTCATCTCTGAGTGCGTGGATTATCTTCCCAATGTTTAATCTTGCATGACCTATGTTCTAATCACTATCAATTTTTACTGCTGTAATTCGCATTGTCTGCCATGTTTCTATAAAGGCATATTTCTGGAATATAAAAGTAAAACACCTGTTATAAACTACATTTCAATTTCAAAAGCAACTAATGGGGTAACATGACTTCTGGCACACTTTGTGCTGTAGCGTCAAGCACATTAACAGTAGCTTGTAGAAGTTATATCACGATTTTTGCTCAGACTGTGAGATTAGAGAAACAAGTTTAGATTCCGAATTTCCTCTTCATTCTCCAAAATCCTTCTTAAAAACATGTTTCGATTCCGAATTTCCCGTTCATACCCCAAACTCCCCTTTAAGAGACAAATTTCGATTCAGAATCTCCCCTTCATACCCAAAATCCCCTTAAAAACAATTTTTCCGAATTTCCCATACATATTCAAACTTCCCCTTAAAAGACCAAGTATCGATTCCGAATTTCCCCTTCATACAACCAAATCCCCTTGAAGAACAAGTTTCGATTCCGAATTTCCCATTCATATTCAAACTTCCCCTTAAAAACAAGTTTCGATGCCGAATATCCCCTTCATACCCCTAAATCTCCCTTAAAAACGTTTGATTCCAAATTTTCCCTTCATCAAACAAACTGCTCCTTAAAAACAAATTTCGATTCCGAATTTCCTCTTCATACCCATAAATCCCCCTTAAAACAGGTTTGATTCCGAAATTTTCCTTCATCAAACAAACTGCCCCTTAAAAACAAATTACGATTCCGAATTTCCTCTTCATACCCCTAAATCCCCCTTAAAAACAAGTTTGATTCGGAATTTTCCCTTCATAAAACAAACGGTCCCTTAAAAACAAATTTCGAATCCAAATTTCCCCTTCATACCCCAACTTCGACTTAAAAATCAAGTTTAGATTCCGAATTTTCCCTTCATACCTCCAAACTTCCACTTAAAAGAAAAGTTTTGATTCCGAATTTCCCCTTCATACATTAAATTTCCAATAAAAAGAAACAAGTTTCGATTCCGAATTTCCCCTTCATACTCTAAACGGTCCCTAAAAAGACAAGTTTCAATTCCGAATTTCCTCTTCGTTCCCCAAACTCCTTCTTAAAAACAAGTTTCGATTCCGAATTCCCTATAAAATGAATAATTCAGAGGAGCGGTCTGCACAGCCCAATAAGGGCAATAATAGGAAACTAAGATGCTACATTTTTTACTGCACTTCGTTGTTTTCCATGAGGTTTTAGTCTAGAGTGTTCAGGTTTTACTCCACAGATGGCGCCATTGTTATATACTACATGTCTTCACAAAATTGTTTCCATTTCAATGCATTGCTGCTCATGTACTTGCTTTTGTTAGCTAGGTTTGTAGCAAAAATTTCTACCTCCTTTTCCATCCTAGTTCCACTCATGTGCGTGTTTTATCACATTTTTTGTTTCATATTTTCCTGTTAACTAGCGCTGAATTAGCTTGGTGTCAAGTGAATAAATAACTGCGTGACGGTAAAGGTCGACACCAGTTTGATACTTGTACATTGTAATTAACTTTATGTATGTGCGAGATTTTTTCTCTCTGGCATTACAGTTGTAGTGGGCGTAGGACTACTTCCATGAGCGACTTGCACGTGACCTTAAATTTTACTTATGTGTAAGATTTTTCCCCCCGAGATACTACAATTCTAGTGGGGTAGGCCTACCTGCACGAACTACTCCGTTCGCATGTGTACCACTATATAACAAAATTGTGCAGACGACAAACAAAAGTCGTACAAAATCATGATAATGAACATCGTGGTATAAGATAAGTGAAGCCAGACGCAGAAAATATAAGAGGCTTAAACTTGGCGGTGGTGACTAAATTGCCGGTCTAGCGTGAGCTAATTAAAATAAGGCAGAATCTGTTGTGGACTGACAGGGGGCTTATATTGACAAACCAGCCATGTGCAGTATATATGATAAATGGATGGAATTAACTTTGTTTGTATCAGCAAGGAACATAGTGTCGCATATTACAACAAAAGATTTGAAAAATTTTGTACAAAAAGTTATACTCTATTTTCAATGTTTTCCTTATAATTTTGATGCGTACTGCAAAATTGGTGTCCCAGTTCTTCACAGAGATATTCTGCATTATAAATTCGTTTCTGTTTGTAACGCTTGACAAATTTTAGCAGTCCCTGGTGCCATAAAGCAGATCGAAGCAATAAAATCATTTGGTTCTCTTCTAGAAAACCTTGCATCTTTGTTACACTCTTCAGATTTTCGAATCTTTTGACTAATGACTGAAGAATGAAAGCAAGCAAGGCTATTCAAGAAATGGCTAGAGGAGTCTTCAGTGCTAAGACCTTCCGTTATAGCTGCAAGAGATTATTGCCCTTTCTATGCGCGTGAACAGACAACTGCATCGTGGCTGAGATACAGAGAGCGATCTGTTTTCTGTGCGTTCGTAGTGAACTCGAATACTGTAGTTTCATTTCAGCCTATACATACATCAAGCAGATAACAAAACAGGTATGTACATAGAATTTTGCTATATATTTTTAACACATTAATCTGCAGAATCTGCAATATAAGTACTGGCTCGTGGATGAGTTTGGGCATAACTTATCCGTTACTCTCTTTCTTGTTGTTCACTTAGGTATCATTTTAATTCCTCGATTAGGGTTTTACTGAAATCGGTCTGGTAATTACTACATTTAAAATTAAATATTTAGGACTGTGCATGTGGCGTGTGCGCGCGATTCCCTTACACATCACTGGCCCAAACGGGTCACTTCGGGCGTTAAAGATTAAAGGCCAAACAGTGAAGCTTACTTCAAGACTAAGATCTGGTCATGAGCGTCTGAATGGGCTCTACATTAAGAGAAAGTGACTGGCAAACCGTCAGTCGTAAAATGACTTTGAAACGAAGCAAGAAGTAAAGAGGAATTTTGTAGAAACGAAGCGGTAGGATATGTGGAAAACGAAGGCGAATATTTGCCATAACCATGGTGGGCCTTTGGTAAGGCACTGGTGTATGGTTCAGAAGTTACATGGTTGGAAGACATGATTATTTTTGTGAAAAAAAGAATGTAAGAAATTTACGC
>NW_019728507.1:315407-319932 GCF_002891405.2 Cryptotermes secundus | reverse complement strand
TATCTCCTAACTTCTTTCCATTTTATTTTTCACAAAAATCCTACTGGTTTTGAACCAGGGACCTTCTGAACACTAAGCTGATGTCTTACCCCTGAGCCACCAGCACCACTGAAATTTATTTTCTTTTATCTTCCACTTAAGCTACATCTTCGGTTATAATTTCAGAAAAATCAATTAACTTACTTTCTAAATCACAAAACTATACTTGGTTTCGAACCTTCCAACTCTTGTTCTCTACGCCGGTGTTTTACCAATAGGCTACCGATGCCACGGAAATTTTTGAGCTTCAATCTTCCTCTTATGTTACATTTCGCTATATAATTGAATAAAAATCTCATTACAAAAATACTTCTGTATTCGAACCACCAACCTCATATTTACAACGCCAGTGCCTTACCGCTAGACCACCAGACCATGTATGCTGCAGCGCTCTGCGATCGTTCTTATATTGTATGACTTGGTTTATAGCTGCAGAAAAACGTGTGGCCAGGCGAACTACCGACAAATACAGCTAGAAAATGGGCAGAGGCCCATCCGTCCGCGACGCGACCTTCAAATTGCTCCCTCCTTAGGCCACGGCCACACGAGCAACATTTGCTGCTCAAGAAGCTCAAGCTCAAGCTCAAGAAATGCGCACCATGGAGTAAAAGGAGAAGGGCCATACGGAGCAGTAAATAACTCTGGTTTCTTGGTGGAGAGAGCAATTTGAAGGTTGCGTCGCGGACGGATGGGTCTCGGCCCATTTTCTAGCTGTATTTGTCGGTAGTTCGCCTGGCCACACGAGCTTCATTTGTCGCGTGCTTTATTTGGTACTTGAACCTTGTTTCTGTTTGATAGTGAATCGCTATGGAGTTTTACAAATGGTATCTTCCACGAGGGATAAGGGTATTTTAAATGAGTTGATTGTCATCCTATAATATTCGAGAAATTTGTCGGGATATTCCATTAACTTGTGACGTAGTAGCACAAACTTCCACATCGCTGACCTGTCACTCATCACGGGATGGATCCGCCACTTTCTCCTCTGCTGTAGCTGTTTTCGGTGTCGACGACTGATTAATAATAATAAACATAATGCGGATACTGTTTGTCTGTTCAGTAGCCTACTACTCGCCATATTTTGCACACACTGTGACATGATGGCTATTGACGCTCGGTATCGCGGACGGCTCCATGTGGCCACCTAGTAGCGACGTTTGACGCTCCCAAGAGCAGTAATTACGGCTCTAGTGTGGCCACCTCACTCGTGACAGTTGCAGCAGCTTCATTTGTCGCGGATTTCGAGCAGTAAATGTTGCTTGTGTGGCCGTGGCCTTACCGCTAGCCTGGGCTCTTGCAGTCGCAGGTATGATTTAGAACTCTGTTCTGAATGTGTGTGGGTCGAGGTTCCCACTGTTGATGACATAAACATGATTATTGGTAACCATTACGTCTCCCCTGACACCAAACCGGAAGTAATTACTGCCTACTTTCGGCAACTTGAAAATAATCTAGACACGAACAATACTCGCGTCATATCACTCGGTGACTTCAATGCTCCTGGATTCAACTGGGAGAACGGGACACCTCTTTCTAGTTGCCATTATTACTCTAAACTCAAAGGGGACTCTATATACACCTCTACATGCTTTCTTGGCCTAAGGCAGTGCGTTGAGGCTGTTGACACTGTTAACATGCTTGACCTAGTATTTGCAAATTTCACTGATCTAAAGTCTGTTCCTGCCGACTCTGGATTGGTCGCGACTGATATATATCACCCTCCTTTGAATATTGATGTTCTCTTACCTAATGTTAACAGTAATTTAAATTGTGAGTTTAGTTATCAAAATTTCGCAGCAGGGAACTACGCTTTGCTTTACAACATTCTATCAACTTATGATTGGTCTAGCGTGTATGAAACCTCTTCTGTTGACGTAGCAGTCGCCAGCCTCAGTGTTGCTGTCAGAAGTGCCATGGAGCAGGCAGTTCCTTGTGGGTATCGCTGCAAGTCTGAATTCCCTCACTGGTTCTCCTATTCCTTAAATGCAAGCTAAATGTAGTCATATTCTTTTCTATCGTCTTAATATAAACAGCTGTAATCGGTTTACATGCCAATTTCTCGCTTCAAAGCATGGCATTTTAGCTGTTATAGATTTTGAGTGCGTGTTGTCATTTATGCAGGCAAGCTTGTGTAAAATCATTATCATGGGAAAGAACTATGGATAGGACCTTAAATAATATCCAATACAGGGCTCTGTTGTTAGAACTAAAATAATTTTACGGTAATTTACTTGTTCATAGTTGGAATACTACTGGAGCGTTGAATTTGAGACTTCTTTCATAACACGCAGCAAATTATCGCGTGATAGATGTCCGTAAGTAACGTTTTCCTGCATAAGTAAGTCACTTTCAGGATATGACCAAAATCAACGTAGCATGAAAGCTGGCAGAGCAAGATAATGCAAAAGAACTACGACTGCAGTTCATGCAGGAATGATTAGGCTTTCTTTAGCAACACCACAAATTGGCGCACCTAGGATATCAGCTCAGATAAAAAATAAAAATGAATGAGTCAAAAATGTATCCCTCCAGAAACCGAGCAAGAACTGGTTAACTACATTCTCCTATTGGTTTTAAGAGGGTCTGGTCTATAGGTATGTAAGTCCGAGACATTAACCTACGCCTCTACGTCGGGCTTCGCCTTGTCCAGTATTGCGAATATTTTCGTTATGATGGTTATGTATGACTTCCGTTTGTTGCCTGCATAATTTTGTTACATAATCATATATGTATGGAATTTTGCAAGCTTTGTGTAAATCGCGATCAATGAACTTTCATTGTTCAGATTCATTACCAGGTAACGTCTAGTTAATACGCAGCAACCAAAACAATCAGCTATCTGTTGTGTTACTATGAAATAGGTTATATATCGAAACTGCAGAAACGAGCTTTTCGCACACGTAAAACAAATAGTGAACAGTAAGGAAGTATTTCTGTGCACAGTTTTATTAACCCATATACTTACATCCACGTACTTCTGTAAAGAAAAGATTATTATCAACAAGTCTTTGTCTGAGTTACCATCTCTCAGGCGTAATGCACAAGTAGAGTGACCAAGGGACAAATTCCACGGCCAACTGCAACCTGAATCCTGGCCATAAGAACAACGTGTGTACAGAGCGATAATCAGAAATGTATACCACTCAGTGCAGCAGGAATTGGTGAGAGAAGATATTGAAGGAAGGGCGCACAAAATTAGAAACCTACGGAACATCTGACACAGGGTCACTGGTTACTTCTTGTCACTCTTCTTCTTAGATATGGAACCAGCAGCCAAGAACCGCGAAATACACCACATAGAATACTGTAACATGTGTATCCATTGCTAGGCTACGGGTCGCTAAACACATAACCGCTACAACGAATATTTCTATTGCTAGCAAAGACGCAGTAAAAATGTATTCGCAATAATAAAGAAAGCAGTGTTTTCTATGAGGTCCGTGCTGCATCTATATAGGGGAACCAGTTTGAAGGAACAGTGCAGAACAGCTGAGAGGAAAGGAGACACCACTTGGGTAATCACCCTGACGTTGTTGCCGAGGTTTGTATGTCTGGAATTCAATTTTTCCTCTTTTAGTATGTCTATCATTTATTTGTGATATTCCACTTTTTTTCGCTGTTGTTCATTTTCAAAGTGTAGTTTAATCTGTTAACTACCTGTTCAGTTGTACGAGTAGTTGTTACTCGCTGCATGTTTGTGATTCCTGCGACAAACATCGGTGGTGGTGTTGGTAGTGCTGGATCCTTTCTTTCGTGTTTAGTATTGCCCTCGATTTCTGCGTGTCGCGGAGCTTCAAACTTATTAATGACCGTTATCTGAGATGGGCGATTGTTTGTTTCTTGCAGCTTACTCTTCTTCGTTGTTGGCATTTTTGTGGTTCTGGGGCGTGTTCATTTCTTACCTCACCTCTGACTTCTTGCCAGGATAGCCGGTCGTCATTGTCATCGCTGTCTGTGCTTTTCTGTTTCTGAAAAGTCTGCTGTTTGGGTTGGTGCTCTGCTTGTTGTTGCTGCTTTGGATGTGTGGATAGTGTAATTGTGTTGAGGCAGTTTGGTTATTTGAGGCATACGTGATGTAGGTTGCTGTGGTACCAGCTAACCGTATGAAGCTTGCTGCCGTGTCTGATGTACGAGGGGGTACCCAAAAGAAACCGAACTTATTTTTTTTAAACTTATTTATTCAAATTTTAAGCACAAACCTTCAATCCCCTTCAAAGTACCCTCCACTTACACTAATACACTTGTCTAGACTTTTATTCTATTTTTCAAAACATTGTCTAAATTCATCTTTTGATATGCTTGACAGCGCCTCCGTCGTTTTTTCCTTTCATGTCTCTTTTCATTCGAGGAAACAAAAAAAAGTCGCACGGGGCAAGGTTCGGTGAGTACGGAGGGTGAGGAACAGGGGTAATACCATTTTTGGTCAAGAATTGTCGTACAGACAGGGCTGTGTGAGCAGGGGCATTGTCATGATGGAAATACCAGT
>NW_019728507.1:305592-314985 GCF_002891405.2 Cryptotermes secundus | reverse complement strand
GGAATGTTGGCTCTATGCGCTCATAGCGGCAAAACGCGGTACTACAAAAGCTCTACCCACAAAAAAATTAGTTCGGTTTCTTTTGGGTACCCCATCGTATATATGAGCTTGTTGCGGTGTGCCTGGTACACACAGGAAATACAGTCAAGTGCCAAAAGTCATGGGATAGCAGTATGTAAATTTATTTTTAGTGGCGCCACCGTCCCTTGACGGCTTGGGAATGCCCAGAGCAGTATTAGTTGTGAGGTGTTCTCTCGTGAGTCAGGTTGAACACCGGCCAGTCTGCTCATGGCAAGCCGACGTGAATTATCCGATTTTGAACGGGGCATGATAGTGGGTGCCAGGCGGATGGGACATTCCATTTCTGAAGTGCGTTCATTCGACATTCCTCGATCCACGGTGTCAGGTGTGTACCGGGAATACCTTGTGGAAGGCATTTCCACCCACCGTGGACAGCGCAGTGGCCGACCACGGGTGCTTAATGATGGTGACCAGAGGCGTCTAGCTAGAATTGTCCGTGGTAACAGACAAGCGACACTGGCTGAAATCACATCCACATTCAACGCAGGAGGTACCAGACGCATATCCAGCAGGTCAGTGCAGCGTTCTTTAGCTTCCATGGGATATGGGAGCAGAAGACCGACCAGAGTGCCTCTGTTAACACCACGACACCGGACACAGCGCCTCACTTGGGCTTGTGACGTCGCTAATGGGACCCTGGAGGATTGACAACATGTGGCGTGGTCCGATGAGTCACGGTACCAGTTGTTTCGGGCGGATGGTAGGGTTCGGGTGTGGCGCAGACCCCATGAGGCCATGGACCCCAGTTGTCAACAAGGCACCGTGCAGGCTGGTGGTGGTTCCAAACTGGTGTGGGGTGTGTTCACGTGGCATGAGTTGGGTCCGCTCGTCCACCTAAACACGTCATTGACCGGTGACCGCTATGTTATACTGCTTGGTGACCATTTGCAGCCCTTCATGGACTTAATATACCCCCACAACAATGGGGGTACATTCCATATTAAAAATAAATGAAATTATATTTGTGGCATCACCTCGCTATCGATGTGTTCCACACCTAGAGCCCGAAAGCAGAAACAGTGGAGCCAGAGGAGACAGCACTTGCTAGTAAACTGTTAAGTAAACGCGTTTCCGATGCAACGAACACACACGCAACAGTAGACAAACTGTTAGATGTGGTGTTCTCTATAGATCAGCGTCGTATCAAATACCCAATGTGTAGTGAAAGGGAAGTACGCAATTAGTTCTTCCAACAACTTTTTGTTTTGATATTTGCTACTTGATAATACATTACAAGAGTATTGCCAAACACTTTTTATTTTACCGCGATGTCTCTTTGTGTTTAAAACTTTTGAGAGATCTCTACCGAGCGTGTTGGGAGTAGCAGTAAAGTTCCAGCCCGGTATTCAGAAGGTGCTCGAACGCCAGATTTTCTTAGGTTTTCGTTGTTTTCTTCGGTACCTCCAGTCAAATATCAGGATGGTGTCTCGTCTAGGCCATAGCCTCTTCCTTCTACAGTTCTTTCCTATTTACTATTCCTGTAGACGCCGTACAGTGTAGATACTGACAAAGCCATAAAGCAGACCACAGACAAATCTTGACGAATCTGTAGAAAAGTTACGTGACGTCTAAATGTCAGAAGCTCGGAGTCGAAGTGTCGCAGAGCCGTCAATCCTAGGCAACGGCTGACTAAAACACGTTTCCACTGCAACGCATATAATAACGAAGGAATATCGGTCTGCGTCAAAGTTATATTAGCCATTGTTACTGGAGGCAATAACCAAGTGAGAACTATGCAGAATGCGGAGGATATCTTATTCGGAATATCACCAGCAGACAAACTGCCTGGAACAAGTGCATTCAATCTCAGCGAGGAATTCACAGAAGCCGACCTTCTGAAAATATTTGATGAGTTGGAGAGCAGCCAGTCATTTCACGCGCAACAGACGAACGAGGAATGTAGGACATTGCTGGAAAGGGAGCAAACCCCGTTACATAAGGAGCGATGTGACTCAAGTGAGAGTGATAGTACAGAAACCAATGAATTACCTACTGCTGAAAATACGCGCGTTCTCAAGAGTATAAATCTGAGGGATGAGCCGCTACATCTGCAGTGTGAATGGCAGGACTGCGGTCACTTTTCTCATAACCTCGACGACTTTGCGCGCCACGTCAGTTTCCACATACCGCACCTTGAGGTCAGAATGAATGAAAAACAGGAAGGTGTATATGCTTGTTTGTGGAGGTCATGTACTTTCGAATCTGCAGACTCCAATGAAATAGTTAGACACGTCAATTTCCATTCATATCATACGAAAATAAAGAACATTGGCTCAAATATTTTGTCTCGTTTAAGACTGCCAGTTTGCAAATTTAGTGACATCGGAAGGAACGTGGTTCCAAATTTGCCATATGCATTTGACTGTTGTTGGGGCCAATGTGAACGAACATTCAACAATCCACACATGTATTACAGACATGTTCAAGGACATTTACATTTCAACTCATTTCGTAATAATGTGAAAAGACGCTTTCACTGCGGCTGGCGCGGGTGCAAGTCTGTGTTCCGCTCAAATTACAAATTGGCAGAACACACCAGAAGACATACACAGGAGAAACTTGTGGGCTGTCCAACATGTGGTGAACTTTTTGCAAATAAAACAAAGTTCTCTGACCACTGTAAGCGTCAGATTCCCTTTGAAATGCGAGGATATCAGTGTTCACACTGTTTCAGGTACTACTCAAGTGAAAGACTGTTGCAGGAGCATGCACGTTGCCATGTCAACCGTTACAAGTGTGCCTTCTGTGACATCACTTGCTATTCTGCATCGAACCTTGTTACTCATATTCGTTTTAGACACCTGAACAGCAAGCCATTCAAATGCAACTTCTGTAAATACACAGCCAAAAGAAAGTATGATTTGGAAAAGCACTTGAAGATACACTACCCTGGCCCAGTTTACCGCTGTGAGGAGGAAGGGTGTCGTTTCTCATGTCGCAGCGCCAATGTGCTTCGCAGGCATCGTGACAGGATCCACCTGGGAACCTATGAGCCCATGTACTGCTGTCACATGTGTGACAATCGATACCAACGTGGCTCGCTGCTCACACGTCATCTCCTTTCTAAGCACAAACTCTGTCGGCCATCAGGGCATTGCAGATTTAAGTACAAACGTGATGAGTACGGTTACTTCAGGTTACAGACAGAGCGGCATGAGATTCTGGACGAAGCGCATGATGTGAAGGAGCCAGAGTCTTGTACCATCCAGCCGCTCTGTGGCAGTAGTCAAGCAGTATTCGACGACGGTGACTCTCTGAAGCAGGAGGCAGCAGGGCGTGGGGTTCTCATCACAATAATGGAACTGGATGAAAGTGGGAATGTTCTGTCCACTCAAGAGATAAACACTGATGAGGTGTCAGTCTTGCCCCCAGGATATATCACAATTTTTCAAGGTTGAAGTCAGATAAATTAAACCGTATTCTGAATTAATTCCATGGAGTTGAGTCCTTTTCGAGAAGCTGCCAGTCACTCAGCTGTTAAAGAATTTTCCAATATTTTATGGCACCCGAATGTTTACTACCGCGTCCACAAGACCAAGGTCCTCCAGGTACCCTATTTCAGCCTGGATTTCTCACCAGAACCCTATATGCATTCTGTTGCATGTGTGGAAATGGATGCGAGAGCATTTTTATATATTCTTTCGAAGTTGTGGACCAGCTCGCAGACAAAGCAAATGTGCATCTCCCCTCCCACACATGTGAGAAGGACAGGACCCAGACTGACGGGTAAGGACGGACGGTGGAACGGAGCAGAGGGACTCGAGACGACAGGACTAGACGAGTACTGGGGCAGCACCCCATGTAGAGAATTTGCAATGTGCCACTTAACTTATCAAGCATGTACTAATTTTGTAATATATAGTGTTCAATCCAATTCTCTGCTGTCGTTTGTTACTTTAATCCCACCGAACACGGAATCCGCCCACAGCTCGGCGAGCCTAAGTGGGATACAACACTGGCGTCAGATATGGGTGGGTATGAACAACAGTACCAACACGTCGACGTCACATGTCTGTGAAGTGTCGGAAAAAGAATTTGCAACAGCCTTAAGATAGAAAGAGTGAGAAAAGCTGAAGGAATCCTGATAGAGGAACCGCCAGAAGGAAGTGTGGAATTTCGAGCCAGGATTCTATGTCCCACTAGCGGCAGACAGCCAGGCAGTTCGGGAACGAAGCCCTATCCAGATAGCAGAAGAGGCAAAGGCGTCCAGCCAACGGGCGTGCTGCAACGTGGGCTAGTCCAGAGCAGGCTTCAACGTGTTGCAAGTAGTCTACGCGGCAGGCGTACAGCGAACTTCCAAAAGGGTGAGTGCTTGCTCAATTCATGCCTTTCATCCAAATTTAGATACTGAGATTGTAAACGCCGATAGCAATACGCAAATATGACAGAATATGTTGCAATCAGTGAGGTTTTAAAACTTGTAGCCACATTCAAGGGTGAAAGAAGGGAAATTTTCGCTTTTATAGCGAATGTAGTTACAGCGTTTGAAGTTATTGACACCGGGGACGCAACGAGAATTGAGGGAGAGACAAGAAACGTAATTGCTCATGGGAACTTGGAAAATCAGGGACAATTAATAGACTACATACACTGAGCCGGAATCTTATCTCTGTCAGACAGGTTAAGAAATATTTGCTTTGTGCAGGGTCTGTATTCAGACAGGAGTCGAAATGACGGCAATTTCGACGAGATAGCCAAGACATCCTTGGAAAAGGAGAGAGCTATATTTTCAAAGACTGAGAGGTACAAAGTTTCAAACCTGATTTCGGATAATTTGAATTGCAGTAATTGTGGTAGAAACAGTCACGTGACGAGCTGGTGCTTTCTTAAGGGCAGAAAGGACGTGAGGGTCAATCAGTTTTCTACAAGGCATGAAAGCCAAGAACCCAGAAGGGATATTATGTTACAACTGTTTGGAAAGCTCGGGAATGTACAGGCAGGTAGAGCGGTCGGCGGTCCAGTCTACTCAGTAGGCTACGTAGGGAGGAAATGCGAATTCCTCAAGCTAAGAGAGAACGTTACCAAGTCAGGTGAATTATGGTGCTCATAGACTAAACGTCCTCAAGGGACAGAACCTGATAGGTTCAACAGAATATGACTCTAAGGGTGAAAGGCACATCGTAGGAACTTGTCTTTGGGCTCCACGACCGGGGTTACTACGTGGGAAGCTTGTACAACAAAGACCTACAAACAACATACATGCCCAGTTCCTACACTGTAACAGTGGAAACGAAAATACGTGTATTTAAGCTGGCATATATATATCTTAACCTACCACGCTAAAGAAATTTAATATATTTCTTAAAATACTTTTTATATTTTTAATATTCCATAGCTAGCGCTTACTCAATACAGAACACCTTGTAGAAGTGTTTGGTTTCATCCGTTGTTACGCAACGAACCCTCTGTTGTCCTTTCATCTCCTGGGAAACGCGTTGTTATTTGGGCAATTCATATGCTGCGGCTAATTGTTTTTGCGTTTCCATGGAAGTATCCCTTCCGGATTCACGACATGCGACATTATATTCAACATATTATAAATTTCTATATATGTTTTGCTTTTTATATTTTATCTTTTATCTTATTTTGTATCTTCTACTTTAATTGAAACACCAACTTGAAGCAAAGTTTTCTGTTAGTATACAATACGACACGTTGCACTGATATGGATCCATATCAGTACTTCAATAACTGTACGTGTTCCTGTATATAACTGCCTGATGATGGTCTTTACGACCGAAACATGTAGCAGGAATAAAGATCGAATTGCAAAACATTAAAAGTGAGTTTATTTGCTGTGTGACGGTTAACATAATTCCTATACTCGTACATGTCTGGTATAGCGTTGCTGTTGTCCCAATGTGAAGTGCACTAAGTGTCAGTTGAATAAAGCACTCAGGGGGGAAAGGAAAGCGCCTATGGAAATAACCGCAACAGCATCATCCCTTTGAGAAGTGTCCCTTGGATATCGCAGGGCCGCTGGTACAGAGTGAATCAGGAAATAAATACATAGTAACGTTCCAAGATGAACTTAGTAAATTCATAGTAGCGACACCGCAACAGCTAAGGCGTTCATGTTGAATATTATTTTGAAATTTGGGTCACCTGCTAAAATTCTGACTGATCAAGGGTCAAACTTTCTGAGCACTTTGTTCAAGAACGTTTGCAAGTTACTAAGGATCAGAAAGATGCAGACCACAGCATTTCAGCCAGAGTCCAATGGCAGTTTAGAGAGAAGCCACTACGTAAGCGAAGATTAGCGTAACTGGGGTGAGTTTGTGCCGTATGCAGTTTACGTGTACAGCACAACTACACATGTCGCTACCGAACTCGCACCATTCATCGGCAGTAAGAGACAGTCCCAGCATACAGTACAATTACGAGGACTACCTCACAGAATGAAACTGCACAAGAAGTGGCAAGACAAACTCTTCTTACGCAAGGAAAAAGCAATGAACAGTATGACAAAGGGACAGAACCATTTCAATTAGATGTACTTCAGCAGATGTTGCTGTATGACGAAACAATCCGCAGGAGTAGATCGAAGAGACTTAGTCCTCAGTAGGGCCGCGCCATAGCTCAAGCGTTAGTCGCTGGCTTTCCACCGCGGCGGCCCGGGTTCGATCCCGGGTCTGGTCAAGTGGGATTTGTGGTGGACAAAGTGGCGCTGGAGCTTTCTCCGAGTACTTCGGTTTCCCCTACCAATCTTCATTCCACCAATTGCTCCACAATCACCCTCGCCTATCATCTGGGGCTGGTACAATAGGCCAGAAGTGGCCGCAGTACAAGGGACTTAGCAATAAGAAATAATAATAGTCCTCAGTACATTGGGTAAGCGATGCGATCAAGAAGAGGCGTTGTACACAGCAAGTGCATGTCGAGAGACTGAAGCCTCTTTACTAAAGAAATACTCGTACCTTACATAATATACTGCTCTAGCTGTAGGCCACTATTACTAGGAGCCTTCAGTATAATGAGGGATAGGTCCATAAGTGGATTCGGGAA
The DNA here is from genome assembly GCF_002891405.2 of Cryptotermes secundus. Lineage (NCBI taxonomy): Eukaryota > Metazoa > Arthropoda > Insecta > Blattodea > Kalotermitidae > Cryptotermes > Cryptotermes secundus. Next base: position 307,899 of record NW_019728507.1, on the reverse strand, counting down.
ACAGATCAAGAGGGAAGTACCATGTAGGCCCCAACTCTATACAACTGAAAGGAAGTGAAGTATACTGTAGCGTGTCGGCTGTGTGACGCAAAACGTATAAATCACGTGGGTCTTCGGATCGGAAAGAATTCTTTTATTGGACGCTTATTTGTACACACACTCGTACACTTATTCACTTAGGGCGCCATTACACCGGGAACTCTTCTGCCAAGTCTGAGCACAACCTGCCTCTGTCTCGCTAGAGTCGAATCCAAAACTCAGAATCTCTACTGTGATTTCACTCAGAATCTCTTGTCACACTTCTGATACTGAACTCTCAAAGTCAAAGTTAAAGTCACATTGCGACTGACGGTCAGTCAGCCAGTCAGCAAATCTTGGTGTCAAGCCCCATCTGGGGCTCATGACCAGATATTTATTACCAGGGCCAGGATTTTGATGACATGTCATCTTTTTTTCCTTGTATCCTATGCGATGCTCTTAAATATATAAATATCGGATATGAGCTGCTGGTTACGGAAATGTAAATTTTATAGGTAATTTTTTGTCATTATTTTTTACATTTTTAGGTTTAAGGTCATTTTTTCATTTTGGGGGTAACTGTTTGGCAACTGTTTAGACTTTTAAGGGTATTTCTTGTCATTTTTGGCCATTTTAGGGAATTTTTCTTCATGTTTTCTGAAATGTGAATAACATGGAAGCGAAGTGTTCTTTCGTTTCTCCTTTAGGTCATTTTTCTGGATTCTTCGGTCATTTTTAAAAATTTTCAGGTCATCAAAATCCGGGCCCTGCATATTACATTTTTGGGTCATGTTTTACGTCATTTTTCTGGATTTTTTCGGTCATTTTATAGGTAATTTTTTAAATATTTTCAGGTCATCAAAATCCGGGCCCTGCATATTACATTTTTGGGTCATATTTTAGGTCATTTTCTGGATTTTTTCGGTCATTCTATAGGTCATTTTTTTAAATATTTTCAGGTCATCAAAATCCGGGCCCTGTTTAATACTTTTTGACAGTTACGGTCTTGTTTTTGCGTGGCGCCCTCTCTGACGAGTCTGAGTCTGAGTCCAATGTTACGACCGACGGTCAGTCGGCCAGTCTGTCTTGGCATAAAGCACCCATCTGGGGCTTGCGACCAGATCTTTATTACTGGTTGACAGTTACGGTCTTGTTCTTGTGGGGGCCCTCTCTGACGAGAGGACGGGTCTGTCTTTTGTATATGCTGCTGGTCCTTACCACTACACTCTTCTATATCCAACATTCGGATGGAATAGGGAATAGCTTAGGAAATGCTAGCCTTACTCAATACAGAACACCTTGTAGAAGTAGTTGGGTTCATCCATTGTTACGAAACGAGCAATCCGTTGCTTAGTAAATGCTAGCCTCACTCAATACAGAACACCTTGTAGAAGTTTTTGGTTTCATCCGTTGTTATGCAACGAGCAATCCGTTGTTACGCTACGAACAATCCGTTGCTTAGGAAATGCTAGCCTCACTCAATACAGAACACCTTGTAGAAGTGTTTGGTTTCATCTGTTGTTATGCAACGAGCAATCCGTTGTTACGCAACGAACAATCCGTTGCTTACGAAATGCTAGCCTCACTCAATACAGAACACCTTGTAGAAGTGTCTGGTTTCATCCGTTGTTACGCAACGAGCAATCCGTTGCTTAGGAAATGCTAGCCTTACTCAATACAGAACACCTTGTAGAAGTGTTTGGTTTCATCCGTTGTTACGCAACGACCAATCCGTTGTTACGGATATTCCCACGCAACGGTCTGTTGGTATTCAATTCGTCTCTGTGGGGACTCACAATTCCCATGTATTCGTTGTCGCTGAAGTATGCGTTCCCATTGTAGCCGTTGCGCAGCAATGGACAATACTGTTTTCCTTTATTCTCAGTTCCAGATGGGGATGCAACTCGCGGCAGTTGTGGAGTGCTGCAGGTACAAAATGAATTAGGATACGCTGGAGAGATACAGGGTCCGGCAAATCGACCTCCCGTATTTCAAAAGGCGGTTACAAACAAACAAAGGAAGATACAGAAAAAATACTTTTATTTGTGAACAACAAATACGATGCTATTTTACATTACTTGGTTTTAAAAATTATTTCCGGTAAATGGCGTCCTCCATTGTTCACACATTGACGAAGCCTTTCCTGGAAGTTGTCCATAGTTCTTCGTGTCATTTCAGGTGGAATGGCAGCCACTGCCTGGGTGATTGCCTCCTTAAGTGCTTGCAGGGTTGTGGGGCGATGTTTGTACACTTGCGCCTTTAAGTGTCCCCAAAGAAAAAATCACAAGG
>NW_019728507.1:298041-305376 GCF_002891405.2 Cryptotermes secundus | reverse complement strand
AGTACCTGACAAGTGGAAGTGGGCCTCATCAGATGAAATCAAAACAGCGCCAGAGGGAATGTTCTGAAGAATGTCCTCACACGCAGCTTTGCGAGTTTCAAAATCTCTCTCACTTAATTCTTGGGTAACCATCATTTTGTATGGGTGCATGTGTAGATTTCTGTGCAGGATTCTTCTTACACTCCTATCAGACAATCCCAGGGCAGCTGCATGTTTAAGTGTTGAACACTTTGGAGATTGCTGGATGGACGCTCTCACACGCGCCACATTTTCCGGCGTTGTTACGGTCCGAGGTCGGCCAGGCGATTTCTTTTTCAGTGCAGAACCTGTTGCTCTAAAGTTTGATACCCAAACGTGAATAGTTTTTCTATCCGGAACAGGATCATGTCGGCCAAGTTCGAACCGAATGCGAAATGCTCGCTGAGTAGTAATCACCAATTCACCATTACAAATATACTCTTCCACAACAAACGCACGATGCTCACTGTGCCACGCCATTGCGACTACTGCAAATGGCACTTATACCGCTATCCATCGATACCCCCTCCGCCGCTGTATCCCCACCACAACTCACACAGCGCCCTCTCCAAATACGGGAGGTCGATTTGCCGGACCCTGTATAATAAGTCGCCCGATGTTTGCTATGAAAGTCATGGTGCAGCGAACCTGTACAATGTGGAACAGAAAACCATTGTATATGTAAAACTCAAACAAACTCCGTGACTTTAGGCCGCAAGCGAACTATACCGACCGAGCGACCGCCAATTGTCGATGAAGTTTAGTGCCAACTTTTGCTGATAGAGGGTGTCGCGTGGTAAGCGCAACGAATCCCCACGACCATTACGTTCAGTTATCTAGACCGGAGCCGCTATTTCCTTGAAAGCGCTCCTCAATTATCCTCACGAGGCTGAGTGGACCCCGTTCGAGACCCACTACTTCTCAGAAAATCTGGTAGCACCGGGAATCGAACCCGGGACCTCTAGATCTGACCACTAGACCACAGAGGCGGTCTATATATGTACATCTGGACAAAATTAATAAAGAAGCTCTTGCTCTACGACGGTACCTGCACCACATGGACGTTCTGTGCCACACCAAATTCGTTAGGAATTGGGCAGGTTGCATTAATTACAATAATGACGTTAGGGAAAAAGTATATCAGATGACGGAAATGGAGTTGTTGAAACAAATAACGGGGAATCAAGAAGTTACTGACAAGTGAAAGCGGAAAAGGAGAGGAGTCTTGACTTTCATGAGAGTTAATTAAAATATTGTTCGGGACGCGAGCTATTATAATGAACAGATAAATTTATTCTAGCAAAACGAAGAAGGTACAGTCACTTTAATAAAGCAGCAACTGTATGCCGTAAAGTCCACCCTAGGGGCAATTGATAACACCCTAACATATATAGAATATAATGAACGATTACTTCAGGAGGGGTACGTAACCACTGATTATGTGGAAGCTCCGAAACCAGGAACACAGATGATAACTCCGTAGCTTTAGTCCGCAAGCGAACTACACCGACCGAGCGACCACCGCTTGTCGGCGAAGTTAGTGTCAACTTTAGCGGATAGAGGGTGTCGCGTGGTCAGCGCAACGAATCCCCACGGCCGTTAATTTCGGTTTTCTAGACCTGAGCCCCTACTTTTCCGTTCAAGCAACTCCTCAGTTATCCTCACGAGGCTGAGTGGACCCCGTTCCAGATCCGCTACTTCTCAGAAAATCTGGTAGCGCCGGGAATGGAACCCGGGATCTGTAGCCAGGAACTCTGACCACTAGACCACAGAGGCCCTGACACATGAAAGGTCACGTTTTGAGGGTCAGCAACGCTTTGCAAACGATGCAACGCAGACTAGATTTACTAATTGATAGTGTAGGAAATGCACAAGGGGAGTGTCACGTCAGATGATCCTGCCATACTCGCTGATGGAAGCATTACTGCAAAGCGTGTGTGCACTTTCCCATTGAGCAAGGACTCAGCTTGTCACGTGTAGGGAGTTAGGCGAGATGAGAATACGTGTACAGTGTAGTGCAACGTTCGGAAGGACACAAAACGGCAGATAATCTTCCCACTTTGTAGATTTTAATTTTTAGGTTTTAAATTGGACTTCGGAAATACAAAATATTCTAAATAAGGTTAGCTCATATTTTCATGCTTTATATTTACGGTGTTATCATACTCTAGACCACAGATCCTAAAGCGAGGATTGGTAGGATGATTGATGAATTGGAAAGGATCTGGAAGGAAGACGTCTTGGCCTGATCAAGTTGCTATTCCAGAATTTCCCTGTAGGGACTGAGGAATACATCTAAAACCTTCAGTCAGTTGGTGTCTCGGCTGAGATTATAACCGAGCACCTCCCAGATGCATGTCCATAGCTCTACCGTTGTTTCATTTAGGCCCAAAACTCCCATATGCGGGAACCGCGGGATCTCTCAGTGTTTCAGTGGTGATACCGGAACGGGTGTCGATAAATGAAGGTATACAGTTCTGTGTGATAAAGTTCCTTACAAGGGCTGTTCAAAAACACGATCTTTGCGTGTCAGTTTCGTCAGGGAGGATCTATATAATTCCTGCAGTAGTTTCTTCTGGCCGTCAGATCATTGCTGCTGCTAATTGGATGGTAGCCATTTTGAAAACGGACCGATCGATGTAGCAGACGAGTGCACCGGAATCGCCATATTGTCGTATCCCTCTAGTTGCTGATGCGATGGTCCCTCTTCTCACCCCTTGTCCCGCAGCACAACGTGTGGTGCCTATGTCCCCATGGAAGGACCTCTCCCCATCCGCTCAGCCAATTGGAAGAGACGGAGATCCCAGGCAATGCAGTAAATATAGATTGCATTCTCTCTAGGCTCTGCGATAAAAATCGGGGATACAGTGTGATGTTCCCCTGTTGGAAACTCCTCCAATGTATGCAGAAAGTACAGAAAAATGTTCCAAATTTAGGATCTTACTCTCTTCCAGAAGAGAGGGCAAGATATTTTCTCACGTTTTAGGCGTAAATCATGGACCCACTGGCTCGGTTAATGCCTTATGTTTCCAAGCCTCTTTGTGCCTCTCATTCAGTACCTGGTATTAGAAGTAAACGTTTAAACATAATTTATATCGCTCTTAGTTACGCCGATCCAGTCCACAACCTCTGCCATGTTTTCGAAACATTCATTTTAATATTATCTTCATGCCTATGAAGTGATTTAACCAGAGAAACTATACATATAAGGACTATAAATGTCTTTCTCTCGCCATCCGAGTTGTATTTCCAGTATAAAGCAAAATTCTTAACTTCACTAGGTGACCAGCAGGTTCTAGAAATTAGGAGGTTCCTGTCTGGCAGGCCTCACTGCTCTTCCGCAACCGGAACACGGTGAACTGCGTATGGAAATATTTGTGTAGTTTTTTCTTTCATTTTTCTCAGTTGCCGACATTGGTTTCGATTAACTTTAATATCCTAAATTCCACAAAACTTGTATGGAGTAAGTTTCTGTTTACGGTTTGAATACTTCCCGGAAGAAAATCGAGTTACACTGGCCAACAGACAATTGTGACTGTTCGAATTTTCATCATAAAAAAATTAGTTCGCTTAGTGGGGGGGGGGAGTCCAACTGGGTCCACTCGGCACGGCGGCCACTGATTGGCCTACTGTATTTGGCCCGGGTGATTATGATGATGATGGAGAATTTGGTGGGATGAAGATTGGAAGGGGAAACCGAAGTACTCGGAGAAAACCCGCCCCAGCGCCACTTTGTCCACCACAAATCCCACTTCACCAGACCCCGGGATCGAACCCGGGCCGCCGCGGTGGAAAACCAGCGACTAACTGCTTGAGCTATGGCGCGGCCTATTTTCATCTTACTCCCCTTTCTTTTACCAATGCGGGAAATTTATTGAGTGGCTGAATTACCTCGTACTATAAGCTTTTCAGTTAAGTTTGTACTCCAAACAGTTGCATTTACATGTGAGCGGTTGTAATCTTACACGTCATAATGTAATCTTTGTATTAACATAGTGCAGTAAAACGTTAGTAGAGTGAGACACAATGTAAGCCTTCGGTCTTAGACAATCTTCGAATGCATTAGCGATCCATGAACACTTCTCCATAAATGAGGCTGAAAATGTTCTCAATAATATGAAGTTAATGGCGATAACTACTCACTCACTGGAGTCTGTCGTGTCAAATTTCGAAAGGAAATAATTCATAAACATAACTACACATTATACATGAAATATTACATTTAAGGCTAAAATTAAACCACAAGAAAACAACTCAACCTAAAAGCGAAAGAAATGCACTGCTTCTCGGAAGATCGACGCTATCAACAGAAAGCGAACTGAAACCCATATGGACCTATGGAATTCAGCTATGGGGGACAGCCTCAGTTACAACATTGAAATCCTCCAGCGCTTTCAATCCAATAATCTCCTATCCATTCTCTACGCACCTTGGTACATAAACAACCATAGGATCCATGAAGAGCTACAAATGAACACAACGCTCAGTGGAATAATAATAATAATAAAAAAAAATTGGAATACCAAATACTTAAGAAAATTAGAGAACCATACTAATGCATTAGCAGTGGTCCTACTAGACAATAGCGAAACTGCACATGGATTGAATACATAAGGAACACGTGAAACACATGCTTCGCTGAACATCCAGTGGGACAGTATCCAATAGCTCTGGCAGTGTACAAAAGAAAAATGGCGCGGGCAGATCCTTTCAGTACAGTGAGAACAAAATCTAAGGGACACGCACTATAATGGGACTTTCTTCGCGGTTTTTCCTCGCCAGAACCGACGCGTCAGCTGTGGAGCCCTTTATGGAACTTCGAAAGGGAGCGCAGGCAATGTTTGGTGTTCTGACCGAGTTGTGGTGTGGCCACACGACTGTTTCACACAGGTCTACTCATTCCAAGCTGTTTCTCACAGTGAATGCACGTAATTTATGGATGCTTAGGTAAACAATGGATCAGCTATCCCTGCAACAGGCCGTGAAGGCATATAAGGTTGTGAGACGTCGAGGCTCCCACGTTTTCTATATAATCTGCTCTTGTTGAGATATTTCTTCGAAAGCAGAAATCGTACAAACCGTGTCATCCAGATGCTACTCGACCATCATCAAATTTTGCCTTGAAAGAATTTAACAAGCGGCGAGATAGAGGTTCCGTTTTGATAAAAAGAAACGACGACCAAAGCGCGCTCCCACTCAACAGACTCGATGACATTTGTGTGGGAATAAGTTCAATAAAACCGTCACGACAGTCATATTCCTCTTTCAATTGTCTCGGAGCTCTTGGGTTTCCTCCTTACAAAGTGTACGTGGTCCAGAAGTTGATTACTGCAGATACAGTTACACGCACAAACATTTTGACGTCGGAAGTTACCCACAATAGAGTTGTCGATCCAACGTTTCTTTTCCTGAGCAACGAAATTTCGTTTCTTCTTATTGGTTTTATGAATGCCAACAACAGCGGCCTTAGGGACATTAAAGTCCTCACACAATACATGAAGCCTCACTTAATGACAAAAAAGTGAGTGTCTTTTGTGAGCTTAGTAGTTGGGAATAATTTGTCCTATATTTCTCTTGCAACGCTGTGAACTCGGAGAGTTACGTGAAAAATATTTTGGAATAGTTTTCTTCCAAACATTTAAGGTTGACAACCTCACCGACATCTGTGAGCCCATTGTCTAGAGAAACTGTAGGAGCCTCGACGTCTCACAACCCTATGGGCCTTCATGGCACATAGCTTTACCTTTTTTTACCCTTTTCCAGTAATTTAGGTTTTTCTCCCATTTGTTTTATATGTGAATTCTAATTTAATTATTTAAGAAGTCTGATAACTAACGATCTAGGGTCAAGCTGCAATGTACACAAATACATAATGAACGTCTCTTTGCCTCTTGGTAATATAAATATATGTTTCCTTAAAACGAAATGTGTCCATACATCATTATTTTAAAAGCTGAGGAAATTTCAGACACAGAACAGCAGGATTTTCCTTGCCCAGTAACATTCCCAGTAATAAACGTTGAACAATGAGGTGAGTTTTCAGATTACATGTCCACCTTTAGGCAGATCAAACATACACAGAATAACCTGTTGTATTTCTCACCTCCATCTGTAAGTAACTCCACTCTGCTGAATGGATTTTGAAGATATTTTTCCCCAAAATATCACAAGCTGTATTTTGTTGCACATTGCTTATGGCATATCACTCCCATTTTCCTGGATAGTATTTTTTTTTAAATTGTGTGAAACAACATATCGAATGAAGTTAAAATACAAACTGCAATCAGTAAGAAATAAAAAGAAGATTCAATTCAGGGAAATCTTGCCACTATTCAGTTCAGAAGCCTGTGTCTCCCAAACAGCTATCTGAAGACAAAAAGATGTAATACATTAGAATTATGAATTTAAAGAAAACATGATGTGCAGATGTAAGTGGCGAAAAAAACATATAGACTTTTGGTCAGAGGACCTGAAGACAAGAGATACTTTTGGGACCCATACATAGGTAGAAGCATAATATTAAAGTGAATCTTCTGGGAGGGGATATTAGACTGATTCCTCTGGCACATACTAGGGACTAGTAGCAGGATCCTCTGGACATAGTAACAAGTTATCAGATTCCTCGAGAGGCAATAAACTTCTTGAGTGGTTGAATGACTAGAATGCCAACCAAATACTACTTCTTTGAACCCAAAATTATGTTTCCAATAATATTGTATCACCAGACTACATATGTTGGCTCACAGGACACCATTCTCAGGCCTTACAAGTCAAATAAGTAAACATAAACATAAAAATGTGTTTTTGTATTTTACATGACCAGAGGTAATTTTTGATAAGAGAAGTTGATACTACTAATAAAATATATCTACTGGATCTACCTTGTATTGTCCAATTCTGTGTGACATTACACATTTTTTGTAGGTCAGTATCATACGAACACACTTACGTACTTACTCACTCATGGAGCTGAGCCCTTCTGGAGGAGCCGCCAATTCTGCAGCTACTCAAGAATTTCCCAGCATTTTATGGAACCCAAAGGTTCATCACCGTGTTCACAAGAGCCCTCCACTGGTCCCTATCCTGAGCCAGATCTATCCAATCCATACCATCCCATCCTATCTCTCTAAGATCCATTTTAATATTGTCCACCCAACTACGCCTTGGTCTTCCCAGTGGTGTCTTTCCTTCTGACTTTCCCACCAATATTCTATATGCATTCCTCGTATCCACCATTCAGGTTACATGACCTGCCCACCTCATCCTCCTTGACTTCATCATTCTAATTACACTTGGAGAAGAGCACAAGTTATGAAA
>NW_019728507.1:244669-297991 GCF_002891405.2 Cryptotermes secundus | reverse complement strand
GTTTCGATCTGCTATCGTTCCCAAATATCTGAACTGTGCCACATTTTCAAAACATCTGTTTTCTCTCTTTATGTCATGATTTTGCCCTGCATTTTGGTGACGAGACAGCAACATATACTTAGTTTTCTCTGTGTTTACTTCTAGACCAACCTCTTTACTTGCGTCAATTAAAGTTTGTGTGTTTTCCTTTATGGTATCTACATTATCACCCAGTAGATTCACATCATCGGCGTAGACCAACAGCTGATGCGTCCCATTTAGTTTCAGTCCCACATGGTTTCCCTGGACCTTCCTAATTGCATATTCTAAGACAAACTTGAAAAGGAGTGGCAATAAAGCATCTCCTTGTTTTAGACCATTCTGGCTAGGAAATTTATCAGACAAATATTTACCTACACGGACTTTACACAAACGTGATAGATATAGCGTAATGTTAAATTGTAAAATTAAGGAGTACTCTCAATTTTTAAAAATTAGAAAAAAGTTAAGAATTCTTCCAGTATGGAATAGAGTGTTGTGCGTGTTTTGAATGTTGACTGACATTTTCAGTTCTGTTTTTAAGGAATGTACTTATTTCACCATATGGATTGGAAGTTAGGTTAATTATTTTTATTATTTTTACCATTTATTTCTTAGGTTAATTTTCCACATTGTGAGACTTGCTGACCAAAATTGAGAGAAGGGCCATATTGTTTATATGTGGAACACTTGATACTTTGATGCTGGGACAGAAAAAAATGAAATTTCAACCTTGTAAGTTTTAGGTGAGTACTTGTTTGTTGGTGAAGAGATGTGCACTAAACAAGCCACCTGGTAACTGCACATCAAATAGTCAGATATCCTGCACAAAACCAGCATGGCCTTTCTACCAATTCTGTCAGCAAGAAATATTGACACAAATTTCAAGCTGGAAATTTAACTTGAAAAATAAATTGTATATATAATAACAATAACTGACATAACTTCATCTTATGTAAGGATAAAACAGAACTGAAATCTCAGTCACTGATTAAAATGTGCACAATCCTCCTTCACAATACTAGGATGGAGCCAGAAATTATGTTTCCTAAAAATTTTAACAGCTTTTAAGAAAAGTTGTCACAGGTCATATAAGATAAAAACACATTCTAATGTACCACATTTATACATTTGATATTTAATGCCTGAGAACGGTGTATTGTACAATAAAACATGTAGTGTTCTGATATAATATTGTTATTAATGAAACAAAGTTTTGTAGACTGAAAATAATATTGGGTTAGATTTTAATGCACAGCAAGAAACAGGAATGTGAGGCTCTCATGAAGGACTATGCCCCATGCAGTCAGAAGTCGTTTTTGTCAAAAAAGACTTTAGGTGTTAAGGATGTCAATCTGTTACCAGTTTTATGCAGTTTTAAAATAGTTATGATTGAGATATTGTGTTCTGTATCATGTAATGGGGGATCGATAAGGATATGATGGTTTTACAGAAATATTTACCAGGTTCAGATAGAGAGATGTGTCCTGCATCCTCTCATGATGCAAATCAGTTTGTCAGTATAAATGTTAAAGAGGTCTTATATATACAGTAACAGTAGAATGTTCTTGCCAAATAATGGCAGATGAAGAGGTGAGTTTTATGAAGGCGTGTCCACAGATTTCACAAGTGTCCAGAATTGTCTATTTTCTTTATTAGTACCATCTGTCTGTCTGTCCACACAAAACACATCCACTCTAGTGAATGCATTTTGAAGTAATTTGTGAAATATCTCACGAGGATTACGTTTTGTTGCACATCATTTATGATGAAGTGCTTCCAATTTTTAAGGTGATGTGCATGAAGCATGATACTGAATAAACTGAGAAACATGAGTTGCAGTCACTAAGACATTAACAGCAGATCAAATTTGTCAAAAGCTTGTTACCATTTAGTTGAGAATCTTTTGTCTTTCCATTTGCCATGAGAATGTCTAAGGACTGAGCCTGTAAAAAACTATAATTTTGCTTGATGTTTTGTTTTGAATGGGAAACTTAGTCTCTCACTATAAGGGTAGAATGTACATTGAAGGTGTTTCAAAACAGGCTGCTGAGGAGAGTATTTAGTATTATATTTCAGCATTCCATTGCATTGAATTGAGGCATTCTCCTTGTTATTAAAGCATCTGTCAATAATGCATTATTGACAGATGCTTTAATAACAAGGAGAATATTTAGATCTAACAGAGAAGGGAAGGCTGGAAAAGCTTTCAGAGTGGGAAGCCATACCCCTTGAACTCTTTGGCAAATATTATTAGTATGATAAAATCAAGGAAGATAAGATGGGTCATGTAGCATGCATGTAAGAGATGGTAAATGCATACAAAATTTGTCAGAAAATTTGAAGGGAAGGGACCACTTGTAAGACCCATGTGTAGATTCAGGGAGAATATTAGAGCAGACCTTAAAGAAATATGTTAGGATTTGTTTAGCGCAGGATAGCAACTAGTTATGGATTTTTGTGACTATGTCAATGAACTTCATGGTTCCATAACAAGCAGTCACTTTCTACACTGGCTAAGTGACCAGTAGTTTCTCAAGAAGTAGACTGCTCCATTTAGTTATCAGTTAGTTGGTAACAATTATGAAATTTGTAGAGAAGAAAATCTGTACTGTACAGCTGTTAATTAGTTTGGTGCAGGGCAAAATGGTCATAGCAATGAAAGTGTATCTTATTCTATAAAGCGAGAGAGTACTGTCATGCAGGGATGGCTCACCCCTAATGACTGGACTTGCCAGACCTCACCAACGTTTGATGCCTCATTACATAAAAATTAGTGTGATTAATTTATAATTTGTTTTCACTTGGTATGGCATAAACAGAAGTTCGATACATTTATAAATTATATATATATATTGGAAAGCATATGAACGATTTTTCAACCTACAGAGGAGTTTCTTAGTTTGGAAGTAGTTTATGGAGGACCTTGCCTCATGGGCTCCAGGCTTAGCTAACTTTGCTGTGGAAATTCCTTCCACTTCTGTATGGTGCTCAATAAATGTCACAGCTTCTTCTAAATCTGTTCCATTATCACTTTGGCCCTTGAGTCTTCAAACAATTTTGTCTGTATTTATATCTCCCTCACTTGTTTGAATATCTGTGATGTCCCTACCACTAGAGGTACTCCACTGTACTGAGAAAAAGTGTTTCAGGTTTCTTGAGTTTTCTGTTTGAGTAAAATTAAATATGGTTTTGTGTGTCTGTGCATGCATACGTGCATATTTCGAGTGACAAACTTGTGATACAGATATGGCCAAAAGAAAGCCTAAGCAAATACGAGTAACATTTTCATGTGCAGGGTGATATGCGCGACGAAAATGACGGGTTCTAGTTTGGATGATTGGATTTATTAGTACCTTGGTTACAATTTCTACTAATTACAATTAATGCCATGCTATCACGGTTTCTACTTTTTATAATTTACTGTTTCACACATACTAGTCCTCTCCTGGTATTGTAATTAAAACATGGGATCTAGCACTTCAAATCACTCCAAATATTACACATGAACAAAGTCTTCTAATTACATTTTAAATCTTTACAGGTCAACTTCAACTACGAACTTCCTGTGGCTGTCTCCTATTGAGAACTGACTCACTGCACTACTGAATTACTCCTTGTATAGGCTTGGTACAGATCACGCACAGAAAACACATAAACTGCTCAGAAATGGATATTATGTATTGCTGCCAGGCATGTCCACACATGCATTGCCTAGCAATGGACGCCCTATTGTTGTGCATTCATTGCTGTCTTATATGTTTACCTGTCTGTTACCTAGCAATGCTTTGAGCAAATTTGGTACAATATTAATATGTAAAGTTAGAAATAATTTCAAAATCATCATTAGAGCATCGGAAAATAGCATATGTGTGGTACTAAACAGCTACCATACATGAGAACAAGTCAATGAGGAAGTGCTGAGCTACGTTTAAGGAAAATTTGAATTGATTTAGTATAATGTGAAGGTTTGTTGCTGTGTCTAGAAAAAAGCATGAAGTATGTAGTTGCCCTGGTCCAGTGATAGGAACATCAATTTCTAGGCTCATAAAAATTATGAGTCTCTCTGCTTATCAGTATGATTAATGGGTGGGAGGTAGAAGGCACAGATTAATCTAGCAAGGTCTGAATATCTTCCCAGAGAGGGCAATATATTTCTACCAAAATGATCATAAAGAAATCCATGGCAAAATGCAGACTGGATGAATTTGGCTGAGAAAAGGGGGTCAGTAGTAGCAGGCTCCTGTGAATATGACAATGAATTTTCAAATTCCATAAAACATGGAGATTTTCTAAACTAGATGACTGAATCATAACAATTCAAGAAGGACTCTGATCCATGGAGTTTGTTCATCATCACATACCAGAGTACAAATGGAAAGTTTCTTACTGTTACACAGTACATAAAAATGTGCACACAAATACCATTACCTTTCATCTATCAGACAAGAATACAGAGGCATTCATACCTTTCTCCCTGCTGTACTGACTTACCTTAGATAGAGACCCTTGCTGGTGGGTAGGTACAGTACTCACTTGGCAGAAATCACATGCTGTGACACAGTTTATTAGGAGGCTCTCACCAAAATGTTTTCAGTCAACAAAAAGTTTCTTACTTGATCTTAAGGTAACTCCTGATAAAGGTAAATTCCAACATGCAAGCATATTTCTTATTGATATAACAAATCCTGTGATACATGCAGAGCATATTCAGTTCGATTTCTTCTACCCTGAATCTGTAACCAGCAGATTCTTCCAAAAGTTGATAATTGTCTACCAAACTATACAGCATCACATCCCAAGAGACTCTAATCTTCATGTTCAGTGATTTATAGAATAACATTCCAGTTTTCAGTCTGTAATAATATCTAGAACACATGGACTGCATGCATAGATTTATTCTTTCGATTGTACACGTACTTACAAATAAAAATCACGCACATTCATGTCTGGCCTCAGTCCTCTACAGAGACACCATACAATGTTCCATGGTATTTGCTGGTGTACACATAAATATGTTAAACTCTGTCCTTACTTTGATATTTCTTCCATCTCTCACATATGGCTTCAAACTAACAGTGTTTCTTTCATCATTTACAGGAGAAAATGCATTAAAATTTTAGTCATGTAGTGGAATTTGGTAAATGAGGAAATTCTTGTAATGCACTGATTATTTGTGCCATTTTACACATTCCTTTAAATTTCATTTTTCTTCCTTTTAAGTTATATTACAATAGTTTCACTTTTCCTTTTCTTATCAGAGCGGATGTCAACACTCACACACACACACACACACACACAGCAAGGAACAGCCATTTGTCTGTGATGTGTATAAAAAGTCATTCATTAATAGAAGTGACCTGAAGAAATATGAATGCATACATAGAGAGGCGTGGCCATTTGTATGTGGTTGGGGTATGGAGCTATTAAGTCAAATGTGTTATCTGCAGATGCAGCGGTGTATAAAAATAGTGGAGTGGCAATTTTTCTGTGATGTAAGAGATCATTCAATTCTCAGATTTTTCTATAAAGACATTAGCACATGCATAGTGGGGAGCAGCCACTGGTCTGTGATGTGTGTAACAAGTCATTCTGTTACCAGGATGTTCTGAAGAGACAATGACGCATACATAGTGCGGGGCGGCCATTTGTCTGTAATTTATGTAAGAAATCGTTCAGTTATCAGGATTTTCTGAAAAAAGTCAACACTGTAAGGAGAGAAGCCTCCATATTATGCGATAAGCTTAGCAGAAAAGACTTCACATTTTAAGTATAACTTCGGGCCCTGGAATTTATGACTTCTTGAACCAGTTTGTTGGCCCAAAGCTAGACGGGTCCACATTTAGTGGCAAAAGCAATCTGAAACATCGGACCCACTTCTCTGAGTCAATACATTTCAGTACATATCAGCACGGAAGAACTTCTTAATTTGTTTGCTTAAATTTGATTTGTTTCATTCTAGTCCATCACGCTAACAATGTGACTAACTTATGTGATGGTGGTTTCCTATTTGTAGTGATGTTTGCCCTCTGAAGATGGTCCGCAGAGACCGAAACATGTAAGGGTGTTAAGTTTTCATGTAGTAATAAACTTACAGGTCACATTGGACGGAGTGATTTATATTTGTATTTGTTTGCTTGTTTCCTATTTATTTACATGTTCATTTGTACATTCTTTGCTTTTAGTTTACTTCTGTATTCTTTCCTTACATCGTTCTTATTTATATCCTCCATTCTATTTCTTCTTTCTTTCTGAGCATTCTTTCGCCATTTCTTTTCGTTATGTTAATTGACACAGCAGTCAGTAGTATCAATATAATATTATAAACATATACATTACATACATTATATACATATACGTGTATATGGTATGTATATAATATTAAGAGTAACAAAATGCCCGTAATAATTCAATGGGGAACCATTTTCTTTGTGTGATTTCAACCTTCACTCCTTTCTTCTTTTCCTTGGCCCCTTTCACAGGACAAAATTGACTCATGGGGTGAGCGGTTCAAATCTTGGCTGGTACACCAAGTATGCTGATTGAGATGTTTGCTACTCAGTCCTATAGCCAAATGGTTGAATAGTAACCTAAACTGGACCGCTTCCTTTCACACCCTTTGAAATTCATTATTCATTATAATCCTATCATTTGGCAATGTCTGTTCAGGCCATTTTTTATTTGTTGTTGTTCCTGTTACTTTACCCTCCGCTAACATAATTAAGCTATTGGATTCTATCTTGAAATATACACGTGTATTTCTGAGTTACTGGCAGCATCATTAAACAGACTACAAGTGAATAAATTGATAAATAAATGAATAAATTTATCTCGTTCAATCCTTTGTTTGTTATAACAGTGAATTGCGTTAGATCCTCATCTTTCAAACAGCCCATCTTGAATACAGAGCTGCCACCTGTGTAAGTGTGTGACATCATAACGCATATGCATACATGGCTCTAAATCATTTCCTGTTATTAAGATAGACAGATAGCCAACTGAGCCGGGATATCTCAGTCGGTACAGCGACGATCCACGTGTTCGATTCCAGATTCTATGTTCGATTCCTGCCATGGGAAAGATTTCTCTTCTCCATAGAGTCTACACCGCCTCTGAGGCCCATCCATCCTCCTATCCAGTGGGTATTGAGGGCTATTTTTGTGGGAGTAAAGCGGCAGGGACTTGAAGCTGACCACTCGCCTCCATCTAGCGCCGAGGTCAAGAATGGCGGAGCTATACCACCACTTCCCAATATGCCTTCATGGCATAGGACTTAAATTATTAAGTAGGGGAAAACCATTTTACCTCTTATACACACACATACGTTGCACGTGGGTGGGTGGGTGGGTGGGTGGACGGATAGACACGTGCACTCGGCATGAAGAAGACTGCGCGGTTATGATTTTGGTTTCAGCTGCCTTCAGGCATTAATATTCTCGTCAATAACGATACTATTAATTATATCAATCCTCCTTGAGGACTACCGCCTTATCGTGGAGAGCAGGTCTAAGCGCCACAATGACCTTGAGAGGCATGCTGGTGGGAGCGTAAGTTCCTGGTAGAGTCACCCTTGCCAGACAAGTCAAAGCGTAGGGTCCAGCCGAAGAATAGTCCCTGCTCTTTCAGACTGGGGGTTGGGTGTGGGCTAGTCTCACCTGCCCGGAAAAAATATGCTATTACGAAACCTCTAGAATCTATGGAGGAGAACCATTTCGGAGGTCAAGACCCACACATGGTTGTGGCGGCAGTAAAGCTTAAGAAGAAGAAGAAGATCAATAATTAAGTGGTTGAGGGCGTGAACACGTACCGAGGGAGTCTTTCTATAGTGCAATTCAATCATACTGCCTTCGTTGCAGTTAGTCCTACTGGGGAAATTTCATTGACATCAAATAACTTTCTGATTAAAAAAATAATGTAGGTACGTCATTGCACATGGTGGAACTACGGTCAGAATATGCGTCACGATTCGAACCATGCAGCTTAGGAATGCGAAACACAGTACCACTCACTGTCTAGTAAAGCACATGCAACTAAACCCCTGTGACTTATACAACACGCCCGCCATGAAGGCGTAGAAGTGATGTGGACATCAAGCTCACCTACTGTTAGTCTCTGCACTAGATGGAGTAGTTGAGGTGGTCCGAGGTGTGTTGCCGTGTAGTTTGGTCGATAGATACCAACGCTTAGGAGGAACCCAATGCCTGCAACTTCAGACCTGCTTACCAAATTGCATGCGCTTCATCACAGAACGCCGCAATATTGATAAGCACTGCTCTGATAAATTAAAATCCTACATTAGTTCTACTTGAGATGTTACCATGGCGAAAGCAACGGCCGTGCTCTCCTCCTGGGCTATGCATAGCTTTCTTCTGAAGGCGCCAGGAATGCAAATGGTCTAATTAGCATACACATAAATTGATAAGAAAAAACACATCAAATTACAAACATATAGCATGAGTAGAAAAGTAATTCATGAATATAATTCAGGTTCATTAGTAATTATATTTTTAAATTTCTAAAACACATTGCAGGCTGTCATTCTAGTAAGTTTTAGGGCCTCATATAGACCGCCTCTGTTATCTAGTGGTCAGAGTTCCTGGCTACAGATACAGACGTCCCGGGTTCAATTCCTGACACTACCAGGTTTTGTCAGAAGTAGTGGGTCTAGAACAGGGTCCACTCTGCCTCGTGAGGATAACTGAGGAGCTATTTCAAGGAAATAGCGGCTCCGGTCTAGAAAACCGAGATTAACGGTCGTGGGGATCCGTTGCGCTGACCACGTGACACCTTCTATCAGCAAAAGTTGGCACTAACTTCGCCGAAAAGCGGTGGTCGCTCGGTCGGTATAGTTCAGTTGCGGACTACAGGCCAGGAGTTTGACTATTTAGGGCCTCATATATTTTGTATTTATATCAAGGGAGCCTCGAGCTAAAAGAGTTTGGAATGAGTGATATAGAAGACTGGGTGTGGTACAGTACCATTGTGGACTCTAATGGACCTGAGTCCTTGAGAAGTCAACAGTTGCCCAGCTGATCAAGGAATTCCCAGAGTTTCTGGAACCCGAATCTCTATTAGAGCGTTCACTTGATCCCGCCATTGGTCCCCGTCCTGAGCTAGCTCAGTCCATTGCACGCCCTTTTATTACATTTAAGATCCAGTATAATATTGTCACGTGCTTTACTACAGACTGGGTTTGGATTGGCAATCAGACGTATTGAACACTTACAGATTGTAACCACAAGTAACTATAGCGCTAACGCTAATTCACACATTGCAGTTCACTGCAGCATGTGCGAAGTCTTCTCGGTCTGCTGTGTCTTCACTGGTTGTCACCTGGTAACGGCTTCAGCGCTGTAGCTTCCTCAGCTCCCGTGTTCATGTCCTTACTGGCCAGCGACTGTCTCACCACTAACTCATTGCTCCAACTGACTAACTCCCAGGATGGGGCCATCTCACACCGACATCCTACTATTTCTCAATGCCGTGTCAAGACTCCCGTAAACGCAGCTGCTCCTCGTTATATAGCCTCGGCACCGACCGCACAGGAAACACTTCTCCCAACAGTTCTCCTATTGTTGCATCACGTGGCTATCGCTCGGAACGCGTAGAGAACACAATTCTTGTTGCTTATTACGGTCAATACCTAGCAATGGCCCTTGTCTACAGACTCATTACTTAGCAACTGGTCTACATGCTACAATATCCTTCCATCTACGTCTAGGTCTTCCTAGTGTTCTCTTCCTTCTAAGCTTTCCTGCCAGAACTGTGTAAGCACTTCTTTTCTATGCGTGTCACGTCTCCTGCCCCTCTCAGTCTTCTTGAACTGGTAGTTCCAACACGGACTCACGGGTGCTGCCTTCTCGGGAATGGGGTTCCAGTCGTCCTGCTTGTTCAGCGTCCGGAGCTAGTAGTGGAGTTCATCTTGATGATCAGGCTGTATCTGTCCACTGGCTGGTAAGCCGTTCTGGCGAGTGGCTCTGGAAATGGAAAACTGCCGAGCAGTCTAGATGCAAGACATACATCTTTCCTAGGGCGTGGACCCTTCTTACTGTCAATTTAACGACAGGGCTGTCCAACTTGGGCTAAATCCGACATTTTACTGTTTCATGTTAACATTTCCTTCCGTGACAAAGTACTCTTAGACAAAATGAAGTGACCTCCTCTTATGGGGAAGTCAGTGTGTCCGTCGGTGCTTTCGTAACGCAAGGTCCATGATGAATGTATTATGAGGATTCAGAACTTAATGCCATATTTTCTATCACTTCAGCAAACATAAACATTTATTTTTTTATTGCTAGTGGGGTGGGAGTAAGTCCCTTGTACTACGGCCACTTCTGGCCTACTGTACCAGCCCCAGATGACAGGTGAGGGTGATTGTGGAGCAATTGGTGGAATGAAGATTTGCAGGGGAAACCGAAGTACTCGAAGAAAACCTGCCCCAGCGCCACTTTCTCCACCACAAATCCCACTTGACCAGACCCGGGATCGAACCCGGGCCGCCGCGGTGGGAAGCCAGCGACTAACCGCTTGAGCTATGGCGCGGCCCGCCGAACATTTCTTTACTTTAACTCTAGTTACATGTTCTGTTTATGCCGCGAAATAGTAAAGAAACGTCGCAGAGAACAAGTCAGGGAATAGAGCGTGTTCTGGTTAATAGGGCCACCGATTAATTTGGGCAGCTATTTCTTTGGAACAAATACTAATCGAGATTATAAACAGAATTTTCTTCGCGTATTTAACACACTATGCCTTTTAATTGGGCCAATAACTGCCCTTGGCGCACGCCATCAATGAATCAGTGACTCAGTATATATAAACACCTAGCTACAGTCACTCTCTGTCTTGCAGTGACTGCGTGTATGAGTCTATTGTGGCGTATGCAGCGAATTCTTCATTTTAACTTATCGACACTACAGAATTGTCTAGGAGAGATGTAACACCCACTGACATAATTGCCTTCACCCACTCACTCACACATGGAGCTGAGCCCTTCTTGAGAACCGGCCAATTGTGCAGCTACTCAAGAACTTCCCAGGATTTTACGGAACCCGAATTTCTTCATTCCACCAAATCCTCCATCGTCATTATCACCGTGGCAGGTACAATAAGCCAATCAGTGGCCGCCGTGCCGAGTGCACCCAGCTGCACTCAACCCCCCACTATGCGAATAAAAAAAACATCCGGGTTCGCAAGCAAATTCGTCCACAACTGCTAAAAGTTTATGCCCTAAGAGCGTATGTATGAATTGCTACATTTTATTTCCACTTCCGGTTTCCAACGGTGCTCAGTTTGGACATCCCCGGTCTAAAGAAAGCTCTTAACTTCTTCTCCGCCTGCGAATTTATCAGGAAGCCAAACTGGAAATCTATTACTGCTTCAGGATTGGGCGCCTTTTCGAAGACACTGTGCTGTATACCTGCTAGGAAGGGCAGATAAATGAAAGAGTCTTAGCGTGTCCTTTCATCTCGATTTATGGATGACATGTTACATTTCCTGTTGACCGGACAGCCTACATTACATTTGTTTCGTGTTATTTCCTACTTCTTGGTTTAGGCCGACCAAACACTGGGATTCCCAGTTCCAATCCTGCCTCTGTGCAAATGTGTTTACTGTATTTTTTCTGTCTTGCGTTACGTTGGTGGGAAAGTCAGAAAGAAAGAGGACACTAGGAAGACCAAGACATTGGTAGGTGAACAATATTGAAATGGATGAGATGGTATGGACTTTAACGATCTGGCTCAGGGTAGGGACCAGTGAAGGGCTCTTGTGAACACGGTAATGAAATTTCGGATTCCATAAAATGTTGGAGAATTCTTGAGTAGCTGCACAATTGGCGGTTTCTCAAGAAGGTCTCAGCTTCAAGAGTGACTGAGTGAGTGAGTGAGCGTTACTAAGGTAGGAGCATTACTGTGAGCTGTTCCCCCATCTACAGCAATTGTCTAACCTCTCTGAATAGGATTTGGAAAGCACCTACTATTGGAGGAAGACAAGACTCGAATAAGCCTCCAACATAGAGAACGAGGTGACTCAGGATACGAGGGTCTCACAGCGTTGGTTGCGAAGAGGAGGGCCATCTTGTGGTAGACAGAGCCGTGCGGACACGTGAAGTGACCGGACTACATGACTCTATGTTCCAGAAGATAGAACTCTTAAAGGTGACGTTCAAGCACAAAAGGCGCAATGTTAACTACGTGTATCAGCAACTGTACCGATTCGGTTATGTAAGTTACTGTCCCTTAACGTTTTGTCGCAAGTCACAGAACTCGGGCAAACAGCGTATAAATACATTTTCTTCTGTCAAATGTGTATACATTCGTGTTATGTCAAAATTAAATACAAACTTCGGCTTCTTACAACGTCAAATTCCAGGCCACCTAACCGCATGTGGAACCGATTTTTTTTCAAAGGTTAGAAGCCCTGGTATTTTTAGCTTTAAGCTATTCTGGTCTCAATTTCTGCGTTGCCTATGAACATCATATCTTTTAGAAGAAGCCCTACTGGACACGGAATGATACACGCAGCCTGTTTCAAGTTCTGTATTTAAACTTCTCTCAACATTGTTACGTTCGCTATATCCGGGCACCTCAGCGCAGATAATGTGAAATGCATGCTGCTATTAATTCCAGTATCCTTTATTTACCAGACTCTTTCGTTCATTCATTCATCAATGGCTCTACAGCCCTTTCTTGGCCCCTGGCCTCTTCTTCAGTTTCGTAATCTTTCTTACACGGACGGCAGGACTCCTTGGAGGAGTGATCAGATCCATCGCAAGGCCGTTATCTATACATAGGGTAACACAAACACAGAATAAAAACATACACAGACATCCATGCTTTGAGTGGGATTCGAACTCACGATCTCAGCATTTGATAGAGCGAAGAACTCATGCCTCAGACCGCGCGGCCACTGCGATCGGCAGCCGATGCTGAAAACATTCAGTGGTGCTCCCTGTATCTGCAGTACTGGACGGTAGTTCATGAGAATTCATACTGAAGCACACGCTACAACTCTGTTTACTGACACACAGCTACTACTGGATGGCAGATGAATGCAGAAGTCCGAAGGAGGTTAGGATGGGCCGAGTATTCTATTGCAAGGAAGCAACTGTGCACTGCCACTCTTTGTCTGTTTCCAAAAGAAGAATTGGATGCTACGAGGCATTCCGGTGAACAAAAGTTTTGAGTCTTTTCACGCACTTCTGGGACTTCTCACGTCTCCCTGTCCTCTGAGTTCATATCTTCGCAAGGCCTCTACCTGTACACAAACAAATCAAACACAGTAAAACGCACACACAAACTAAACATCCATGCCCTGAGTGGGATTCGAACCCACGATCTCGGTTTCCAAGTGAGCGAAGACAGTACATGCCTTAGACCGCTCGGCTACTGTGACCGGCCCTGAGATCATATACATACGCTAATTTGAGCAATATTGTATCTTCATTGACTGCCTCTGTGGTCCAGTGGTCAGAGTTCCTGGCTACAGAGCCAGAGGTTCGGGTTCGATTCCCGGCGCTACCAGATTTTCTGAGAAATAATGGGTCTGGAACGGGGTCCACTCAGCCTCATGAGGATAATTGAGGAGCTATTTCAAGGAAATAGCGGCTGCGGTCTAGAAAACTGAAATTAACGGCCGTGGGGATTCGTTGCGCTGACCACATGGCACCCTCTATCCTCAAAAGTTGGCACAAGTTTTTTTGTAATTCGCTTAGTGGGGGGTGGAGTCCAACTGGGTCAACCCGGCACGGCGGCCACTGATTGGCCTATTGTAGCCTGCCCCAAGTGATTATGATGATGGAGAATTTGGTGGAATGAAGATTGTCAGGGGAAACCGAAGTTCTCGGAAAAAACCCGCCCCAGCGCCACCCGGGCCACCGTGGTGGGAAGCCAGAGAATAACCGCTTGAGCTATGGCGCGGCCAAGGTTGGCACTAACTTCGCCGACAAGCGGCGGTCGCTCGGTCGGTATAGTTCGCTTGCAGACTACAGGCCACGGAGTTTGTTTTTTGTTTATATATTCACTTCTATTTTCACGTCATTTCCAATTTAAATGACATTTCTTCTCTTCTTCTGTCATATTGCCATGCGAAAAATCTGTTTTTATTTAATACTGTATCGTAAAGCCACTTCTAGAAATTATTGAGGAAATCTCAAATTTTACCGCCATCTTTGAGCCGATTGTCTAGATAATGTGGGACCCTCAACGTCTCACAGCCCTGTGGGCTTCCGTGGCCTCTTACAGGGATAGCTTTACCACACGTAGCGCTCACACATTCATCTCCTTTTTCAATACAACTTAAAAATATTCACAGTATCTCTTTAATTTGATTTAACGTTAAACTCACATCAACTGCATCATGTTTCGGCCTTACTTGACCATCTTCAGGCAACTGTTCACTTTTTGAAAACCGTCGCCCTGCACTAGAGCTTAAGTAAATATATTTCCGTATTACTGCATACCGTTGTTCACATTAAAATACGTTTGTTTGAGACCGAAAGTCTCTCTCACAATTCCGCGTTATTTTCCTTTTGCGGCGCCCACATTTGTCCCCCTTTCGTATGTATGTTCTCACTACTTGGGTTTATGTCCCCTGTAGGCCTTCCATTTTTCATGCTTCTGCTTACCTCACGACCTAAGCTTCGTTTTGGAAACAAACTTATCTCAGCTAATTTATAGTACAGTCGTACCAGAAAGTATTGTCTCATTTGATCTTAAAACATTTCTTCATTCAGAAAGAAATCCATCCCTAACATTTAGTTTGAAAATATTCATGTCCTTTGGCTAGTAAAATTGCCGCGGAATAAATTGGTCATGATAATGTGAGCTGCCATTACCGAAGAAGAAATGCCTTGGACAGACGAACAGCTGTGGCGCCTAGTAACTACAGCAATGCATGCATATAACGGGGAAAGGTCAAATTTTCGGAAACATTAAAGCATACAGAAGCAAGCGTTCGAACGCTGCAGAGATACCCCATATCGAACTTTCTATATCAAGTTGAAACGTCTGTTTCTTTCTAGACAAGTCCAATAATCAGATTATTATAATTCCGATGTCATGACAAGCGACCAATCACGTGAATGCTGGGGTAGGGTGATGACGATAGCAGGGAGCAGGGGAGCGTATTTTAGCTGGTGGGGTTCGCGTTGCAGTGGCGTCACTGACGTTTTAAGTGAAAGGGGGGGGATTAATTTAGGAGGTAGTTGCAGTCACATGTAAAGTACTGAATGGCGCTTCTAAATCTGAACAAGAGGTCCTGGGAAAGAACTTATTCGTGTATAGCTCCAGATGTCGACTCTTTAAACCTGTGAGACATAACCTCTAAAGAATCGCATAGTAAGGGCGGTTACACTGAGTGATATGTGAACAGTGCTTCACACACAGGCTGTAGCTCTGTTTGAGATCTAGCTGGACATAACACTTCATGGGTTCAGAGCCAATGTTTAATTAGTTGCTGCAATCAAATCGAAAATTAAAGTAAACTCTTGCCGTCTCCAAGCTGTTATTTTGTATAACTTCCTGGTTATAACACCGTGCAGTGTGGTGAAAGTTAGCTAAAGTTTCGAAGGAATATATCGCTAAGCAAGAAACCTGCATAAAGCATGCAGTAAGCAGCGTCTGCTTAAGGCGTTATATCCCAGAAGTAGACACCTTCATGGTCACTCCTGCAAGAACTTAAAACATCAACACAAATTATCTCAGCAGAATGTGTATGTTTCTGAATTTCTAAGGCCCTACAAATTTCCATGATCCAATTGGTACTAGAGTCACCGCAACCTCGAAGCTGTCATGAAGGCATACTGGTATGATTGGCAGCAAGAAAAATCATGTATGAGGTAGCCGAGTTTTGCATCATGTCAAATCAAGTTTCATGAAAATCTATTAGTTTGTTAAAAAATTAGAAAAGTTGTATACGCATGGGCACAAACGAAATATTTATATTATTTTCGGTTCTATTCTTTTATCGCTTTCTATTTTTCTTTTATCTTTTGTCTGGATTATTTCTGGTATGCGCGCTAGTTCATTCTCCTACAAAAACCAAAGCAATTAGTTCCACCTCTAAAGACGGTTTAACCAGATCTAAATAACAGACATAATTCCAACCAAAAGAACAGAGGACAGCAAACCTAGGCCCATAATAATAACGTCCTTCATTTTCAAGCAAAACAGGCTAAAACCAGGCAGTTACGTAGAGATAATTTTTAGAGTACCTATTTTATAAGAAAGCGTACTATGTCTGCGTTTAGAATTATATCTGGGATATACTAACACATTCTTAATTATTTTTAACAAAAGTTCGATGTTGGCCTAAGCAGCAGTCCATTGGGGGCCCTCAACTTTCCCATAAGCAATATGAATGTGAAAACGTGCAAGGATCGTTCATTGATCTCACTAGCAGGAATTTAAGATACTGTCACGTGTATTTGAGACTATAGACGGGGCTTTGATTGGCGAATAGACTTATTGACCACATACAGCTTGTAACTACAAATAAGTATATCACTACTGCTGATTTTCACACTACAAATCGCTCCACGCTAAGTCTTCTCGGTCTGCTTTCACTAGTCGTTGCTTGGTAACAGCTCTCAACAATGGCTATTACTGTATGTTTTCATTAGACGTTTCAGGGTAACATATCTTGACAATGAAGGTTCTCCAGCTTCTGTACGCACGTCAAAGTCAAAATCAAAGTCAAAGTTACGTGAACTGAACTGTAACGCCAATCGTCTTCAAGATATCTCCTCAGCACGGACCACGCAGGAAACACAACCACTATTTTGTTGTAGAAGTATGTTTACCGCGACGTCGCATATCAACGGTCGCGGCCCGGACCACACAGAAAACACACTTCTTACATTTTTCGCGTCCGTGTATGTTGCGGGCGTTACCTAGCAATGACCGCTATTTGCAGAGTCACTGCTTAGCAACAGGTCTATACGTCACCACATGCAACGGACCGTTTCTTGTAAGAACGCCTCTGTCACTTCATATCGTAAAGAATGCCAGAGAATACAGTCTTTTTAGGCTTGCTGACCTCATGGCGGTAAATACGTGTAATTGCAGGTAGGCATGTGAAGTTCTGTATGCTGCACATTCATAACGCTACGAAGTTTCCAAATTCCATAGGATTTGTAGTTCTCTCGGGGGCGGCTAGAAAGATACCATATCATGGCATGTGACACCGTGTAGTCTGGTATGTTAGTACCTACGTTCTGGAGGAATACACTTCCTCCGTCTTCAGGACCGAAGAGTAAGCCAAGAAAAGAACAAGAAAACATCCTTGCTTCATGGCTTAATATTAAACCCTGAAGATAGAAGTTGTACTCTTCTCCGAAACGTCGGTAAACGTCTATCAGACTACATGACGTCATATTTTTAAAGTCTTTTCTTATCGTTATTCGTAAGCTTGTGGTTGCCAAGAAAACATCTCATCGGATTCCACAACGTATGACAAGCCAAAGAAAGGTTCCAGGAACCTCCACTAAACCCGTCACCGCCCAGACTCGTCGGAACTGGTTTGTATTGTTTTCAATTTTCAACCCCGATGATGTTAAAAGGGGGCCTCCTATGGAGTGTCGGAATTCGTGTGATAAAATCTCGCTTTTTTGCCTGTAGCTGCATGGATGTCAGTTTTTGCTTCAGTGCAGTGTAGCTGTAATTTGCCGGCGAGTGGGGAACAACAGGTTAGGCGGATAGTGTGAGAGTATGTCACTAAAATATGATAATCATTTGCAACAGATAAGCAATTAGAAACGTTTTCTTTTCACTCAATAAGCAGTAATAAATGTTGCGCTTAGAGTCGGTCTTACCGTCGTTGTCTATATATTCAATGTTTTTTTCCTTGGCACTACAGCCCCAGTGGGCCTAGGCCTACCTCCATGAACTTCTCCGTTCACTTCGGTTTTTCTAGATCTTACACATTCGGTAGGACTCCTTGGGCGGGTGATCAGCTCGTCGCAAGGCCTCAACCTGTACACAAGCAGAGAAAAACGCATACACACAAACTAAACATCCATGCCTTGAGTGGGATTCGAACCCACGATCCCGGTTTCCAAGCGAGCGAAGACAGTACATGCCTTAGACCGCTCGGCTACCGTGACCGGCATATCCAATGATTAGTAAAGTAAAAAGTAAAAAAAGTAAAGCTATCCCTGTACCAGGCCGTGAAGGCCCATAGAGTTGTGAGACGTTGAGGCTCCCACATTTTCTAGACAATCGGCTCAAAGATGGCGGTAAGGTTGTCAGCCTTACGCGCCGGTCGCGCTTTACTCCCCAGGAAAATTATTTAATTAATTCCTGGTACTCATTTCTGTTAGAGGCTGAGTAAACCCCAGGGCGTAGTGCGGCCGGAAGAATTAGGTCAACTGAAAAAAATTCAGTGACAAAGGTAAAAATAAAAGTAAGTAACAGCATCCCTGTAACAAGCTGTGGAGGCCCACAGGGCTGTGAGACGTTGAGGCTCCCGTATTTTCTAGACAATCGGCTCGCAGATGGCGGTGAGGTTGTCAGCCTTACGCGCCACACAAAAATAAGTTAAGCATTTATTTATTGCTTTGAATTTAAGAAATCTTTCGAAATAATATTCTCCATGTTCAGTACGCAACACACAAAGCTGTGACATAGTTCTAAAAGTTTACTGGCATGTTCAGTTCTGAACATTCCTGTTAACAGGAGAGAATATTTTTGCTTAACTGACTTTTGAGTCATTCTGTATATATCAAGAATCATCTAACGCAACAGATGCTCACATACAATATTATTTATATGCATGTTGGCCTCTTAGTCCTTGTCGGAATTACAAGTGCTCTATTGCGGCCAAGTTACACGATCCGTCCAGCGATGTAATTACAGATACAAGGGTTGATATTAATGTGGCCTCCAACCGTCACACTTGTTGGCTGTACAGAAGTCAATATGCGTAGAGACCATACCTGTAGGTATGAGCTGCAAGCATTATGCAATAATGAAGGGAAATTTCCATACCAGAAGACATTTCAATGGAGTTATCTACCTATCTATGGCTGTACATCGCTTGTGGAACTTTGCCGTTTTCTCAGTTTCTTAATCTATACAGAGTCTCTCGGACTCCTTGGACGGGGGATCAGCCAGTCGCAAGGCCGCTGCCTACACGCAGAACAATACAAACACAATAAATGCACACAGACATCCATGCCTCGAGTGGGATTTGAACCCACGATTCCAGTTTTCGAGCAGGCGAAGACGGTTCATGTCTTAGACCGCGTGGGCACTGTGAGCGGCACTGGAACATCTAGGCAGACAAAAGAGAAACTTGGGACCTTAATATATACGATTGACGAACGAAAATTGGAACGTTCTGTAGTGGTATTTTAGGTGTTACACTAACTTTTAAATATTGCACTTGGAATGAGAATAACTCGATAAATATCATGAGATTGGTGGCAGGAATTCCTCGTCACATTGTCTCCATGTCACCAATTATTCTGGGCCTTGGTTCTTATTTATTGGGTTCTGGGGCCAGGCAGTTAAGGTAACCGGAGCCGAAACCTGATCAGACCTCTACTGCCAAGGTGCAGAACAGACCTAGACAGAGACAGATGTCGAGCGTAATTGCGGGCCCGTATCCATTGCACAACTGCGGGCATAAATAGACTGGGCCGTGACACTAATTACAAACCCGCTCTATTGGCGAGGTGAAGCATGTGTGAGGCTTGGAGCACACGCAGTTTCATCATCACAAAATTCAGACGGACTTCTTGCACACTGGGGACACTTTCAGGCAATATCAAGCGGTCGGAGAGTGAATTTTGTGCTTGCTTGTATTCCTCTAACGACGCTGCCAGTAGCACAAACAATACTGTCACGATCTCGTGTTGCTGCGAGACTTAGACTGGGTTTTGTATTGGATGATTGGATTTATTCACACCTTATACACACCACTCGGAATCAGATGTACGCACTTCGCAACTCACCGTTACACACGCACTAGGATTTTCAGTCTTCACTAGTCGTATCCTGACAAGGGATTTTTTAACAGTTTCACTGTCACTTCAAATCACACATGAAGTTCTCTTTTCAGAGCCCAGTTCCTTTCTTGTCATTATTCTGCAGCTCCAAATTCCGAAGGCTCGACTCAATTCAGTTCCTCTGTTCCTAGGCTCATATCCCGGCAGACTGGTGTCCCGTAACGTGACTCCATTCCTCTCAAATGATTTATTCTTCATAATCACTTTGCACGGACAACGCAGAAAACAGCTTATCTATTGTTGGAAAGGCGTATTTACAGGTCCTCTGTATAGCAACGGAGGTTACTTGATTGTATTCGTTGCCGCGGGAATGTGTTTACCGAGTCGTTGCCTAGCAATGTATGACTTATTCCGGCTTTCGGGCGTTATGTCACAATATAGCTCAGACTGGTAGGATAATTTGTGAATACGAGTAGAAGGGATATGAAAGGAAGCGATCGTAGCCCAGTTTAACAGTTCCCTGGAGAGACTGAGAAAATAACGAAAACTTTATTCAAGAGAGTCGTATAGGGACCACGACGTGAGTCCGAGACTTTCGGAAGAGGAAGTATCAGTTCGGATGGTGAAGTTGACTTACATCTAGAGGTTTCAAGGAATGAGGCATAAGACAGACGTGCTGGGGTTACTGCAACTAATGCACATAGCCTGACCCTCCGCCCAAAAAAAGTTTTAGCAGAAGCCTTCCTGATTGGCTAAAATTCCGGCTACTATTCCTTTCAACAAACGAGTAAATAACTGAAGGTTTACGACGTTTTGCAGTAAACAGAAAACCATTTACACCAACGTACAGCTGGACCGAATCCAATCATACAAGCTAGAGACTTCCCAGCGAGTTGTTTAACGGCGCTTATTTGTGTGGCATATCAACTTGGGAGCGGGGTTAATAACCACATATCACTAAACGTGCCGCAGTATCTCTGTATGAAGTCCCCAAGGCAGATCACTACTTGATCGATCACAGTGGCCGCGGGTTTTAAGGCATGAACCGTCTTCGCTCCCTCGATCCCTGGGATCATACAAAACCCGGTCACTGGTCCCTTTCTTGAACCAAATGAGCCTCTCCTCCAGCTTAGCGTTATCCTTTGATATAATGTTCCCTCTTCTGAATTGTCTCTGTTCATCAGCTTTCCAAAGCTGTGTAATCACTTGCGTGCTCTCCACTCCTCTCCTCTCCTTAACCATGCGTTCTTCATGCCCCACAATTGTCATTCTCCTTGCTTTGGCAGTATAAACAACATTTGGGAAAGGGATACAAATTATGACGCTTCTTATTACGTAAATTTCTTCGACCCCCTACTCCAAGCAACGCCATATTTTTCACGCTTTGCTTGCCTAATGAAACTATGGACTGCCTCTTCTTTTTCCCCATCTTTAGGGTTCGGTCCCTCCGGCCTGTTCCGTTTCAGAATTATTTCCGAAACTGTAATTATACTCAACATTTGGTAGAGCCCCCTGTCCAGTGCGTACCGGGGATCTTTCCTCGGTGGTGAAACGGCCGAGGCGTGAAGCTGACTACTCACCTCATTGTAGTTCCGAGGTCAAGAATGGCAAAGCTATATCTCCACTTCCTCATACACCTTCATGGTTTAGTGCTTAATTAATAAAAGACAGGGACAATTTACCTTCCTTGACTGGGGAGCGATCAACAGCAAAAATTATAGGTACAAGGGACAATACAGAGGTGGGCGAACAGGAATATACATCAATACCTCGAGTGGAATTCGAACCAACGACCCAAATGTTCGAGCCGAAGAAGATCGTACAGGTTAGTTAATGTTCCGCAGCACTTCTACGCTAACTTCCCCAAGTGCCGGTGTCTTCTATTTATTTACTTTCCGGTTCGCTATTGCGGAAATGGTACAGTCAGATACAGAAAATCAATACCACAAAATTACGTTTGCCAGTTTCGGAAATTGTGATCCCGCGAGATCAATAAAGTGTAGTTTCGTGAAATTTCTTACAGCGGTTTTCACGAAGATTTATGAAGATTTACATCTAGGATATGATGCCACGTAATCTCATAGTTGGTTACGGGTGATATTGTGTAGGTAGATCAGTATTATACCCTGAAGATGGAGGCAACACGTTCTTCCGTAGCGTCCGTAAACATCTACCACACTACCGGGTGTCACATTCCAGAAGACAGTAATCTTAATAAACTGCTTGTTTTTTAAGTACATTAAAGAAACTCCGTGGCCTGTAGTCCGCAAGCGCACTATACCGACTGAACGACCGCCGTTTTTCGGCGAAGTTAGTACCAACTTTAGCGGATAGAGGATGTCGCGTGGTCAGTGCAACGGATCCCCACAGCCGTTAATCTCGGTTTTCTTGACCGGAGCCGCTATTTCCTAGAAATAGCTCCTCAGTTATCCTCACGAGGCTGAGTGGACCCCGTTCCAGATCCACTACTTCTCAGAAAATCTGGTAGCGCCGGGAATCGAACCCGGGACCTCTGGATATATAACGAAGAACTCTTCAACAGAAAATCTATTTGCGGCCATGCAGAGCAAAATCGACCAGTAGTCTCATGAAAACATGTTGCGCTATGTTGAGAGGTAACAGTCAACAGCTGTTTGACTGTGTATTATTTCTCGTAACACTAATTGTGATCGCATCGCAATAATGCAGACATGTTAATAGCCATCCACAGGATAACATCACGTCTGCAAGATTTCAACTGTCACATCTGTTATGAACGGTTCTTATGATCGTTCGTCCGCCCGATGAACTTGTCTAGTAAGTCCTAATTAAACGCTATGTCCGTATCCTTATTAGGGCACGCGTGCGAATGACGTCATACCAGTCAGTGAATAATGAAGAACATTAGAACAGAAACCAGACAGCAGTTCCCAGGAGGGGCAATTAGCACACTGTATGCCATGTTACAACACATCAGCCCTCAGACCCCATTGTGTTCTTTCCGTGAAGTACACAAAATGAACCTGTATTGGGAAGCACATCCGCACATTTAAGTTCCAAAAGCAGTAAATGCATTTCATGCAAATGCTCACTCACACTAAAATTTGTGGTTCGCAGTTAAATTTCGTGCGTCCAATTAGATCATTACGAGGTTATTACAATTCGTTACGTAATAACTGATGGATCCAGATGCCAGATTTCCCAGAAAGTACGCCAGAAGAATTTCGTATGAAAATAGTCTGTATTGTGTTGTTAGGTTCAAACCGCCAATTCAATCAGTTCTCTTTAAATTGTTGATTTAGTGACTAGGCCTGATTGGCGTGATAATGAAAGTGATAAATAAATTTTGATAATATACTCGTATAATCTCGCTCTTTGGAGTCAAATCGAAGCAAGCCACAAATAAGGAAACACTGCATTGCTTTGTTCAGGCTACAGCTAAATTAATAAGTCGTAAAGTTTGGAATGCCGGTCACGGTAGCCGAGCGGTCTAAGGCATGTACTGTATTCACTCGCTTGAAAACCGGGATCGTGGTTTCGAATCCCACTCAGGGCATGGATGTTTAGTCTGTGTGTGTGCGTTTTTCTGTGTTTCTGTACAGGTAGAGGCCTTGCGACGAGCTGATCACCCGCCCAAGGAGTCCTACCGAATGTGTAAGATCTAGAAAAACCGAAGTGAACGGAGAAGTTCATGGAGGTAGGCCTAGGCCCCCTGGGGCTGTAGTGCCAAGGGGGGAAAAGAAAGAAGTTTGGGTTGCTTTTGTAAAATTATGTCCGGAAATCTAGGCAGAGCGGTTACAGTAGCAAAGGGGTCTAAGGCATGTACTCTCTTCGCTCGCTCGAAGCCGGGTTAGTAGGTTCAGATCCCACACAAGGCATGGATATTTGGTATGTGTTTGTGTTGTCCTGTGTTTAGGTAGAGGCTTTGCGACGAACTGATCACTCGCCCGAGGAGCCCTACCGTCTGTAAAATGGTCAAAATGAAAAAGCCACCTCGACACCTTAAGGGTATAAGAGAAACGGTTTAAGTAAAGTAAAAAATCTAGCAGAAAGAAATTCTTAACATTGTTCATTAGTTATAATGGCGTGAGTTTCGTTGGTTTTGACCAATAGGGTTGCATATGTTCTGTTTAAGGGCGAGGAACTATGTTCAAATTAGCTAGTAGCAAATGAGGGACTTTGGTATCGGTGTCGGACTCCATGCAGAGCCGTCTCTAGGAAGACAAGAGCGTCGTGGTTACAAGCCTCAATTTGTTTATTCAGTAGACCCGCAGATCCGTGTCTGTCGTGATGTTATTTCACCCCACGTACACTTCTTCCGCGTCTCTTGCTGTTAGATATTAGGTTTTCAACATGTTGCTTCCTCTTGTGCAAGGCATTTTGCTCTGTTAAATTAGGTTAAGATCGCCTATTAACTAGGCCACAGACTGATTTAGAAGAAAACATTCAAAATATAACATCCAGCATCTTAATGGTCATGATTCAAAAAGTTTTCTGACCAATTATGAAGCTTAGTTTAAAATTTCGCTATGGTCTGTAATATGCTTGGGGTAGAACGCACTTGCACTGAAACACATTTATGTGTGTGAAATGAGTTGGGGATTGGGAAGGCTAGTAATGTCCCGGTGTGCGCACATACATCGCCGCCGAACCTTCCATACTTCTCCTCTCTTCTCGCAACTTCCAGAAACAACGTGCCTGGTCTCTCACTTCTGTGCCGCACCCTTCTAGAAATATAACTTGTACGAAGAAAGGAGAGACAGTGCAGTTGAGTCGTAGATTAGGAGCAACGTGACGTATAGGCGTGTGGTGAAACAGTATGAAAAGACGAGGTAGGTGGCAGTGTAATGATTTTCTGTGAAATTTTACTTCAAGATCATGGCAAACTGTAACTGCTATGGAACATGATAAACTTTGCAATAAAATCCAGACGCTCTTCATCTTTCTGAGATGAACGTGCCGCGCTGCAAGAGACCCTGGCGCACTATCTTGTAAGCTAAGGGACGTGAGTTGTATTTCACCGTGACAGTAATTTACGATATCAATAATAACAAATGTACAGAACAAGGTGTTATGAAAGAAAGGCACCACGATTCTGCACCACTTGTCTAATACATATGTATGCCTACATGCAGCCCAAATATGACCAAATATTAAGGATGATTAAAATATATTTAAAGGAAGCGTATAGTAAAATCTGTGTAGGTAAATATTTGTCTGATTGTTTCCCTATTCAGAGTGGTCTAAAACAAGGAGATGCTTTATCGCCACTGCTTTTCAACTTTGCTTAAGAATGTGCTTGCTACTAGGAAGGTCCAGGAAAAACTGGTGGCACTTAAATTAAATGGAACATTTCAGCCGTTTGTTTATGCTGATGACGTGAATCTACTGGATGATAATATAGATACCATAAACAAAAACACACGAACATTAATTGACGCTAGTAAGGAGGTTGGTCGAGATGTAAACACTGAGAAACCTAAGTATATGTTACTGTCTCGTCACCAAAATGCAGAGCAAAATGATGACATAAAGATAGGTAACAGATGTAAGATTTTATGTTTTCACGAAGGTGACTATGAAGAATGTCGTCTTTTGGGATGTGGTGCAGTATAGATATTTTGTTAACCGACGTTTCGGAGGAATGTATCGTCTCCATCTTCAGGGTACAGAAATCCGCGAGCGATGAACCAGCCTGAGCAGGTGTCTGTACACTAGCTCAGTCAGTCAGATTCAGACTGCAGCCACCTGTTCAGGCTGGTTCATCGCTCATGGATTTCTGTAACCTGAAGATGGAGGCGATACATTCCTCAGAAACGTCGGTTCACATAAGATGTACCCGGTACCACATCCCGAAAGACGGTATTCCTTACCTAATATTAGTGTTCCAAAATGCAGACAAATAAGAGGGAACACAAACTAGAGCTAGTTAAGGGTAGTAGTAGTAGTAGTAGAAATAATAATAATAATAATAATAATAATAATAATAATGCTCTTTCTCTTCCCAGGAATTGCCATAAATTACAACAGAAGATTGCATCCTATAAGTTGAGAAATATGCTATCATAGCAAGCCACGTGTTAAGAAATGAACTGTTGCAGGTTTGCCTACCTCTGTGCAGTATGGCTATAGCTTTGCAGTTCATTAAAATAACTAAACAATTATTTAAACAAATTCGTTGGTCGTCTGACGGGCGGTAATACTGCGGGGGTGGCAGAATTGTGGGTTATGTCAACCGGATGGAAGTTGGGAATGGATTATGTCTGTCGGCGAGAGGACTCAAGCATTTGTGGGGGTTATGCGGCTGGAGGCAGGAAGAGCTCGCTGGCGGTTGTGGGGGTGGGACCTGTGGTTGTTCCAGTTGTCGAGATCGAGGGCTTGACGGGAACTGCAACGCAGGAGGACGGATGCTGTGATTCAGGCTGCAGTCATTAAGGGGGCTCGTGTCTGATGACTCTTTCAGGTGGTAGGGCGGTGGAGTGACTGATTATGTCACTGGGCGGGATTGGGGTAATGTACCATTTCGGATGGGATGTCGGGATAAGTAACTTTGACGTTCAGCAGGACGGAAAGTGGTTACGACGGTAAGAAGTTAAAGCTATCCCTGTAACAGGCCGTGGAGGCCCATAGGGTTGTGAGATGCTGAGGCTTCCACAATTTCTAGATATTCAGCTCACAGATGGCGGTAAGGTCAGCCTTACGCGCCGGCCGCCCTTTACCCCCAGGAAGATTCCTGATACTCATTTCTGTTAGAGGCTGAGTCGACCCCAGGGCCATAGTGCGGCTGGAAGGATTAAGTAAATTGAAAAGATCCAGTGACCTCCTCTGGAATGGAACCTGCGACCTTCCGGCTTGTAGCGTAGTGCCTCAACCAACTACGCCATCGCGTGCTCTGGTTATGATGGTTTATATCAATTCAATTTGCAGGGTCAGTCTTGAAGGTACAACTTCCTCTCCGGACAATAGACCGTTGCGACATGTTTAACAAGATAGAGCCGTCATGAGGCAGATACCTCTGCGTAGCTGCGCTATTTTGCTATTCCTGCTTCGCTCTTTCCACAACTGACTACAGTTACGTAAGCCCAGATGAGGTGAGTTTTTTTTTTCAATTTACCTAATCCTTCCAGCCGCACTATGGCCCTGTGGCCGACTCAACCTCTAACAGAAATGAGCACCAGGAATCTTCTTGTGGGGTAAAGGGCGGCCGGCGCGTAAGGCTGACAACCTCACTGCCATATGTGGGTCGATTGTCTAGAGAAAATGTAGGAACCTCTATGTCTCACAACCCTATGAGCCTCAACGGCCGGTTACAGGGATAGCTTTATTATTATTTTTTTACTTTACATATAGAAAGATGCAGAAATTACTGGGTTTTTGGACTTTTTCTATCGTCCGAAATTCTAGACAATAGAAGACGATGGAAAACCCATTAATTCTGTGTGTCACCCACCATCGTCAGAACCCTTTAGAATCGTCATATAGAAAGTTGACAATTTTTGTCTATCTCTGGTATGCCAATCACAAAAATGAAGATCGAAACATAACATGCGCAATCTCCTTTTCCTCATGTCTCGTATGCAAGGCTTATGTAAGTACACACCACTTGCAAAGCAATTTGAGATAATGACGTAATTTAATTGAGAATGATCTTTTATTGTTTAGTGAAACATCACATTCTCGCTTAATGACTCAGAAAATTATGAGAACACAAAGAAAAATACAAGAGTTAAAATTCAGGATTGTTTTAGCACAAAATTCGGTACAAAGAACCGTCAAGTAATGCAACATGTTTGCTTGCAGATTGGAATGGACATGCTTTCAGCTGGTTTCAAACCATTGCTTTCCTCTATGTTAGCACCCTTGCTGACTAGTGTAATTATTAATAAGAAACATACACAAACAGAATACAAAGCTCGAACCAAGCTGGTAGACAGACTGACTAACTGAATACCTGTAGTTTAACAGAATGACTGATTGCCTGATCTGCTTTCCAGTCAAATAATTACCATGCCACATAGATAGACCATAACCTACATCTATTGTCTGGTAAGTCAACTATTTCGGCTTCAGCCCAATGACGCTCAATAAGCCTACACACAGCTTACGTAAGGCCGTGTCATAGTTCAGGTGGCTAGTGGCTGGTTTCCTAACGCGGAGGCCTGGGTTCCTGCCCGGGTCATATCATATGGGATTTGTGGTGGACAAAGTGGCACTGGGGCAGGTTTCCTCCGAGTTACAGTTTCCCCTTCATTCCACCAATTGCCCCACAATCACCCTCACCTATCATCTGGGGCTGGTACAATAGGCCAGAAGTGGCCGCAGTACCAAGTGGACTCAGGCTCACCCCACAGCATACGTCACAGCGAGTAACCGATGAGTTGACAGTTGTGTTATGGAACCCTGAAGCTCTTCTTTGCCACTACAGTAGGCCCTGTAAGGCGTAAGAAGACAGTTAAGTCAGATTAACGTTATGATCTATATCTCTAAGATCTATTATAATATTATTCTCGGCCGCGCCATAGCTCAAGTGGTTAGTCGCTGGCTTCCCACTGAGGCGGCCCGGGTTCGATCCCGAGTCTGGTCAAGTGGGATTTGTGGTGGACAAAGTGGCGCTGGGGCAGGTTTTCTCCGAGTACTTCGGTTTCCCCTACCAATCTTCATTCCACCAATTGCTCCATAATCACCCTCACCTATCATCTGGGGCTGGTACAACAGGCCAGAAGTGGCCGCAGTTCAAGGGACTTAGTCCCACCCCACTAGCAATAAAAAAAATAATATTATTCTCTCTTCGCCTCCTCTGGTCTTCACGTCGAACTGTGAGAACTGGGTGACATAATGCTCTATGATCTATATGTAACTAAGAACTTCAGTGCTATGTTTTGTTTTAAGCATCCTTAAACGGACGACCTAACAGATCATTAGCTATGCGAGGAATGTAGACGTCCCGCTATGTGACCGTCTTCTGGCTGTCGTGTTTGGGTTCTGTGTATTATGCTGTAATTGTCAAGTCTCTCGGTTTGACGTGTTGACCATGTCAAACAACTGTTGTTCTCATTAAGACGACACAGAAAATGTAGGTCTAGATCATGCTAGTCTCTAGTGCTGGCGGGCGATGTGTTAAGTGTGTCAAGTGAGTCCTATCGGATATGGCCTAGTGACTGTGAACTGTGAATCGGGAGAGATGTCAATGAATGGCTAAAAAGAAAACACGAAGAAACCTCAGAGAAGACTTGAATCGGCCTCTGTGTAGGCTCAGTTACGGAAAGCCTCGTGCAATTACCTCGGCTAGGAGACCTTCCAAATATAAAGCAGAAGCTATACTGCTTGTCAAGGAGGATTAGGTGGACAGGGCATGTAGCACGAATGGGGAGAAGAAGAATGCATATAGGATATTGGTGAGAAAGCTATAAGGAAAGAGACCGTTGGGAAGACCAAGGTGTAGGTTGGTGGACAATATTAAAATTGATCTTGGAGAGATAGGACAGGGTGGTATGGATTGGATTGATATGGCTCAGGATAGGGACCAGTGGAGGGCTCTTATGAACACGGCAATTAACCTTTGGGTTCCATAAATTCTGGGGAATTCTTGAGTAGCTGAAAAATTTACGGCTCCTCCAGAAGGGCTCAGTTCCATGAGTAAGTAAGTAAGTAAGTAAGTAAGTAAGTAAGTATTTTTTTAATGCTAGTGGGGTGGGACTAAATCCTTTGTGCTGCGGCCACTTCTGGCCTATTGTACCAGCCCCAGATAGGTGAGGGTGATTGTGGAGCAGTTGGTGGAACGAAGATTGGCAGGGGAAACCGAAGTACTCGGAGAAAACCTAGCCCAGCGCCACTTTGTCCACCACAAATCCCACTTGACTGGACGCAGGATCGAACCCGGGCCGCCGCGGTGGGAAGCTAGCGACTAATCGCTTGAGCTATGGCGCGACCTAGGTAAGTAAGAAATACTGCTTGAGAAGACTTGCAGGTGAATGCGGTTAAAATTTAACGAAATGCAACAGAGAATAATACGGTGTATCATCATCATCATGACTGCCGCAGGCCTTGACGGCTTCGATGATTCCTCCCCACTGCTCCCCCTTCCGGTTTATGCAGACAGTTTGGAGAGCTATGTCCTGCAATGATTGACATTCTGGGCAAGATTCATAGTCCTACTTTTTGTAACAACGTTTCGGAGACTGGAGGAGCCGGGATAGCGCAGTCCGTATGGTGACTGACTGGGTCGGTGTTCGATTCCCGGTAGTGCCAAGAATTTTTACTTCTCCAATCGTCCAGACCGGCTCTGGGGTCCACGCAACCTCCTATACAATGGGTACCCGGGGCTCTTTCCCGAGGATAAAGCGGCCGGAGCGTGAATCTGACCACTCACCTCCAACTAGTGCCGGAGTCAAGAAAATATGGATCTATGCATCCACTCCCCCATACGCCTTCCTGGCGTCATGCTTAATTAGTTAAGCACAGGGACAACTTTACAACTTTACCCTCGGACACTGGACTGTGACCCCGCCCTTAGGCAACTTGGGTTCAGTCATGAACTCTACCTTGTTCTGTGATCGGTTCAGACCGAAGATGAAGCGAAGTAGCGCAGGTTTGGAGGGTAAAAATATCCCTACTGATAGGTATATTCATGAGGCAGACCCCGTTACGGCTCGGAGTTGCATAATTTGTGCACAGCAAAGCGCAGGCGAAGGTCTTGTCTCTCGCAATTGCAAGCCTGAATAAATATTAATGGTTCGCAGTACAGGATGCCTAAGAATGTTACGGCACCAAAGTAGAACAACCTACATACATTTATTTTCAATCGGCTCTTGTCCTCTATGACTTATTCCTTGGAACACTTGGAACAGGACTTTCTTAAGAGCTAATATTGCCTCACCTAGTTACAAAACGTCCAGATTTTACAGAACTCAAACTCACCACTGTACATAATAAGGCACTTAAATCCAGTTCACAAAATTGCTCTCTCTCCGCTCTATTTTAGTATTAGGCTATCTCCTTCCATCTACAACTAGGTCTGCCATGTGGATTTTCTCATAAAATTTTCCGATTAAAATGCATGCATTTCTTATCCATGTCGTCCTCTTTTATGCAATCATAACTAATATTGGGGTAGGAAGGATGACGCCGTATGTTTACTGCAATAGAGACGTCCATGTATAAACGCTATTGCTGGCATAGACTGTAATTGTGTGTGTACAGGCTAACCTGGCCCAATGATTGAGGTTAACTGCTTCTATGGGACGCAACAATGAGGTGATGCCGATTCACCTGAGGACGGAAACAGATCCAGTTTCCGAAACGTCGTGTCCTCTGGTTTCTACAATACAGGACGATGGATAAAATCCAAAAACCAAGTAATTCTGAGTGTATCTGCTGGGTGCAGTGAGTGGCAGGTAACGCGAAAGATACAACCGGAATTATGGCAATGGCCCAGCTGTCCGGCATAACAAGTGTTTTTCTTTCCTTGCATGCGAATCCTGTGGCTGAGTATTGGCCACGACTGCAGCCTCCCAGCTTCCTCTTAATGCACGGCTTCTGATTATCTCACATCGCACTGACGAGTTATCGCTATTCATTTCATTTTTCCACCGTTGCTACGTAACGGGAGGTGAAGTGTCCTTCACTTCTCGTGTTTCCTTTGGCACGTAATGGAGCATCATTCACTTCTGTTGCATCTAGATAAGGCAGAGGTGTCACAAAGACTTCTTTCGCTTCAGCTGTGTTCGGTGCGAGATAATTAGTAGTAAGTCAGAGGACTAGCGACTTGGGACCGTGTGGGTAGCACGACACGTCACAGAGTGGATCATACGCGGTTCCTACGAGGCCGGTTGTTTTCATTGTAGGCCTACAGGTCTCACGGCCAGTGATATAAAGCGGGAATTGTCAAAAATGTATCAGCCATCGCTATCCCTGTAACAGGCCATGGAGGCCCATAGGGTTGTGGGAAGTTGAGGTTCCCACATTTTCTAGACAATCGGCTCACAGATGGCAGTAAGGTCGTCAGCCTTACGCGCCGGCCGCTCTTTACCCCCAACAATATTCCTGGTACTCATTTCTGTTAGTGGCTGAGTCGACCCCAGGGCCATAGTGCAGCTGGAAGGATTGGGTGAATTGAAAAAAAAATCCAATGACCTCATCGGGACTTGAACCCGCAACCTTCCGGCTTGTAGCATACTGCCTCAACCAACTACGCTATCGCGTATAAGCCATCGTACCATACAAAATATTTACGACGACATCTGGGACTGCACAGAAAACAAAAGAAAACAAAGATTCCAAGCGTTACGAAATTAGATTTGTGTGGTACAACCTGCTGCAGCCCAAAATGGGCGCGAAATCCGGGCAAAGATCATCGACAGAGCATATTGCGTCTCTGGTCGGTATGACGTTATCAAGGGCCACAACGCTGGAAGCGGCAATGAATGAACGCAGGAACAGTGAACTATGGTCTGCAGATCGCTTTTCCCATGGTCACCGATCGACCAAGGGCAATCCCGCTCGAGAGAACAACTGGAGAAATGACTGAAAATTTCAGCCTGAATTCTGCACATGCAGCTAAGTAAACAGGCCCAAAATAAATTCCAGGCTATAATGGATACATTCCTTCACACACCGCTGACCCTCCGAGGACAAAGTCAAGAAGGAAGCACACTACATCCGGTGTGGTGTTAATTAGGACACAACGCAAGGAATCTACTATAGGCCTCACATAGCAGGGTTTCCGGGAATTTATCCGATAAGGAAAACGTATGCAAAAACAAACGATGCGGCCCAGAAGGGACAAAAGTCATCAGATGTTGTCCTGTTTGCAGGGAAACGTCGTAAGACGAAGTTTGGATTCAGTGCGAGGGGTCCAAAAATTGGTCACATGAAGACGCTTCCAAATAGACCGATGGACGCTACTATTTTTGTGTTGCATTGTACACACGAATAAGTGCATTGTGGCTGATTTTCATCGTATATCCATATTGCATATTTTCAGACCAGCCTATTACTTTTTTTTTCATGTTATTCATACTTTGCACAATATAGTTTTTGACAAATTAATCGATATATAAATTCATGTACTTACGATTTTAACGAATAACAGTAGACAATATAATTAAATGTGTTTCATTCGGCAGGTCCAAATTACACGACTGTAATATTTTAAAGATATTCAAAAAAATATTTTTCATAAATTAATAGAAATTAATTATATCAAATTAAATTATATTGCAAACCATTTTTGTCAAGAAGAAAATATTTCTGCTTATTGTGATATCTGGGACGTTCTGCGTTCATTCAAAGTTAAGCGGCCAGAATTACACGGACTTCTCCTACATAGAAACCACAGAAATTCGTCCCGTGCCTCCGAGTAAGAATCGAATACACGACCCCGTTGTTCGAGCGGTAGAAACCAATACAAGGGCCGTGCCATAGCTCAGGCGGTTAGCCGCCGGCTTTCCAACGCGGAGGCCAGGGTTCGATCCGAGGTCGGGTCATGTGGGATTTTTGTTGGACAACGTGACAGTATGATGATTTTCCTCTGAGAATTTCTGTTTCCCTTGCCAAATCCTATTCCACAAACTGCTCCACATTAATTAAACATCCTATAATCGACGCCACGTACTGACAAAGTCGTTAAACAACCAGCTTAAGTAACCGACAGAGAGTACAGTCTTACACAGCGCGGCCTCTGTGATCGGCATATCTCAAACTACTAGTTACAAATCCTCGTCAACAGATACCGCTAACTATTCCATAAGACACTGCGGTATGTGGCTACAATTATAGTTTCTACTCATCTCGTCCATCTTCGCTCGTAACAAATATGAATTTGGACAGATAAGTTTTTTCACCGAAACCTGTAAGAAACAACATCCGGATTAGCGTTATAACAGTGGGCTAATTGGGCTGACTATGTACTCGGATTCAACAAAAAAGCACCTATAGAAATTAGGTGAAAAACATTTTGAAAGCTAACACTTCAAAAACTGGACAGCGGAGAGAAGAACAATATTAAAATGTATCACGATAAATGCGGTTTCGACAATTCGTATATGACTGAGACGTTCAGCCTCATATGCAGTACCGGGCATTTGTATTAGATGTGTTCTTATAAGTTATTTTAGTTCGCTCTCAGTAAAGAAAATTTATCTCTTGGTTTAATAAATTAAGCATCTTGCCATGAAAACACTAGGTGAAGGGAAGTGGTCAGCTTTATCCCCTGCCGCTTTACTCCCAGACAAACAGCCCTGCTGTGCCCTTTGTGTAGGTGGCTGGGTGGCTCCCAAAGCCGGTCTGAACGTGAAAAGAATAAAAAAAATTTTGTCTCTACCGGAAATTATGCGACTGCATTCTATATATATTTTTGAAATATTTTGGTGATTAAGGTGATGGTATTATGGCGATGGCATTGAGGGTATTTTCGGAGTAGCAGTGGCTATAGATTGGTTACTCCATTGATGGTATTTCAAGATGAAGTGGGTTGTATTTTGCGATGGGTTTGATTGTACTGTTTTAGTTCCTTGAGTCTAATATTTCTGGGAAGGTTCAGGAACTCTTTGTCATTATACACCACCACGAATGGTTACATCTCAAATCCTGCTATGAAAAATGAAAGCTGGAAAGAGAAATCTAGGCTTGTCAGCAGGAACAATTGGTTTATCGGAAACACAAATTGCATACGGAATTTCTAATATGCCTATATATAAGTTGTCTAAAATATAGAACGAAGATAAATGGCAAGAACATCTTATTAAAATTGGACGAGGCGGAAGAAAGGAGATTGATAACAGTGAGGGTAGATCGTGAGGGTAATTTGTGGTTCCGGTCTGCGTCATCATTTGTTTAACGCCGATTCATCAGAAATCCGTTATTTTCTTAACGTTAACGGGATATATGTACTTTCCAAC
Organism: Cryptotermes secundus; assembly: GCF_002891405.2. NCBI lineage: Eukaryota > Metazoa > Arthropoda > Insecta > Blattodea > Kalotermitidae > Cryptotermes > Cryptotermes secundus. Next base: position 263,152 of record NW_019728507.1, on the reverse strand, counting down.
GACAATGACCCTAATTACGGTAAACGAATTATTCCTTGTGGAGTACGGCACAGAATCCTCTTAAGGGCCTTTATGATTATACATAAAAACGTATGACTAGTTACTTTTATATTCTTTCATCTGCCGGAATTTTTAAATGTAAATAAAAAATATGGCTGTACGTGTACCGTGAAAATTCTGACGCCCGTCAGCTCTGTTGCTGCTTCTAAGATCTTAAAAATATTCTCTGTTGAATTGTCTGGAAAACCGTGAAACTAATGGTCAAAGTGAACTGGGTATGAAATGTATAAACAAAAGTAAACGTATCCCCGTAACAGGCCGTGGAGGCCCATAGGGTTGCGAGACCTTGAGGCTCCTACATTTTCTAAACAATCGGCTAACAGATGGCGGTAAGTTTGTTAGCCTTACGCGCCGGCTGCCCTTTAACCCCCCCCCCCCCCCAGGAAGATTCCTGGTACTCTTTTCTGTTAGAGGCTGAGTCGACCCCAGGGCCATAGTGCGGCTGGAAGGATTAGGTCAATTGAAAAATCCAATGATGCCAAAGGAATCGAACCCGCGACCTTCCGGCTTGGAGCATAGTGCCTCCAGGTATAATATACGCGTGTCCCTCGCTCACTCATGAAGAGGAGCCCTTCTTGAGAAGCCGCCAATTGTTCAGCTCCTCAAGAATTTCCCAGCATTTTATGGAACCTGAAGGTTCATTACCGTGTACACAAGAGCCCTCCACTAATCCCTATCCTGAGCCAGATGAATCCAATCCATATCATCCCATCGTATCTCTATAAGAATCATTTTAATATTGTACACCCACCTACGCCTTCGTCTTCCCAGTGGTATCTTTCCTTCTAACTTTCCCACCAATATCCTATACGCATTCCTCCTCTCCCTCAGGCGTGCTATACGCCCTGTCCATCTCGTCCTCCTTAACTTGATCAATCTAATTATACATACACATACATACACACAGACTGATGTGAGGGATTTATGAAGTACGCCGTTGAGATTAGTTCTGTTGGCATTATGCACATACCCAGTTTCATAAAGATTGGTTCAGGCGTTCAAAATTGACAGGGGGGGGGATACACAGAGAATGTGGCGATCGCATAAGCCTGTTTTCATTTTCCAAAATATGGAAAGTAGACTAAAAATGATGGGCTAGGATTTTCGACAGTGCATATTTTGAATTACAAAAAGAACACAGATTTACGAACGAAAAGAAAAAAAATTAAAACGTCTGAATAGAACGAATTAACACACAACAGATATTTTACCAAAACTTGTAGGCGTGTTTGAAATCTGTCAGCACAGAACATTTCACATGACTAACATTAGACGCATGTTATAGCAATCAGTGGAAGAAACATAAAATGTAATGTAGATTTCCTGTCGCTATGTTGTCAGTTCTTACAGATTACATAAACTTCGCCTCCGTTTCAAAACCTGACACTACCCATCCTCTTTGTTCGGAACAGCTCACTGATTTATGTAACAATGATTTAAAGAGCACCGAATGTACACAGAAAGAAAAACAGAAAAGTTTTGAATAAATCTTTGTCACTCGAAGTGTACTTTCTTCTGTAATGTAACTCCGTGTAATCCAGTAGAAGTACAACGGTGTTTCAGTGGCACATACTGCCTCGATCTTCAGGGTCGAAGAATGAGCCAAGCAAGAGGTAAACAAAGTAATTTTCCTACCGCCTGCTGAACCTTGTAACTTCTGAAATCGTCGCTTTTACACGAGATATGATGTTCTCACATTGGTGAACAGAAAGATCATGTAACAGTTTGTAGTCTACTTAACGACACTATAGAGGGGTCCAAAAAAATGTACCCACTCCTTGATAGTCAATATCTTTGGAACAAAATGACATGTAGTTACAATTCTTGCGCGGGGAGAGAGAGAGTCATGGTTTGTGTTCGAAGTGACCACCATCAGCGGGTAAACAGCGTCCATGCCGCCGAACTGCTGAGCGAACTACGGCTGTCAGTGTGTCCGGTGTGATGGCTGCACACGACGCTTCGATGGTTTCTCGTAGCGCGTTCAGTGTAGCTGGCTTTTGTCGACAAACTTCATCCTTCAAGGTTCCCCATAGGTAGAAGTCTAGAGGTGTTAGGTCTGGAGACCGTGGTAGGTACTCAATAGCAGCTCTTCGACTTATCCATCGTCCAGGTAGAGTGTCATCCAAGTACGCCCTGATATCTCGATGGTAGTGAGGTGGAGCACCATCTTGTTGTAGGTAAAATCTCTCATCTCCAGACAGCTCTCGAATGGCAGTGAAAATCGATATCTGAAGCATATCGAGATACACCTGACCAGTTACGGTATCTTCAAAGAAGAAAGGACCAATCAAACCGCGCGATGACAGACCGTCGGCTTCAAATTTATCCCGAATACGGGCAATTGTTTGACGTGTTGGTGTCTGAGTTCCAAACTCATTCTGCCATTGTCGTTGCACCTCTTTAATGTTTTCGTACTTGCAATACCACTTCAATACAGCCTTGCGTTGCTCAGAGAACAACCTTTCAGCCATTGTTGCTGCTGTCTTCTGCTCGCAGCGCGCACACGGCACGACACTCACGTGACTCATGTGACCTTCGCCATCTGTTGAGAAAACATTACACTACCGCGCAAGAATTGTAACTACATGTCATTTTGTTCCAAAGATATTGACTATCAAAGAGTGAGTACATTTTTTGGACCCCCCTGTATTAGTAATTCAGAGTCTACACATACGAACAAGTCGATGATATTGTATAAAAAATTAGAAAAGGATGATGAAGGAAGCGGTTGTGGCCTACTTTGAAATATTAACACAATATTTGCCTGGAGGAACTGACGAAGATAAACACTTAGAAAGAGGGTTAGGAAAGCTGTCACAAGTAAAGAGACCTTAGGTGGAGTTTGAACGGAAAAAAGTGAAGTAATGTGAAGTGTCCTTGTTCGAGTGCAGTGAAACGAACACAAGCACGTGCCCTTTTATGACTTTATATGTTTGGATTTGCACTGTGTGTACCTTGCTTAACGTATGTATTTTGTTTTGTATTTTTCCTTTTATATTATAGTCTTTCCATGTCTGTATCAGTATAAGATCTACTGCCACCGGGTGAATACCCAATTTCAGTAAAATAACAATAATAATAATAATAATAATAATAATCAGCAGCCAAGATAGCCGTCGTCCCAACATCGATTTGATCTTGTTACGTATTAAATACAAGCCCTAAATGTTACAGCTTCAGCCAGCTTGCTCTTCTCGAATCATTTCTTTGACCCTGAAGATGGAAGCAGTACTTCCCCTGAAATATTGATACATATTACCCAAACCACACGGTTCATATCCGATGAACCCACAATCTAAAGCACTTCTCTAATGAATTAGGGTCTATTCAAAGAGATGAATATTAAGATTAGGCCCTGCGTGGAAGTATAGTAAAAGATACAGTTGTCCGTGCTATTAATTAAGCACCATGCAATGAAGACAATTGACGGAATGGAGGTATAGCTCCATGCATACTTAACTTAGGCAATAAACTGAGACTAAATTTAGTTTCATCTGCCAGGAAGCTTTACCTCCAGGGAAAACGCACCGGTCCATACATTGGACTGGAGTTTGGGTGGGCTCAGAACCGGTCTGGGTGTTGCAGAGAAGAGAGACACATATATTGCCACCACAGACAATACAACCCCGATCTCTCGGTCATTCAGTCAGTAGCCTAGACGCTATACCGACTGTGAGATGGTCCTAATTGGCCGACAGTTCCGAAAATAGTATTTCGTTACTTACTTACTTATTGCGCTGAGCCCTTCTTGAGAAGCCGCCAAATTTGCATCTACTCAAGAACTTCCCAACATTTTATGGAACCCGAAGGTTCATTACCGTGTTCACAACAGCCCTCCACTGGTCCCTATCCTTAGTCAGATCAATCCAATCCATACCATCCTATCCTATCTCTCTAAGATCCATTTTAATATTGTCCACCCACCTACGCTTTGGTCTTCCCAGTGGTCTCTTTCCTTCTAGCTTTCCCATCAATATCCTATATGCATTCCTCGTCTCTCCCATTCGTGCTACATGCCCTGCCCACGTATTTTATTACTAACAAGTAAATTTCAGTACGGCTTTTCAGCACAAAATTTTACAAAAATTCGTCATTAGGTAAGGCGTTCTTTCCATTCCATCGGATTTCCATTCGGACAGCTTCTCCCCGGGCGACACAAGTGGGTGGCAGTAATTACACCGGCCCTGCGAGATGGCAGGACGGTAGACGCACCGTCAGCCCGCCTGTGTAAGACGCTCCTACTCCAGATCAATAGCGTTCGGCAGGCGGGTTGGCGCGTCACGACTGCCTAATCTCTCGAACCAGACTAAACGGTATTACTTTCAGCCAGTTTGCCAGTGGAGTAACTGTTTTTGTCTAACGAAATGACAATCCCAAACCAAAATTAAAAGATGCAGGTGTTGAAGGATGACAGTATTAGGTTATTGTTATTATTATTATTGTACTGCAATTGGGTGCTCACCCGGCGGCAGCAGATATTGCATTGATTCAGACAAGGAAAGACTATAACACAAAGGGAACAATACAAACACAGTACATACTACGAGCAAGGTACACACAGTGCAAATCCAACCATACAAAGTCATAAAAGGGCACGTGCTTCTGTTCGTTTCACTGCACTCGAACATTCACATTACTTCACTTTTTTTCCGTTCAAACTCCGCCTAAGGTCTCTTTACTTGTTACAGCTTTCCTAACCCTCTTTCTAAGTGTTTATGTCACAGGGGAAAGACGCTAGTGTGCCTGCAGGTAAACTGTTCCAATGTTTTATGGTCCTATTTACCAGTTCTCTGTATTCTGGAATGTAACGAGTTATACTTCGGTAGACAGGTACCAACGTTTCGGTGCAGAGTGGTGCCTCCATCTTAAGGTAAAGTATGTGTTGCTCCCTGAAGATGGAAGTGGTAATTTCGGCGAACTATTGATATCTACTGAACTACAAAGCATAATTTATTTTTACGAGACATTCTAAGCTGTCGTACTTTCAAACGAATTAATAAGAATCAAACTTCCATCAAGTGCAACATCTTAATATTTAAAACGCTTTTACATATTTCGGTCAATATTGGCCATCATCAGAAAGTAAAGCCAGTACTGTAAAGAAGATAGTTTACATAAGATAGACAGTAAGATAACTTAATCTATAAAATGATTGAGAGTATCAGTAAAATTAATTAGAAATCTAAAATTTAACAGCCCGATAGCGGCCGTATTTTGTTACTGTTGGTATGTAAAATCTCTTGCGTAATTGGTCGTATGTTCGTCTGTAGTATTGTGGGTGTGTGTGTGTGCGCGCGCGCGTGATACGGGGGGCCGTGGTGGTCAGTGGGATGAGCTGTACTGTAAAAGGCAACAGTGGAAGAACTGAACGTTGAAGCGTATTCTTTGCGGTCCGACACGAGAATATGCTTGTATAACGAGGGCCAGTGGGGCAAGCCGTGGTCATGGACAGCTCTGGCGAGGACCAAAAGCATTTCTACCGGACAGAAAAAGTCACGAAGTTGCAGTCAGCGCGATGTGAATATTTCAAATTCATGCCTACACTCTCCATAACTAAAAGAGTTTCGATACCTCAACAACATACCAGTCCTTTTAAACGTCTTGCAAAAATCGGTTGTGTTTATTCTGTTGTGTGGAGCTTTGTAAAGTATTGACATATAGGCAAATCCATGTGCTGGGGCACCATTAAATGTGAAATACAGAGGTTCTTTCTGTCTAAGAAAAGTGCATTTTTATAAGTTTATTGTTTCGCACTTCAGTGAAGTTTTTGAGTAAGTCTTATGACGGCAGGGATCACAATGACCTATGTCATAAACAAACATCCTGTGCAAACTGTATGCCCATAGTGACTCAAAGAGTGAGATGTAAACTCAGGAAGTGCAAATTGTATGCCCATAGTGACTCAAAGAGTGAGATGTAAACTCAGGAAGTGCAAACTGTATGCCCATAGTGACTCAAATAGTGAGATGTAAACTCAGGAAACAAAGCAAGCAACCGGAAATGGTGTAATAACAAGACTCTTTATTTCCATCACAGCGGAGGAAGGACATGACATTTTCAGTCTTACTGAACAGCCAAAAGTTTTCCACACACACAAAGTAAAACTCTTGCATAAATGTGAGTTTTCCTTGTGGCGACTGCATAAATTCAAGACAAAATGTTTTCAGGCATTTAGACGACCAGTATGCGCCGCTCTTTCGTTTCTAATGACGTCGTATTTACACACTTTCCTTTCTTATTGCCTATAATAAAGGCCCTTATGATTAGACAGTCTAAGAGACACGAGACTGGGAAAGGGAAGAATTTCGGGACCAGTGCGTGCGGGTATCACGTGACGACTCGGCTGCGTTCGAATGTTTGCCCATTTGAACTTTATAAGCTGTGCCTGGCTCCGTCATTACGATTCGTGTGACATTGATCCATGTAATCACACATATCAGAAGAATATACTTCCATCTAAATATGTGACTCCAAGTCCCTCTTTCGCAACCGGACAAGTAGTTTCCTGCTTATATGGAAATTCGAAATCATTACGGCGTAGATAGAGAACTACCGGTGAACTCCATCGTGAAGCAGTCCAGTACACTGCATATCTTTATACATAAATTATCTTCTGTTTTAATATTATCCTGTCGTATAGGCCTCGATGGAGTAGAAGCTTTCCACAGATTTATAATTCGCCGAGAAATATTCTGCTTTCATGGTAACCGAAAGTTTATTTCCGTGGTTGCAGAAGCCAACTATTTGATCTTATTCCTAACTAGTTCAACCACTACACAACATCACATAACATTTATCCTGGGCCATTCTACGCTTTCCTTGTATCCCAAGCATTATTAGCCCCTTGGCTTGTCCGGCAATTATTCTGTGCTAATTTATCGTCTTTTCCACAAGACAAACCTTGTCCATCTTGATTCAATAACCTTAGCAATACTGCGTTGCGTGTCACTTCTTTCGTCTCTTTAACTAACTGACGGATTTTCATGAAATTTAGTTTTGGAGGCCAAAACAACAACACCGTACTTTTCAATTTAGTACAATAGCCTTTCTGTTCTCCGCAGCATCCTGACAGGCCCTAGAACCCAAACAATCACCTATCTAGTGTGTAACCTTTCTTTGGGGGTAAATCGACCGGTGTGTGAAACTGACCACTTAACTCCACCTAGAGTCCGAAGTTAATGCATTGAGCTAAACGTTCATTTACCCATACGTCTTCCTGAGATGATGCTTAAGTAAGCACAGGAAAAGATTTATCTTTACTTTTTATCTTCTTTTCTCAATGGGCTCTTCCACCCCATTCAGGGCCCAGGCCTATTATTCAGTTCCGTAATCATTTTACACGGTCGGTGGGGCTCCTTGGACGAATGATCAGCACGTCGCAAGGCCGCTACATAAACACGGGACATTTCCCGATTTTTCTGGTGTAGTTGCACTGTGTTCCCCTCCAAAACGCATTACTGAAAACTATAATAGTTGCTTTATTCTCATGCCCATCATCATAACATGACCATGCCATGAACCCCTGCCCTTGATGTGTCGGTTCGCCGTAGAGAAAAGAGGTTCACGGTTCTTAAAACTGATCTTCATCTGTTCTCATTGCCTCACATATGACGGCTTAAAACAACAAAAAATTCCCCTCATCTATTACAGCTACAATAACGCCTATTCTAGCTACAAACTAGCAAAATCCGGAGTACCACAAGGGAGTGTGCTTGGGCCTTTGTTATATCTAATATACACTGCAGATTTGCCAACAACCAACAACACCACAATAGCAACCTTTGCAGACGATACTGCTCTCCTAGCAACAGACCGTGACCCGGCACTGGCATCGCAATTTCTTCAACACCGTCTGAACCTGCTACAAGAATGGTTCAAAAGATGGAAAATCAGGATAAACCAAACAAAATCTTCGCAGATAACATTCACAACAAAGCGCACACACTGCCCACCAGTCACAATCAATAATTTACAAATCCCAATACAGACAGAAGTAAAATACCTCGGCCTATACCTAGACCAGAAGCTAACTTGGCAGAAGCACATCAAGACAAAACGCCAACACCTAAACCTAAAAGTACGACAAATGTCATGGCTCTTAGGACGAAAATCCAAACTCAGCCTAGAAAACAAGACTTTAATTTACAAATATATATTGAAACCGATTTGGACGCACGGAGTTCAACTGTGGGGGTGTGCTAAGCCTTCGAACACCAAATAATTCAAAGACTCCAATCAAATGTACTGCGCTCCATAACCAACGTCCCATGGTATGTCTCGAACTTCACATTACACAGTGATCTTCAAATCCCACTCGTCACAGAAGAAATCAAAAGATATTCTATCATATACCACAACCGACTAATGGGACACGAAAACAGTTGCGTAACTGAACTAAGCAACCCATTAAACATCAGACGAAGACTAAAACGACAATGGCCCTCAGACTTAAAACACAGTGTTGAAGATGGGCAGCCGTACACAGCAACATAATGCATAGTATACTACATAGGAGAATCATCACTGGATGATCACTCCGCACAAGTGATTTCTTACAACATATTTAATTATTGCTCCATTGTAGAGTAGATTGTAAATTGCAAGAAATAATAATAATAAAAAAATCTATTACAGCTGGGGTCGATCACTGTGTAAGCCGTGTAAGGCCGCATGATGTACGGCACAGGACTGGCCTTACAAAAGCAAACATCACATGCGGTACTGACGGGCTCCACAATTATCCTTGCAGAAACGAAAGCTACGAGATGGTCCCGCGTACGGATGTAACACCCGCAGAGATTTCACAGTTACCATTGTCTGGGCGATGAAATGAAGGCGGTCATGTAGCATGTACTGTGGAAAGCAAAAAGAAAAAAGGCACAAATATCCGGTTGAAAATTCAAAGGTTTCATTTGCGAGAACTGCGAGTATACGGAGAGACTGTGTTATAGTGTCAAATGAATAGACTGAATGTTTGCGCAAAACCGAACTATATCAACATGTTATCAAACAGTTCACTTTTTATGAATGGAGAGTAGGCGAGTATTCATTGCCAGAATTTTTATTTTATTTAAAGTTGCCCTCGCTACTTCATTCATTCTCACACGTCAGTACTTAGCATCAGAGTCTCCTGTGTACTATGCAACCTTGTCACAACAAAAGTTACTGCCAGTCTTCATGGATTCTTCCTTTTCAATTCACGGCCCGCGGTTTTAGGATCAAGCAGCGCTTCGTACTGTGTTACTGGGTCCAATCCTACGCGTGTCTTAAAGTTGGATGGTGCTCACAAAACCGTGTGCCCTTTAATTACAGTATCGTCTTCCTTACGATTTAAATCGATTAACTGCATGCAGGGAATATTAATGAAAGAAACAGGGAAAACACTCCAGGAATGAGGTAGCTAGCGCAGGGGTTGAAGCAGGATCGGATGGATGGAAGGAGACTTCAGTGAACCGGAAATGTCTTCCTTTGGACGAACTGCACTCCTCAGGGTGGGCAACGGTAACGCAGTGCAGTATCGAGCAGGAGAAAGCGCAGATCACGATAAATGAAAATGAGAACGTGGCTAAACTAATGAGGGACCCAGGCCTGTCTGACGACGTAGGGAATAGCGAGAGATGGAAACTTGGCGCTAGAAACCTTGAAAGAGAAAGGAGAAATAGGAGGAGAAGGAGAAGGCGAAAGAGAAGAATAAGAATAAGAGTTTACCACTTAACGATTAATCGCTAAATTACTGTGTTGATGAAACCACGTTTTGTGCAGACATTAGCCACGAAATATATAAAAAGGTGAAGTTGTCCCTGTGCTTAATTAAGCACTATGCCATGAAGATGTATGGGGAGAATGGAGGCATAGCTCCACTCTTCTTGACATCGGCATTGGTCAGCTTCACATTCCGAGCACTTTACCTCCGGGAAAGAACGTCCAGTACCTGTTGGATAGGAGCTGGGTGGGCTCCAGAGCCGTTCTGCGCTCTGTGGAGGAGATAAAAATCTCTTTCATTCACCGGGAATCGAATCGCAGTCGTTCAGCTCGTAGCCCGTCGTTATACCGACTGTGTTATCCTTGCATTCCAGGAAATGTATAAATTGCGAAGAAAACATTATAAAAAGATTCTCTGATCCTTTGCTACGTTATCACTGTTAAAGTCAATTATTCATCTCAAGCTACGCTGCCTCCTCAGAACAAGAGACAAGTTGCACATAACACAGAGACATCATCAGGGTTGCATTAGGTTTCCACATAGAAAATGGAAAGGTACTATATGGAAAGAGAGGTTCTCCCTTAGTCTGACATTTTTCTAGTGACCATATTACTGTCAATGCGTCCTCTACGGAAGCAACGAGGCCATCACTGAGCATACGGACCCAGCAATCCCATAAATGCTGGGATAGCCCCTTAGAATGAGCCGCTATGCATCTACCCCTTCAACTAACCATCTATCTGCCTGTATGCCTGTCTGTAAAGAGAAAACACCCGACATCACACTTCGTAGGTCTGCTCTGGTCTGAAACTCCGAATTGGATGTGTTACAGGAAATTAAACAACGCTGGTTCAGCTGCAACATTCTTAAGCGTCGAATTATGTGAAATAATTATTCAGTGAACTTTTTTTTATTATTGCTAGTGGGGTGGGACAAAGTCCCTTGTACTGTGGCCACTTCTGGCCTATTGTACACGCCCCAGATGATAGGTGAGGGTGAGTGTGGAGCAATTGGTGGAATGAAGATTGGCAGGGGAAACCGAAGTACTCGGAGAAACCCTGCCCAAGAGCCACTTTGTCCACCACAAATCCCACTTGATCGAACCCACACCGCCGCGGTGGGAAGCCAGCGACTAACCGCTTGAGCTATGGCGCGGCCTTTCAGTGAACTTAAAATGGTTGGGAATGAAGGGCAGAGGCCTATTTCATGATTACGCCTGAACGTACTGAGAAATCTCACGGAAGAATCCAGTGAGGACTGCATCTCCTAACTAAGAGAGGCATGAAATAGTTTCGGAGAAACCGTTTTAATACTAGCAACGGTAAACAGATGGAGTTGAGGTGAGGTGGACACGTAGATGGAATGCGTGATACAAGAAACTCGTGGAAATTTGAGATGGGGAGTATATATGAAAGGTGATCACATTGAAGTTCGAGGTTGGCATTAAGGAAATTGGTTGTAGTGAAGTGGTTTCGACTGAGCAAGCGTAATTATAATAAGTTCGAAGGACGGGCTGCGTAGAGACAGTGATTAATATTCCGTAACAAGAGCAGAATAACTATTATTTCTAAAAGGAAATGATTATCTCTGTAAGAAAGTGAGACGCTCTTATTGAAACCAAAAGATGAGCGGTGGATCACAGTGGCCGCGCAGTCTAAGGCATGACATGTCTTCGCCCGCTCGAACACTGGAATCGTGGTTTCGAATCCCACTGAAGCTATGGATGTCTGTCTGTGTTAGGTTGCGGACTTGTGACGGGCTGATCCCCCGTCCGAGGAGTCCTACCAACTGTCTGAGATTAAAGAAACTGAAGTGAAACGAAACGTTTCACGGATGCCCTATGCTCCAAGCGAGAGTAAGAGGACTAGAACAGAGAGAGAGAGAGAGCGGTGACAGAAAATGAATGTAGCAGCTTAGTCTGAAACGCAGACAGGCACTGTCTAGAGACTACACAGTGCCACACCTCAGAGGGCAGTATTTTTGAAATAAAATGATTGAACAAGATTTAATCGAGGGATTCTTGGTGAACAGAGCTCTACCAATTGTCCCATGTTGTTTACTCATCTTAAACTGACGCTTGTATGCATTGAAGGATTAGTTTTAACGACACAGAATATTCTATGAGGTAGAAAAGAAAATAAAACACGGTGAAGATCTGGAGAAGATAAAACTAATGGAGTTCAGTTACTGAATTATTTATGTGTTGTGGGAAACATGTTTCTCACTTCGTGAATAAATGGAGGTGACATGTTTCACACAAATGTATGGAGACGGCAGGTCTGACCGTCACTCGCAACAAGTGTTTGCAGTCATCACGAACCACGCATACAGCTTGCATTGGAAGATGGGGAATATAGTGCGTACGCAATAGGCTGCCGTGGAAGACATTTGGAAAGCGTCCCATGACAGGCAGAGGTTGGAAGAAGTACATTAAAATGTATTTTCACGGGTATGAGTGACTAGCATCCAATGTTAGGATGACGAATTATAAAGGATATGAAAGGAAGCTGTCGTGGCATATTTCAAGATTATATGCCGTCATTAGTCTTGAGGAAGTGAGGGAATCCACGAAGAATATCATTAAAATTATTCGGTGTCCTGACCGGTACTCGAACGGGGCACTTCGCAAATACAAGCCAGAAGCTCTACCGACTGAGCTTGCTTGTTGAGTATGTAGTAACACTGATGATATTTTTCGGAATTTGACCCTTTTCGTTTTAATGTAGCAATCACAAACTCGGAAGCGAGACCTTGGGGCCTGCAATCAATACTTCGATGTTTTACATTTAAATAAAATTATTTTTTAAATTAGAGAAGAAGACTCTACGTTTTCCGCGGTTTTTTTAATAATAATGATAATTATGATGATAATAATTAGAGTCTTATTTATTTACGCGCGAACTTAAGAGCCAAAAGGCGAATTACAAAGGGAGCAGGAGCAAGAGAAAAGAAACGAGCACAAGAAATTCAAAACTACGCAATTTATATTATTTCATTATTAATAATTCCATTAATATAAATCAGAGGTATAATTAAAAGGGAGAAAAGTAGAATATATACACTTGCAATGAGGAAAATTGTATTTAAGCGACTGGAAGAGCCACGGATAATACAAAATGTGACAGCGAGGAGCAATTCGAGCTTTAAATATTGTACTAACAGGCTACATAATTATACAATTCAATTTAATTGTTTATTGTTTATGTGCCGAGTCAACAGCCGCAAGGCCAGTTACAGACACAGCTCAGTGCAGATACAGGTAATTACACTACGGACAAACACAACATAAATTCAAAGTCAAATTACAGGCAAGCACTGGAAGAAAACACACAATAATACAGAAAGCAAACAAACAAACAAACGAAGATGAGGAGTGCTGACAAGAACATGGTAACTAAGAACTACATAACACAGAACATTAGGAGCATGGACAAATATTATTAACAATTTTAGGTGGAGGGATGTAAATGTGTTTGAGAGAACCGCTCCGACTGCAAATATATCGAGATCTTCACGCACCGCGCCGGCAGCGCAGGCGCACTGAGCAGAAGGACAGTGTTTGTTAGAGACAAACACCAAACGCTGAGAAGCCGCTAAGATTGCTGGGAGGAACGCGAAGGGAAGTGCGGGATTTTAGGACACGATATACCTCAACAAAAAAAAATCATCAAAGTGATGTCTCATTTTATGTAAAGACTGTAGACTCAATTTCTCTAAATGAACAATGTAAGTACATAAAGCATGACGGGAAAGAACCGATGGAAGCGGACGCAGACTTCTGTTGGATGCGCTCAAGCTTATTGGCGTCAATGAAAGTGATACGGGTTCCAAACTATCGAGGCCAAGTCCACCTTGGACCTGACTGAAGTAAAGTATTGAATAATAATAATAATAATAATAATAATAATAATTCAATTAAATTCCATTTTGAATTTATTTACGTACTTACTGAACAGCCCAAAGGCCAGTTAACAGTAACAACAGCAGAACATAGGCCTGCGATTATATGTGTGTACAGATGTCAGACTACACGGGCTAAGGCCGCATTACGAAGAGTGGCGGACCGAGACAGGTCTGGTTTACATCAATTTGCTAGGCGGCCGTTTGTGTTACCTTACCCTTGACAATGCCCTATTTTTTTTATTGCTAGTGGGGTGGGACTGAGTCCCTTGTACTGCGGCCACTTCTGGCCTATTGTACCAGCCGCAGATGATAGGTGAGGGTGATTGTGGAGCATTTGGTGCAATGAAGACTAGCAGGGGAAACCGAAATACTCGGAGAAAACCTTCCCCAGCGCCACTCTGTCCACCAGAAATCCCACTTGACCAGACCCGGGATCGAATCCGGGCCGCCGCGATGGGAAGGCAGCGACTAACCGCTTGAGCTATGGGGCGGCCCTGACCATTCCCTAACTGCAATTTCTAACTGGCAGATTATCTGAGTCTAACCGTACATTCACGAAGTGAATACTAAAATTCATATACAAGGTTTCTCTCTCCAGACGTCAGAAATCCTGAAACAGATTGAGCAATGAATCCGGAAGGAAACCAAGCAGTGTACAATGCTGGCACACAGCTGGAGTGAGTCCAGATGCATGAGTCATTCTGCAGTGAACTGAAGAGCCCACAGCAGAGTCTGCCTCTTTAAAGCACTTGCCCCGTCTGCTTTAATGTTACAACGCTGAAGTTCGGCCACGAGTGAACTGTATAATGAGGAGCGCCGTAACTTGTGCTCCTCACCGGGTATAATTACAGTGATCAGGTCGAGGAGGAGGACATAGTGATGGCCTGAGGGCTGGACGGCCGGGTTCGATTTCCGGCAGTGTCATTATTTTCTTTTTCTCGATAGCGTCCAGACCGGCTCTGGGGCCCACCCAGCTTCTTAGCCAATGGGTACCGTGGGCACTTCCTCCGGGGATAAAGCGACACGCGCGTCAAGCTGAACACTCACCACCATCCAAAGCCGAGGTCAAGAACGGTGGAACTAAACCTTAACTCCGCTATACGCCTTCATCGCATAGTGCTTAATTAGTCAAGAACAGGGATAACTTTGTCTTACCAAGACAAGGAAGCTGAGATGGACAAGGAATGTAGTACGCATGGGGGCGAAAAGGAATGCATATAGGATTTTGGAGAGGAGGCCAGAAGGAAAGATACAAGTAGACGTAAGTGGGAGGATAGTATTAAGATGGATCTTAGAGAGACAGGATGGGATTGTACGGACTTTAACGATCTGGTTCAGGATAGGGACCAGTGGAGGGCTCTTGTGAACACGGTAATGAAATTTCGGGTTCCATAAAATGTTGGAAAATTCTTGAATGGCTTAGCGACTGTCGGTTTCGCAAGAAGAGCTCGGCTCCATGGAGTCAGTTAGTTAGTTAGTTAGTTAGTGTATTTATAGTTTTCACACGAATCCGCAGAATAAACAGAGACTGTTTTCTTATATAGCGTGGACCGCTTGGTTGTAGCGATAGCAATGCAGGAACTAGAGCTTAGGGTATTATTTAAACGCCTTTCCCGCTGTGTACCCTTCAAATATCTTCACTTCTGTACCACCGTAACAGAGAGGCGGACGAAGCGAAGCGTGGAAACCTAACCTCACTTTCTAACAAAGTGGCGCCGTTTCTCCCATCCCGCCCACAATTAAATTTCTTTTTCGTCTCCAATGACGTTCCATTTTTAATTATCTTCTACTATTCTTTCTTGCATCTCCCCCCCCTCTCGCTTTGTCTCTTTCTCTCTTCAGGCTTAAATTAATTAAGTACAAGGATTCTGGTGCTATTTCCTCCATCAGAAGGTGTGCAGTAAAGTCACTTATGAACCATTTGTGTACAATACCTTACAAGACTGCATAGTTGAACGACAATAATCGGACATTCTATAATGAAGACGTCATTCTTCTATTACAAACAAACTCCGGGGTTTTAGTCCGCAAGACAACTATACCGACCGACCGCCTCTGTGGTCTAGTGGTCAGAGTTCCTGGCTACAGATCGAGAGGTCCGGGTTCGATTCCCGGGTCTATACAATTTTCTGAGTAGTAGGTCTGGAACGGGGTCCACCCAGCCTCGTGAGGATAAATGAGGAAAGGAAATAGTCGCTCCGGTCTAGAAAACCGAAATTAATGGCCGTGGGGATTCGTTTCGCTGACTACGCGACACCCTCTATCCGCTAAAGTTGAAACTAACTACGCCGACAAGCGGCGGTAGCTCGGTCGCTCGGTCATTCTTCTTTTACTTATAAATTTTATTTACGTAGAACGGATACTTTCCCTCAACGCAGATGTTCCTACTACAGTATTGTGTGCCAGTCAGCACAGTTCGCTGCATTACATTAATTAAGCAGCTTTTATGAAGTACGGCTTCAAAATATATACATACATATACAATAATTGCATCCTTTATTTCGGATCTTTCACTAATTCAGACTACCCCCCCCCCATTCTTAGCCGCAAACAGTGAGGTTCCGCTATATACACACTGCGCCAATGTCCAGTTACGCATTCAGAAAAGTATTTTTTGCAGTTTCTTTACTTTAGTGGGGTGAGACAGTCCCTTGTACTGCGGCCACTTCTGGCCTATTGTACCAGGGTGATTGTGGAGCAACTGGTGGAATGAAGATTGGCAGGGGAAACCGAAGTACTCGGAGAAAACCTGCCCTAGCGCCACTTTGTCTATCAGAAATCCCACTTGACCAGACCCGGGTTCGAACACGGGCCGCCGCGGTGGGAAGTCAGCGACTAACCGCTTGAGGTCCTTAGAGTCTAAACCAGGCAGGAAACCAGCACGAAGCAGACAGCAAGCCGTTTTATCTTCTCCGTACTGATTACTTGCTTGGCTTACTATTTAACTGTGAAGATGGAGGCGACATGTTCCTCCGAAACGTCTGTTGTCTTTCGACGGACTTCACGACATTATATCCCAGAGGACGAAATATCCGCAAGATACTTGCAAATTCAACAGACAGAAGCAAATTTTCTCCTCCCGGGATATGGCTTCTTTCCCTGTCAATGTCACAACAGATCCATGTACACTTATAGCTGAACCTTTCAACAAGTAGTAACATTCACATTGAGAGACATAAATATACTCTTCACACTTAAGTATGAATATTTGGAAAGAGGATCGAATCACACCGAAAGGTCTTACAGCGATATCAAACACCGGTTTAATAGCCGGGCCACCGTACATACGTGTATTGTGAAGAGTACTGAGTAAAACGTAAAGCTATCCTTGTAACAGGTCATGGAGGCCCATAGCGTTGTGAGACGTAGAGGCTCCCACATTTTCTAGATAATCTGCTCACAGATGGCGGTGAGGTTGTCAGCCTTATGCACCTGGCGCCCTTTACCCCGAGGAAGATTCCTGGTACTCATTTCTGTTAGAGGTTGAGTCCACCCCAGGGCCATAGTGCGGCTGGAAAGATTAGGTAAATTGAAAAATTCAATTACATTTTCGGGAATCTAATCTGCGTCAAGTGCGTCAACCAACCACGGCACCGCCTGTTCCCGGGAAGATTATGGCGTCCATAAATATTACCTACACGGCAGGTAAACAGAACAAGACAGGATGTTGTCAGGAAAGTTAAATTTATACACATTAATGGCTAATGGAGTAGACAGTTAAGTTAAACAAGGGTTTTCATAGCTCTCGCCACGAAGCATGGCAGTGAGCTACCACCTGTTGTCATATGATTGGACCGTGCAATGAACGAAGCTCCTCATGAAGGGTGAAGTGTTGCAGCAAAAGAAGAATAAGACGTGAAGTTGTAAGGATATAAATGGAAATTTTCTCACAGAACCAAAAAACTGAAGAGAACAAGTGAGAAATCATCAAGGGATGGATTTAACCCGTTGGCACACACAAGATATGACATAAATTGCATGACAAAAGAAGTGTGGAAAGGCAGATGTAGAGGGGTAGGGCGACATAAATCAGGTCAGGCCAGGATAATCCATAATCCGTGGAATGAAAAAGAAGTATATCTGTGACTTATTCAGTAGGTAATTCGGGGACAGAACGCCTGTTATGTTTTTGTTCTTAGTGTATTAAACTACGCTTGCAAATGCACAGATTATACTTATATGTCAAATGACATGATGTTCAACCAGTAATTAATTCGAAAGCTGGGGGGAAGAAGTGGTGGTTGCCTATTTTAAGTATATATCCTAGTATTTCTTGGAGTCTGGATAGCTTATTTGGATTAGCGACGGGATACGGGCTTGACGGCCCAGGTTCGATTCCTGGCAGTGCAAGATTTTCCTTTCCACCACAGCGTCCAAAACCGACTCTGGAGTCCACTCAGCCTCCTATTCAACGGGTACTGGGGCTCTTCCCCCGGGGGTAAAGTGGCTGATCACTCACCTCCACTTCCCCATACATCTTCATGGCATAGTGTTTAACTAATTAAGCACAGGAACAACTTTACCTTTTACCTAGCATTGCTTAGAGCAGCCATGTCAAACATGCGGCCCCCATACCCACAAAGTGCGGCCCCTCAACTTTCAGAACTAATTGATATTAAAATCAATATTAAAATTTTAGTAGAAATATTTTTTGTAAAGACAATTTTCCAGCAGACCAGAAGACAAGAAGTCTCACGCAGACATAAATTAGCAGGCTGCAGGAAATTCAATGTTTTGCTATTTCTAACATAATTTCTTGTGTAATCTCTCTTTTTACATATTGAAAAGCTGTTTGATACTTGTCAAAAATGGCATTC
>NW_019728507.1:40162-244482 GCF_002891405.2 Cryptotermes secundus | reverse complement strand
GATTTTTTCCATCGTCCGGAATTTTAGGTAATAGAGGACACGACGTTTCGGAAACTGGGTCTGTTTCCGTCTTCAGCTGAGAAAGGAAGGCACCCACTCAGTTAGAAAGAGCTAATCTTAATCACTGGAATAGCTCTTTCTAAGGGGCCCAACTGAATAGGTGTCTTTCTTTCTCACCTGAAGACGGAAACAGATCCAGTTTCCGAAACGT
The DNA here is from genome assembly GCF_002891405.2 of Cryptotermes secundus. Taxonomy (NCBI): domain Eukaryota; kingdom Metazoa; phylum Arthropoda; class Insecta; order Blattodea; family Kalotermitidae; genus Cryptotermes; species Cryptotermes secundus. The sequence goes on along the minus strand of NW_019728507.1, from coordinate 244,271 downwards.
CGTGTCCTCTATTACCTAAAATTCCGGACGATGAAAAAAGTAAAAACCCCAGTAATTCTGTGTGTCATCCACCGTCGTCAGAACCCTTTAGAATCCATCTAGAATTGTCCAGTGTTCTTTTTAGTTTCACTGTATTGAAGGGAGCACGTGGAAGTTCAGCCTCTTGGCGCCTGTCTGTAAGGTTCCACAGTTAGGAAATCAGTTTCTTGATCTCGGAAGGGAGGGCGGACCCCCAGGCCTTTAAGGGAATAAATATTCAATGAAATCTTGGGTGGTCGCTTACTGGTCTCGGCATAATCACGCCTCCGCTTCCCGAACCGATCTCCGGCAGAACACGAAACCAACATTGATCCTTCGACTGGCATCAAGTGACAAGCTTCGGCACTCTTAACCCGCAGAGTTATAATTCCAGACATTAACTGGTTCCAGTTTCAGCAACACGTAATTCCACGGAATACAACTAGTTGACAGGTTAGTAGTCCGCCTTTTGGTGAAGAAATTCTTCGTCTTTTCTGGGAGCCAAAGTATTATTATGATCTTCATAAAAGGTCGATACTGTGCTATCCTGAGCCACATGAAATCAATCCACGTCAGCTCTGGAAATTGGGGTAAACAAGGGTAGACACATTCTTCTTACTTTCAGAACGCGTCATTTTAAGAGAGATATTTCCATTTCTTCCCAGTCTAGAAAACCGACATAGCTCTACCGATTGGGCCCAACTGAGTAGAGCTTACCTGAAGACGGAGAGAGAATTACAGACTCCGAAACGTCGTGTTCTGAAATATAAAAAGGACGGCGTTTTATATATAAACAGGACGTTTGAGAAATATTTAACTTTCATTCTATCAGTTTTTTTTTAGGAAAACGTAAATTAACAATATGGCCACCACGCGAGATATTTTGATTTGTTGAATAATTGTAATTTGGCACTTGAAGTTTTTACGGTAGGCCTACCTTTGCATATGTGATATGAAATACTTCTGTTTAGTTTCGTTAAGATTTGGCGTTTGTGAAAATATTATATGGCCTCTAGAAAGTGGTTTACGGTGAAGCTCGTATGTAACTTCACACTTTTTATCTCCGGAACAGTTTGCCATGAACAAGAATGTTTCTCTTTTTTTAGACTGTTTCACGAGGCCCACACTGGGGTATCTCAGATACATGATAAGGTTTAGGGAAATGGGCATGAGTCAGGGCGGAGGGTGGAAACAGCTCAGAATCGTGGGAACAAAACTAATAAATCGAATTTACACTCAGAGCAGAATCCTTTACATTCCTGCGTCCTCTTTAATATCCTAATTCGAATAAGATTGTGGAAAACAATAATTATATGCGTTTGCTCTTTAGCATAATTTCCTTATTTTGAAAAAAAAAATAAAAGGAGGGTTATGATATGAACTTGCTGTCTGTGTGTCTGTGTCTTTTTCTGTGTTTTACCCTACTTCACTTCTTTTGAAATACTCTCATAATCCTCTTCGTATTTAATAAGCAAAATAAGCTAAAATAAAATGAGGCTTATAAGATCACCTTGCTATCTGTGTTCTTCTGTCCATATAACCCCCCAACATCTAATTTTCGTTAGGAGGGTTATGCTTTGACCTTGTCTGTGTGTCTGTGTATACCCTTTATTTCGTTTTCAATGCAGTCCGTGTCGTATACACGGAAAGTACGCGATTAGTTCTTCATTTAACTTCTTGTTATGGGCGTGAAGATTCGCCCATCAACTTCAGGAAGGGAGAAGGGATTGAGGATGACTGACAAGGAAACGCTGAGAATACCTGGACCTAAGAGAGAGAAGGCAGGAGAACTATAGGGAAGAACTGATAATTTCTTATATTTACCAAATAATATAAAGACGATGAGGTGGGGGAGTGGAGGGGAAATACGTAATGCGTATTGCGGTGATAATATACAACATTCATTCGGGAAACATAAAAGCAAGCGAGCATGTAGGAGACCTATGCCGACATCAAAGGATAATAATAAAGTGGATATTAAAGTAATGGAGTGTCAGGGCATATGTTGGATGGGTTATTCTGAACAACTACTGAAACTTCTGATTCCATAAAACGTCTAGAAACTTCTTAATCCGTTGACTGACTATCAGCTTTTCGAGAAGGGGTTGAGTGAGTTAGTGGTGCATTGAGTTCGCGTCAATTAGACTTGCAGCTGACATACATGCGGTCCCGTATGTCTGTCTGAAACCTTGCCGTGCTTTACCGCTGCTTATGAATTATGTCTGACACACTGGAGATATGTGTAATGATTCTGATAGGAAGGAAACGCTGTGCTAGATGGGATGGGCTGTTCCATGGCCTCGACCTAAATTAGAAGCCGCGTCGAGGTAAGACAGAGAAAGAGAGACCACGAGGTCACGTCCTGTGAAAGGAAAGAGGAAAACAGGTATAAGCAAGCAGGGTTAAATAAAACATCGCAAGAGATCACGGTATTTCTCCGTACACGAGTCAAAATGTGTCATATCTTGTGTAGGCAACATTTTTTTTTTCCTTGGCACTACAGCCCGACTGGGCCTAGGCCTACCTCCATGAACTTCTCCGTTCACTTCGGTTTTTCTAGATCTTACACATACGGTAGGACTCCTTTGGCGGGTGATCAGCTCGTCCAAAGGCCTCTACCTGTACACAAACAGAAAAACGCACACACACAAACTAAACATCCATGCCCTGAGTGGGATTCGAACCCACGATCCCGGTTTCCAAGCAAGCGAAGGCAGTGCATGTGTAGGCAACATTACGGAAGAAAATTCCACGTCTTTATGTTATGAATGCCGCAAATATGTTGAGAACAGAGTTTACTGATGACGTAAGGACCTACGCCTCTGAGGATATGAACCCCGCTCCCACAGCAGATGGAGTACACAAAGGACGACATGGATGAATGAATGTGGAACCTTGCCAGGGGCTAGATGGTCGAGGAATCTAGTTTCGATTCCTGGCGGAGACAGGAATTCCTCTCTTCACCATCACGCCCAGATCAGCTATGGGACCCACTCGGCCCCCTACTCTTCCAGTCAGTACCGTTAAGTGACTGCCGCCCACTCTTCTCCATCCGACGCAGAGATGAAGAATACGTGGATCCATAATTCCACTGGACCACGCACAAAAAAACATTTCTATTATTGCATAAGGAAGAACACATAGAGAACATGTCACGTGATTCCTAGCCAGTGATTCCTAGTCTTCATTAGTGTGCTGTTGCCTAGCAACGCGCAATAACATTCCTACACTGAGATATATCTTCCATTGTTGCCTTGTGTGTATTCGATCGCGGGGTGTTTACCGGTCCGTTACCTAGCAAAGCTCTTACCAATACGTTAATCGTTCGGAAATTGGCGTCCGATGTGAGTGACAGAATTCACTACTTTGGATTTTTCGGTTCATAATTACTAACGGAATCCGTTCATGTACGTTACTCTTACGAATTTCATCACTTTTAAACCTTAATCTGGATTTGTAATATTAAGTTTTCTCTCCTGGATGTCGATTATGATCTTGAATAGGAATCCATTGTATAACTTTATAAAATTCGTTTTGTAAAGGTGAGCAAAAGCTCTAAAACTGCGCCTTCGGTTTTCTATAGCAACGACTTGTCGAGCGTTAAGATGCTACATGAACGTTTACCAATGTTTGATATGGCTTGGAAATGCTGGGAAAAGTATTTTCGCAGGAGGCCTGTACAGGCTGTGGTCAAGAGGCTCCGTCAAGACTCTCAAGAAAGGCTTCACTGATATTATCGACGTCAATAATTCCTGAGCATACAATTGCTTCATAAATACAATGTGTAGAACCAATTACAGATCATGTCTCTAGGAGACCTCTGAGCAAAATTAGGCAACAATTTCCCGCCCAAGTAGTTTCCAATGCCTCTGGTAGATGGGGTAAAATATCAGGTACCGACGGCCGACCTCGTTGGCTGAACGGGACTGATAGCACGCACCAGTACCGGTAGGGTATGGCGACAGTAGAAATTAAAGGGGGACGCACAATGGACCAATAACTGGTTTAAGTGCATGGGGAAACCCACCCCCTCTAATAATAATAATAATAATAAAACCAATTACAGAAGTACAACTCCTTGACATTTCCTTAAGCAGTAATTAAATGCCCATGAGTTGATTCTGAATCGCAAAGTTCTCAATAGCCTAAACGTGCATGAACCACAGCGCTCACTATTATAACAAACCTCCAAACTTTACTATGTCTTCAAAATAACTCCATTCTAAGTTGAATTTGTATTTTTAGCTTACTTCCCTTATTTTTAAAAGTACATTAATGCTATCACCATGCTGTCTGTGTGTCTGCGTGTGTATCTCCCATATTAACGTTTGAATGCCCGAACCAGTCTTTATGAAGCCATCTGAACGGCGTAACTTATAAATCCCTCCCGTCATCCTGTGTGTTTACATGTTCATCCTCCTATTGTTGCTAGACAACGGCTTAGCATACACGTTCCCCCGGCAAAGAATACACACGCAATAATAGAAGGATTATTGGACGAATCGTTTTATATGCGGTCCCTGTCGTATAAAAAGAAATTAGGCGACCTCTGGATCTGTAGCCAGGAACTCTGACCACTAGACCACAGAAGCAGTCTACATCTCTATACCTGGTACAAATGCTATTTATTATAATACAGTGACAAAGTGCGTAATGAAACCTGTAGCGTATAAGTGTCCTTAGCTGGACGCTGTGTGAGTGCCTGTACACTCGTGCTGAATCGCGGGCAACATATGTAGTGCCTACTCAGGAAAGACGAACCCCTCCTCTTTTTGTAGAGAGGGCCCTATTTCAATACAAATGAGTGGTCTTGAAACAAATAAAAACTTGGTCATGGGTCCCGACAGGGTTCTAAACCAAGAATAACTGTGCTGTCGAAACCAGCAACAATTTACCCGACCGAAGAACCCAAAGAATAGCTGTGTTGGCGACACACTAGCGGCTTTGTGGAAAACTTCGTTGCACTTTTATGCGTCAGTAAATTACAGAATATTGATATCTGTCCAGACCAGCGTGTCCGAAAGTGGGAGTCTCTGTCTTCCCCTCCAGAGAGTCGTGAAGCTGTTTTCGGGGGTCGCAAACAAAAGAAGAAGATTTTGATCCGAAAAGGAAGCGTTATTTAAAAAAATAAAATTTAAGAGAAACAGAACTGTATAGCTCTCCTCATATTTTTTCTTTGAAATTTCTACACAATATGTCTTCTTCTGGGAAGTGGCGTCGTGTAGATCTTGTGTGAACCGATGTTTCAGAGGAACGTATCGCCTCCATCTTCAGGGTAGAAAAATCCGCGAGCGAAGAACCAGCGTGAGCAGGTGGCTGCTGTCTGCAGAGGCGATAACTTCTGAAACGTCGGTTCATACAAGATCTACACGGCGCCACATCCCATCATAGTGACCACCGTGGAAACCTCAAATCTTACATTCTAAATAATATTTTACATTGTTTTACAAGCTTTTCTTTTGTGATGGCGAGGTGCTCAAACCTTTTCATGCACATCAAAGAACCTCAGAACAAAGAAATTTGGGGGCCGCTACAGCAGAGGATATGCTTCCTGGCCCTGCTACTATTGCAGTAAGTGGCAACTTGACCCAACCTTAGAGCAACATACTATACACTCGCGGATCGAGTCACGAATCACAGTGATTTTATGATACCGTGAAATACAACTGTTTAAAACCCTGTATCACGATAAAAGGTACCGGTTAACGTGTTTCGTGAGCCCAAAAGTGTTTAAAAATATAAATATCCGTGGCGAACGTAGAAGTTCACCTTGACATTTCGGATAATAGCGCCTATCTAGACCACCGAACTAACTCAATATACAGAATGTCCAAGAATGAGTCCATTAATTAAATAAACGGACCAAGAAGAGCGCAGTTTTTACCATGTAACAGCGGAAATTTCAAAGTTTTGCGTGCGATATTTGTTCTGTCATGCGCACACGTCAGTTTCAGGAAATTTGAATACCGGATGAACATTTTGCGTGAAACAAAAGGAGCTGAGGTCGAAGTGCAGTGAAATGAAGAAATATGGGTAAGATCTTCCTGAGTAGCTGTTTTATGTGATGAAAATTCTACTCTCCTAGCTGTGTTTATTTTCTAAGCAAAAATATTGGAAAAAAAAAAAACGTGCACTCTTTTTCGGACATTCTGTATAGTCTTACCGAGTAAGCGAGGGACTCGTGAGTGACTTACTAAGTTACCGAGTTCTTAACTGGGTACCGTAGTGAGTGGATAACTAACAATCTAACAAAATTCATGCTTAATTTATTGTGTGCTTTCAGACGTACTAAGCAAACAAGAAGTTCTTGGAAGAATTAATCGCCTGCTTTCTTTTACTATGATACGGGTCATACAAAAGGCCGACACCCTCACCAATACTTCATTGTTCCGGGAAAGTGTTTACCGAGCCGTTACTTATCAACGAGAGGGGGATATAAAGACAGACCCATAGACTTTCTTTTGACACGACAACGGCCGCATAGAAAACGATGCACCCAACAATTCTTCTATTGTTGCATATGTTCTTTTTCTTGGGGGAAGCTTATACAGAGCCATTGCCGAGCAATGACAGGGGATATACAGACACACATACTGATGGGAGGAATTTATGAAGTACGCCATTGAGGTTGGCTCAGATGCAATGACGTACATACCAGATTTCATAAAGACTGGTTCAAGCATTTGAAACTTAAAACGGGGGATACACATGAAGACACAGACATACACAATGAGGTGATCTCATAAGCCTACTTTTATTTTTTTCATAATGAGGAAAGTATGCTAAGAAGTAAACTGCAAATTACGTATCTAATTTACTTTCTGACTTATTAAGTAACCAATTGACTAATTAACTCATTATCTAAGTAAATGTCTAATTTACAATTACACTTACTAAGTAAACAAGTAACTGATAAATTACATGTTAAATTACTGTCAGATTTACTAAGTAATCAAGTAACTGAGTAACCATGTTACTGACGATATTCATGTCGTATCAGGTTTACTAAGTAATCAAGTATTTCAGTGTTTAAGAAACTGATGATCATGTTATGTCAGCCTTCCGGTGTAACTGAGTAACTATGCCACCTGACAACCTCCATGCATAATTCGCTCTTAGTCTTACTGAGTGAGTAAGTAACCGACAGTCTACATGCCTGATTTACAGTCAGACTTATCTGAAACGATTGCGCAACTAAGTGACTGAAAATCTTCAGTTCTAATTTACCATCAAATTTACTAAGTAAATGACAAATTAAATTCAATTTTACTAAGTGACTAGGTAATTGTGTAATTAAATATCTGACAACATTCATGTTATATCACTTATCGGGTGACTAACTAACTGACAATCTCCATGTTTAATTTACTGTGTCTTACTAAGTAATCAGGTAATTAAATAAATGACAATCTACATGTATACGAGTAATTTGCTTTCTGATTTTATAAATCATAGAGGGACTGTGTAATTTCTTTTATTGCTAGTGGGGTGGGACTAGTCCCTTGTACTGCGGCCACTTCTGGCCTATTGTACCAGCCCCAGATGATGGGTGAGGGTGATTGTGGAGCAATTGGTGGAATGAAGATTGGCAGGGGAAACCGAAGTACTTGGGGAAAACCTGCCCCTGCGCCACTTTGTCCACCAAAAATCCCACTTGATCGAACCTGGGCCGCCGCGGTGGGAAGCCAGCAACTAACCGCTTGAGCTATGGCGCGGCCCGAGGGACTGTGTAACTGACTAATGAAACATCTGTCACCCGAAAGCTGGCCTCCAAGTGCTGATGAAATGTCTTGCATTTTATCACGTGTCTGAGAATCACATATGGCAAAGGAATTTGTCTTGCAGTGTTTGTAGCACAGTTGACTCCGCAAGAAGAGGGATGCTAAGTCAACGCGACAAAAAGAAGTACTCAATAGAAACAGCGTCGTCTGTATATTTTAAACGTATTATGGAGGGACTAAGTATAACTACGGAAATTAACGATATATTTTTCACTAATATATCTATACGCTTCAGTTAGGGGCCCTTAACATGTATAATTGTTAAAATCTAAAAATGGTTTCATACAGAAGTCGTATGTGAGTTTATGATCTATCTCTGGGGAAACATTCACATGTGTAAAGGCCGCACCATAGCTCAAGGGGTTAGTCGCTGGCTTCCCACCGCGGAGGCACGGGTTCGAGCCCGGGTCTGGTCAAGTGGGATTTGTGGTGGACAAATTGGCGCTGGGGCAGGTTTTCTCCGAGTACTTCGGTTTCCCCTGCCACTCTTCATTCCACCAAATTCTCCATCATCATAATCACCTGGGACAGGTACAATAGGCCAATCAGTTGCCGACGTGCCTAGTGGACCCAGCTGGACTCCACCCCCACTAAGCGAATTAAAAAAAAATAAAAAGTATAACTGCTGAAATTAACGATATTTTTTCACGAATACAACAATACACTTCAGTTCGGTTAAATTTGGCCGATATAACATCGGAGTTTAGCGTGGCCCTCAACACTTATAATTGTTAAAATCTAAAAATGGTTTACTATAGAAGTCGTAGGTGAGTTTATGATCTCTGCGGAAACATTCACATGTGTAGCTCGAAGACTCATTGATTTTAGCCATAAAACCAGAAGCTAAAGAGATTTCTCTGGTTTGCCACATTGTTGTTGCGCATTCCACATAAAAGCTGTCAGAAAACGTTGCAGGGCCAGTTCACTGCCTCATTATATATAACCAAGGCCACTACACTGGCTTTCTTTATAGTAGTACACTTAATACTGTTAATGTTCAATGACATATATGGCATGACGATCATACCATGTTTCGTGAAAATCCATCAATAGATTCTACAGTTATGAGGCGGGAAGAGACAGCGACACGATGAACAATAAACTTCTCTCTTCTGTTAAAATAAGGGAAATACGCTATAGAGTAACACAGGAAAAGAAATTACTGGATGCCACCTATTTCCGTAAGAAGAGCCAGGAGAGAAGTAAACGGTTCGATCGATTGTACGAGTCCGTTTCTTCATGTGATAGAAACTCACAGTCCATTGAAAATTAAAATTCAGCTAAATAGTAATCTTAATTCAATTTCTACCTCACAGAAAAAAAAACACTCCTTTCTTCCACAAAGATCAAACAGTTAACGTTGTTTAGAGAAACAGTAGCTGTTTACTTTGAGATTAATAAGGCACATTTCCCTTGGCACTACAGCCCCAGTGGGCCTAGGCCTACCTCCAAGAACTCCGTTCACTTCGGTTTTTCTAGATCTTACACATACGGTAGGACTCCTTGGGCGGGTGATCAGCTCGTCGCAAGGCCTCTACCTGTACACAAACACAGAAAAACGCACACACACAAACTAAACATCCATGCCCTGAGTGGGATTCGAACCCACGATCCCAGCGTTCGATAGCGAGGGAAGACAGTTCATGCATTAGACTGAGCGGTCACTGTGACTGGGAATTGCATAATACTAGGCCTACATATTTTACAAGTGATCCTCATGTTATCTAACAACACTGATCTGCTGAACTTTTACGTGTCGTCGAATGAGATTCGAACCCATTATGAAGGTGTTTTTGCCAAGATCACCGAACCTGACGCCATCTGATTTGTTCCTGTGGGGGGTTACTGAAGGGCCGTGTATACAGCAATAAACCGCGAACAACTGACGCCCTCAAAGACGCGATACTGCGGGAGGTTTCTGCCATCGCCGATGTCACATTACCTGATGTCTTCGCCAATTTGCAGAATCGCATACAAAAGCCCTCGAATACTGGAGGGGGCCATTTTCAGCATATCCTCTAAGCAGACCTTATTTTGTAACATTCACGGTAAGTACCTGTCAATTTTCATAGGTAATCATAAAAGAATTAAAGTTATTGAGGAATGTTTGAGCTTCCTAGCGAGAGAATCACCCTGTATAAACAGCATGGCAACCTGATGATTTAATGATGAACATCATCTTATATTATGTTATTTTGAGTTGATAACTACAGACATGATGAGAGGTGGAACCTGCATTTTCAAACAAAAGAAACCAAGAGATTCTTGGGCTGGCTATTAATTGAAATGACGCTGAACACTGTATTATGAGAGTGACGCAGGCAGACAGTATTCGTGGGATAACGAACATAAGTTGGAACGCCACCCATGACGTGCTCCTCACAGTAAATGTAGTGACTGGCGGAGAACAGACGTCCTTGTGAGGACGAGGTTGCCCAGCATGGCGGAAGTAAGCGATTTGTATACAGTCGCCTTAAGGTAACTGAGTGGGCACAACACACTTGTTTCTATATCAGTACAATATTTCATCGCACACTTTGCGAAAGAAGTGGAACTGTCCGTATTCAAGGGCGCGGTGCTCAGAAGGGCATTCGCACTCTACAGCAAGTGCACAAAATTACAGAACAGCGATCCTCCCAGTTTCTAAAATTGTTATATTGTGACCGATTGGGCTTTTTCTAGGATACGAATACGTAAACACCACAACCAACGAGCATCCAACAATAGAAGGACGCCCGGTGCTTAGTAACGGACCAGTAAACACGTATCATAGGGCGCCCATTGTTATGCAATGCAGGGGTTGACACTCCTGACAATACATGACATCCGTTGCTGAGCAGCAATGTGTTTTCTGTTTATTGAATCGATTATTCATCTATTGAACTATTGGTAGAATCCTCACTGTAAATACACGAGAATAATAGAATTTCGGACTAAGAGAGAACATTGAGCACAGATATAGTTAAAAAAGGTAAAGTTGTCCCCGTACTTAACTAGTCAAGCACTAAGCCATGAAGGCGTATAAGGGAGTGGATGTATAGATCCACATTTTCTTGGCCTCGGCATTAGTTGGAAGTGAGTGGTCAGCTTCACCCCTCGGCCGCTTTACCCCTGGGGAAAGAGACCCCGGTAACCATTGAATCGGAGGTTGGGTGGACCCAAAAGTCGGCCTGGACGACGTGGGGAAGAGAAAATTTTTGAACTTACCGGGACTCGAACTCTGACCCCTCCATCGTCCAGCTCGTAGCCAGTCGCTATACCGGCTGAGCTATCCCGGCTCCTAATCTGAGCACAGAAGGGAAGAAATTACATAAAGACGGGATTCCTGACTTGGACTTAACCATTAACTAACTACTAACTATCTAGCTAACTAACTCCATGGAGCTAAGTCCTTAGAGAGAAGCCCCCAGATGCTCAGCTACCCAAGAATTGCCCAGCATTTTGTGGAATAGGAAGGTTTATTACCGTGTTCACAAGAGTAATCCACTAGTCCCTTTCCAGAGTCAGATGAATTCAGCCCGTACCGCCCATCTAGGAGTCGGGATAGCTCAGTAGGTATAGGGACGGATTGCTGGCTGGAGGGCCAGGGGTGGGGCAAGATTTTCTCTTCATAGCGTCCACCCAGCCTTCTATCCGATGAGTACCGGATGTCCCTTCCTGGGGCTTAAAGCGGCCGAGCCGTGAAACAGACAACTCACCTCTGTCTAGTGCCGAGGCCAGGCATGGTGCGGAGATCCACATGTCTTCATGACATGTGCTTTATTAAATAAGCAAAGGGCAAAGTTAACCGTTTTACCACCCTACACTACTTCTCTAATATCCATTTTAATATTATTCTGCCACTTACGTCTATGTCTTCTTAGCTGTCTCTGTCCTTGGGCTTTCCGACTTATCTCCTATGAATATGTAGATAATTAAATAGGTTCTGCATGAGATGACAATCTGTCTCTAAAGTGGGATGGGTTTCATTTGGGGGGGGGATTATCATTTAGAAGGGCGAATACGGACTCTCTCTCTCACTCACTCATGGAGCTGAGCCCTTCTTGAGAAGCTGTGAATTCTGCAGCCAGTCAAGAACTTCCCAGCATTTTATGGAACCCGAAGGTTCATTACCGTGTTCACAAGAGCTCTCCACTGGTCCCTATCCTGAGCCAGATCAATCCACTCCATATCATCCCATCCTATCTCTCTAAAATCCATTTTAATATTGTCCAACCACTTACGCCTTGGTCTTCTTAGTGGTTTATTTCTTCTCCACCAATATCCTATATGCATTCCTCTTCTACACCCATTCGTGTTACATGTCCTGCCCATCACATCCTCCTTGGCTTGATTATTCTAATTTGAGAAGAGTACAAGTTATGAAGCTCCTCATTATGCAGTTTTCTCCAACCTCCCATAAGGCGCGCATGGACGTGACGGGAAAATAATAAATTTAAGAATATAGCTCTTGGTGGTTTCTGTTCTATGAAGCTGGTCCAAAGTCGTGTCCCGTGGCAGCCTTTCGTATTAACGGTGTTTAAGTTTTGGGCTGCACTATCAGAGAGTCAGTTAACACTCTGTATTGTTTGCTGAAATTCTTACAACACGAGGCCATACCACTACACTTGTCTACACAAAGTGCGCCAGAATTCGTGACGCAAGTGTGTACCGGCGTTTCATTTTCACATGAAGAACACACCTGCTGACGAATACTACCTTCTAGCATGTACGCCGTGTAGTCTGATAAAAGGTCACCGACGTTTCGAAAGAACGTACGGCTTCAATTTTCAAGGTCGAAATATAAGAACTGTTCTGTTTGTTGCTTGATCGGTTTACTTTTCTACCCTGGAGATGGATGGCGCGGCTTTTCCGAAACATCGATACCTGTTTGTCAAATTACAGGTACCACGCCTCAGAAAACAGCAGTACTAACAGACAGACTGCGGCATTGTGTGTATTGACGTTGTGTCATTTCTGTTGCCCGTTGATAAGGTGATCAAGAAATGCTTCGGGCGTGGTCTTACTTCAGTCTCTGTGGGATAAGCAGAAGGAAGGTGACCATTAAGAAGAATTATGCTCAGGTTGATGGATAATATTAAAATTGATATTAGATAAATCTGAAGGGACAGTATGGACTGGGTTCATCTGGTTCAGGATAGGGAGCATTGTTTGGTTCTTGTGAACACGGTAATGAACTTTGGGGTTCTTATTATTATATTATATTATTATGTTCTGAAGACCTCCCCTGATCGCTTCCTGCTAGGATTTCCTCCTTGCAGGCTGGTCTTCTTCTTCTTCAAACTAAAGAATTGGTGCTTCAACTCCGTTCCAATGAGCAGAAGCTTCATATGTATATGGATGGCGCGGAGGTTACATCAGTATGCTAATTTTGGCATTATATTTACATGCTGTTCTAAGCGGCCTCCGTAGTCTAGGGGTTCAAACCCCGCGGAGGTCGTGGAATTTTTAAGGGCGGAAAAATTCAGGGAACAAGTCCTCCGGGAGGGACTTTAAGCCGTGGGTCCCGTGTCGTAGATTTACGGCACGTAAAAGATCCTAATGTCTCTAGGAGACCTCTGAGCAATATTAGGCAAATATTTTCCCGCCCAAAGTAGTTTCCCATGCCTCTGGTAGATGGGGGAAGTATCGGGTACCGAGGGCCGACCGCGTTGGCTGAACGGGGCTGATAGCACGCACCAGTACCGGTAGGGTATGGCGACTGGTAGAATATCAAAAGGGGACGTACAATAGACTATTAGACGCGGTGCATGGGGAAACCCACCCCCTCCAATAATAATAATAATAATAATAATAATAATAATAATAATAATAATACCTGCTGTTCTCAATTTGACTGATATTCCTTTATTTTTTCTATTAAATTTACAATTTGCAGTAACGGTAAGAAAAGGTAAATATATCCCTGTAATAGGCAGTAGAGGCTCCCACATTTTCTCTAGACAGCTCACAGATGGCGGTGAGGTTGTCAGCCTTACGCGCCGGCTGCCCTTTACCCCTCATGAAAATTCCTGGTACTGATTTATCTCAGAGGCTGAGTCGACTCCAGGGCCATAGTGCGTCAAACAACTACGCTACCGCGTGCCCCCAATTTACAATAAAGATATTATTTTCTCTTACAATTACTCTTAGCGATAACATAAGAAATCTCATATCTGCAAATTCTTCAGAAGATATTTTCCGTGTTTCCGACCTATTCCCCCCATCCTCAGTGTATTCTTTATACCTTATTCCGTGGTTTGTTTTATCTTCTACGTCTTTCTCAATATTTTCTTCCCAGTCTGTTCTTCAGTTTGCGAGTTGCATATTCTTACGTACGGAACATCTTATTTGCGGATTTTGCGTTGCTCCCATTTCTGACATTATATTCAGCATTATAATTGTCCGATTGCTAACTGAATGTAGGCTCTGCTTGTTTCTGCACTCAGTTTCAGAGCTCGTTTAAACACGGAACGTCTGTGACCTTATTTACAATTCAGAACGTGTTGTGTGGAATGCGTGCTGGTTCCCTGTTGTGGCTGATTAGCCTAAATAACTTGCTGTGTGCCCCCGATATCACTTGCTAGAGGTGCTCTCTGTTCATCTCTCACGGACACTGCATTTCTGTGTAGCGGTACTTGTCTCTGGGCAAAGGCAATCTGTCTCTCACACGCAAATATTGCAACCGTCCGACACGTACACCTTAACATTTAACTACACCCCAAGGTCACACACATATCTAATTAGTGCCTCAGCTGAACCAACTGCCAGGTAACAATACGACAGCTCAACAAAACTGACATAAATGGCAGCCATTATGAACATTTTTCAACTAATCATGCAACTTACTTCTGGAGGATTCATTTTAATGTTTTTCTCCGCATTAATACTATTCGTCAAGTACAACTAGAATGGCCAAGTCAAGGTGGATGAGATGGGCAACGCATGTAACACGAATGGGAGCGAAAATGAAGGGATGTAGGATTTTGATGGGAAGGCCAGAAGGGCCATGTTAGGTGGGTCCTTTGTCACCACGGCACGACGCGTCCTCAGGTTGCGGAGGTTAGGTGGGTCCCTGTCACCACGGCACGGCGCGTCCTCAGGACAGCCGATAAGGGATGGTCCTCCAGCTTGGAAGTTTGGCGTGGGACCAACGACTCCTCACCGTAAAAAATAAACTTGTTACGAAAATGCACACAAAGCCTCGGCCTGGACGGATCCTCTGGATAAATGAGCTAGGCTAAAGAAGACGGACATGAGATGAGGAAGGCCAGAAGGGAAGGGACCACTCATGGGGTACTTCCTGATAGCAGCTTCGCTTAGTTCACTCGTATGTTTATTATTTTAGTATTATAAATGTAGATTTCTTTCTACAACTTTCCAAGTTCATGAGAAGCTTCATAACTTGTACTCTTCTCCAAGTATAATTAGAATGAACAAGTCAAGAAGGATGACGTGAGTAGGGCATGTAGCACGAATGGGGACGACGAGGAATGCATATAGGACATTGGTGGGAAAGCCAGAAGGAAAGATACCACTAGGAAAACGAAGGTGTAGGTGGGTGCACAATATTAAAATGGATCTTAGAGAGATAGGATGGGATGGTATGGATTGGACTGATCTGGCTCAGGACATGGACCAGTGGAGGGTTCTTGCGAACACGGTAATGAACCTTCGGGTTCCATAAAATGCTGGGGAATTCTTGGGTAGCTGCAGATCTGACGGTTCCTCAAGAAGGGCTCAGCACCATGAGTAAGAGTGCAATTTTGTGGCTTCTGGTGGCGGTGTGCGCGGTGCCCCTGAACCACTTTCTATATCATTTTTCGCAGTGTTAGCCGAGCGAGAACGGTTATCACGTAGGCCCTGACATTGGTGTAACGTCACTAAGAAAATTCCAAGTTGTATTTTCAGCGGGTTTTATTTTAGTTCCACGATAAGAACTGATTAACCACAATACCTGGATATACACGTATGAGACAGGTAAATATAAACACACCTAAGCTGCTAACGATGTAGGTTACGTTTGCGGAAACAACTAAAACTAATCATTACGAGGTCGGGTCCCGCCCGTTATCGCGTAGAGACCGAAGGCTTGTTGATCCCTGAGACAATAGTTTAACGGAAGGAGGCGAGTCAGGCAAGAAATTAAACTGTGTAACCTCATGATGAAAGTGCTAGGCTGAACACACCCAGCAAGTAGCAACAAAATTAATACCGACAGATCCCTCTACTTAGGCGCGTCCGCTAACAGCATTCAGCTCCGCCTGTAACACTGGTCTCACCTCATAGTTACGAGTCTCTTGGCGATGCCATGAGTAACCAGCAATAAAATAACAGAAAGGATAAGAACAGGGCCTGTACATTTCTTGGGTCACTCCTAGGAAGAAGTTAACCAGATAATGCGAAAGCTAAAGATACGAAATGCGCTAGTACATTCTGAAGGGCTCTGCCGATGGTGGATGACACACAGAATTACTGGGTCTGTGGACTTCTTCCTTCGCTCGGAATTCTAGGAAATAGAAAACACGACGTTTCGGAAACTGGATCTGTTTCCGTCTTCAGGTGAGGAAGGAAGACACCTACTCAGTTGGGCTACTATCGGTCACTGTAAATGTACTGCAAAGCGAGGATATGTTAGTGGTAAAGAAATATTAATGGAAGCGGGGAAAAGTATCTAAATGAAGAAAGTCGTCTTCTGGGTTTAGGCGCCGTGTATTCTTCGTTTTGGCCGACGTTTCGGAAGAACGTATTGCCTCCATCTTCAGAGCAGTTGAATGGCTTGGAATGCAGAGAGCAGTAGCTGTACTCTGAAGATGGAGGCAATACGTTCTTCCGAAACGTCGGCCAAAACGAAGAATACACGGCGCCTAAACCCAGAAGACGACTTTCTTCATAGTCATCGCCGTGAAAACCTCAAAACTTACAAAGTATCTAAACGATTAAAAAAAAATAGACTACATTTCACATAATCTTAGGAAGGAAGGGAGAATTGTGGGTATATCCAGAAGTAGAAGGAAATCCATTTCTGAAATTTCTGAAAATCAGAAAGGGCTTCCAGCAATGGAGCCTTGAGTTGGAAGAAGAAGAAAGAACAGAGCCCGAAAATTCGGTATCAATTTCAACATACTCAACATTGGACACTGTTCAGCCCTATAAAATCACAATATATTTACAATATAATTTACTGAGATTCGTCTTTGGTGCCCTAGTAACAGAAAATTCCAGAAAATGTACCTATTAGCTTTGTTATACCTGTCTGTGAATGGTGATGTCCTCGACTAACAGCCAGAAAGCTGCTGAATAGATTTTCATGAAATTTCAATTGAAGAGTTTTTAATTCGTTAGCAAATTCCAGTTTTGTTGGAAATCGAACAATCCTGATAATTTTACTTGACCTGCTTGTGCTTTTGTTCGCATCTCGGGCGTGGGACCTAACCCGCTGATTATTTTCCGGAGAGAAACAGGTTTCGAATGCAATCTTTAGATGAAGTGGAACTACATTTTACGCGTTAACATATTTCACCGTAAGTCTTACAGTCTGAGGGCTCTTGTGAACACGGTAATGAACCTTCTGGTTCCATAAAATGCGGGGAATTTCTTGAGTTTAGCTGCACAATTGGCGGCTTCTCAAGAAGGGCTCAGCTCCATGAGTGAGTGAGTGAAAGAGTGAAGTCTTACAGTTTTCGAGTGAGTGAAGTAAAAAGGAATTTGTGCCTTGCTGCCGTGCGTCAACCGCCTGTGTTACGCTGTTATCAGGTAACACAGGAAATTATTAACATTCATTAACTGAAAATTTAGAGGTAATAATAACAGAGCAAGCAACCAGAACTTACACCCTGTGCCATGTTCTGTTACCTAATATCTCTGTCACACCACCACGCTAAAAGTTTCTAGGAGTTGTCTCCAGTAAGTTCCTGATCTACTCCCACGCTGTTCCTCCCACCCGATCTGCATGCAGATCGATTAATTGTGTAAATTACATTCCACAATGCTGCTCTCCCTGCAGTTTTATTGTTGTTAATATAGTTACATGATTTGCTCCATTAAGAAGACATTTTGAGAAGCTTATAGTCGCTCAGCTAATCAAGACTATCCCTCCCCCCAAAATTCATTACCGTATTCACAAAATGCCATCAAAGTTGCGTTCTATTTTTAAGTTGAATATTAATCTTCCATCTATGCCTAACTAATTAATTACATGGAGCTGAGCCCTTCTTGAGAAACCGCCAGTTGTGCAGCTACTCCAGAATTTTACATTATTTTATGGAAGCCGAAGGTTCATTACCTTGTTCATAAGCGCACTCTACCGGTCCCTATCCTGAGCCAGCTCAATCCAGTCCGTACCACACCATCCTACCTCTCTAAGATCCATCTCAATATTATCCACCCACCTACGTCTTGGTCTTCCTAGTGGTCGTTCTTCCTTCTGGCTTTCCCACCAATATTTTATATGCATTCCTCTTCTTCTCATTCATGCTACATGCCCTGCCCACCTCATCCTCCTTGACTTGCTCATTCTAATTATACTTGGAGAAGAGTACACGTTATGAAGCTCCTCATTATGCAGTTTTATCCAACCTCCTGTCACTTCATCTCTCTTTGGTCCAAATATTTTCCTCAGCACCCTGTTCTCAAACACCCTTATTCAGTTTTTCTCTCTTAACGTCAGAGACCAAGTTTCACAGCCGTACAGAACCACAGGCAAAATTATAGTTTTTTTTTGTTGGTATTCTAATGTTTACGTTTTTAAATAGCAGACGAGAAGACAAAAGGTTCTGGACTGAATGACAGCAAGCTTGCCTACATGTTCCAAAAGAAGTCTTCCACTGAGACTCTGCATGTACCTTTCGTCGCTCCCCAGTGCAAGAAGCACTTTCGCGTCAACCTCATGGAACCCTTTCGTGGCGCACTGTACGAGAATATCCAGCGCTCCTGCTGACTGCTGCCTCCCGACAAGTCTAACTCAGTATTTCGCCAACTATTCCCCGCACTTTGTTCAAAGAGCCGGTCACAGTTTCCGTGCCGTCTAAGGCATGATCTGTCTTCGCCCTCTCGAACACTGGGATCGTGGGTTCGAATCACATTCAAGCCATGGATGTCTGTGTGCTTTTATTCTGTGATTGTGCTGTTCTGTGTGTAGGTAGAGGCCTTGCGACGGACTGATCCCTGTCCAAGGAGTCCCACCGACTGTGTACAGGATTAGAAACTAAAAAAGCCAAGGTCCAAAGGGTTGCAGAGCCATAGTGAAAAAAAAAATGTTCAGAAAAAGCCACGTCCGCACTTCCCAGTCAACAAACAAATTAATTACAGACAAGGCCGACACGTCCTGCCGTTACCAGCTGGAGCCAGCCGAAAATTGCCGGCCACCGCGTAACAAACATTCAAAATTACAATACGTTTTTACTGTTCCTGTAGACACATCCAACATTTTTGGCATCGATGTGGTAAATTACGAATTGAACAATACAGCATATGAAACAAAGTAGGCGTCGTTTGTTTCAAGCTGCTATCCTAACGTCTGCATAGCGGTAGCGTAATTGGTTGAGCACTATGCTACAAGCTGGAAGGTCGCGTGTTCGATTCCCGATGAGGTCATTGGATTATTTCAATTAACCTAATACTTCCAGCCGCACTATGGCCCTAGGGACGACTCAGTCTCTAACAAAAATGAGTACCAGGAATCTTCCTAGGGAGGTAAAGGGCGGCCGGCGAGTAAGGCTGACAACCTTACCGCCCTCTGTGAGCCGATTGTTTAGATAATGTGGGACCCTCAACATTTCGCACCCCTATGGGCCTCCACGGTCTGTTACAGGCATAACTTTACCTTCTTTTCATCCCAACATCTGAGTAAAATTACGACGAGGAACTATGAAAACCCCTGTCAGAATAGCCAGTCCCGGTCCCGAAGTCGAACCTGGGGCCTCGGGAGAACCGAACAGGAATAGTAGCTACTACAACGCGACGTTCGCCAATTCAATTATGTTAAGAAAATTTTATATAGATATAAACAGAGGCATGTGTTCTTCTCTAGGGACATGCTGCGTCATTGTCGGTATCACGATACACAGCATAGGCCTAGTAGCTAACACAAGGACGACCAGAAACAAAGAAGGCAGAACGCGATTAACAGACTGCATGACATCGAGGGATTATACACAGAGAATTGTGATAAATATGAATGGACATGAATACACATCATAAATGCTGTAAAAATGACATATCTCCAGCTAAGCCGATAACTTTTCAATAACAATTAGCGTCATAAATTCTGAAGGGTCTGACAAGGCTGTGTAACATCGACGCTAATGGGTTTCTTGACTTTGTTCGTCGTTTGAAACGCTAACACACACGACGTTTCGGGAGATGAATCATGAAGAAAAACCAGAAAGAGATTCGCAACATATAGGATTGCAAAGAGAATAAACAGATCTGCGTATTATACGCGTAATATTTTAACTTTTTCTTGCTGTAGCGTGTAGACACGTTACTAGTTGTGATTGTTTACAAACAGGTTCCCATGGCAACGAATCAACACGCAACATAGGGAATGTAGTCCGCGCCGCGGCCGTTGTTTATAGCCGCGGTGAACATGTTTCTGCAGCAATGAATCAGCACTCAACAACAGAGGAACTGCTAGAAACGGTGCCTTCTACGCGATTTGTTCCAAGGGGTTATGAGTGGGACAAGTTTAGCGTTGGTTCAATCCCGTGTGGAGGCGGGGTCGAATAATTCCATCGAAGAACTGAGAGTCGCAGGAAATGACGAAAAGTGAAGTCTCGAATCTGACACAGTAAAATATGATCGCGAGTCCCACCGGACTCGGACCCGAGAATGACTGCGCTGGCGAGGACCAGAAGCAATTGTAAACGACAGACCCGTCCCCTCGTCAGAGAGAAAGCCCCGGGTCAGCAAACACACAACTGTCTGGCCGTAATAAGGATCTGGTCGCAAGCCCCAGATGGGTGCTTTATTCCAAGAGAGACCGGCCGACTGACCGTCGGTCGTAACATAAGACTCAGACTCAGTTGAGTTCAGTTGTGGGACATGTTCCAGACGGTAAGGACGTAAGCGGAAAATGTTAAAATCCGTTACCAGGAGACGACTAATGAAGACAGAGAAGAATTTATGTGTGCTGTAGTTACAGTGATATTTGGAGTGTGTAATTTAGTGAGGCTGTTATAGTTACTTGTAGTTATGACCCGTAAGTGGTCAATAGAGCCAATTACCAATTCAAATATCATCAAAAGTCACTAATACGAGTGACAATATCAATTATGTCGGCAATTTAATCAGTGTCGGGGCATTTACACCTTTCTGCATTTTCATTGTTGGTCGTAAAGTGTGCTGGGGGTTACTGTGGGTAATAGTCCTTCAAATTCTGGTTTGGAGGCCAGCTAGATATGCGTGAATTCTCTCACTCCCTCAAAGAAAATTACTGGAGAGTACCTCATGTGAGTGTTATCTCACTGAGGAGGTCAGCCCCATTCTGTCTTTAAATTCTTCAGGGTATATAACCTAGGCATCATCCCATTTCTTCCCACTTCTTGTCAGCTGACGGTTTCTTAACATCTGAGCAGTTTCCTTTAGAGTATTCTGGAATTTCTCTCTGCAGAACTGAGAACAATGCTATTCCGTCCCACTCGACGATGTGTGATGAACTATGTGCAAAAGTGTTGTTAGTGACAGCTTCAATGGTGTCGCCCACGACGATCAGGCAACGCCCAATATTGTGATCATTCTTAATGCGAGGTAACGCGTACGTTTCTATGAAAATGAAATGTTTCTTATTACAGAATTTGTATAGATGATATAAAAGCTCAGGGTTGGACAAATTCTGGCTCAACAAAGTGTAAGAAAGTGTAATGTAGAGCCACTTGAGCCTTGTTAGTAAGCTCCGTGATTTTAATCAGCAAGCGAACTATACAGACCGAGCGACCGCCGTTTGTCGGCGAAGTTAGTGCCAACTTTAGCGGATAGAGGGTGTCGCGTGGTCAGTGCAACTAATCGCCACGGCCGTTAATCTCGGTTTTCTAGACCGGAGCCGCTAATTTCTCATCCAACTAGCGCCTCAGTTATCGTCGCTAGGCTGAACGGACTCCGTTCCAGACCCAATACTTCTCAGAAAATCTGGTAGCGTCGGGAATCGAAACCAGGACCTCTGGATCTGTAGGCAGGAACTCTGACCACTAGACCACAGCGGCGGTCTGTCAGTAAGCTAGTTGGTCGGTAAGCGATTACGTCACCAACTTACTATTACGAGTGTAGTTAGTAATTTATAGTGAAGCCACCGAAAGGAGTCGCGTAGGTAGTGGGATCACGGCTTTCGAGATTCCTCCGTCACATGCTCCTCCAATCATATTCGCGTACGTGGAGTCCAAAGCGGATGTCACTTACCCAGGTTACTGCAGTGCATCTGCAGGCGTGTGAATATCGGAAGTACGCGGAAAGCTGAATCTAAAAACCTTTTAATAATAACATGACCATCTACGCACTGAGGATGACTCAGTCTCATGACGGACTAAACATAGTTATCAAATGGATTGACGAAACGATTGGACACATATCTGGGACGGGAGGCCGCGTCATAGTTCAGGCGGTTAGTCGCCGGCTTCCCACCGCGGAGGCCCGGGTTCGACCCCAGGTCAGGTCATGTGGAATTTGTGGTGGACAAAGTGACACTGTGGCAGGTTTCCTCCAAGCGCTTCGGTTTCCCCTCTCAGTTCTCATTTCACCGACTGCTGGTACAATAGGCCAATTACTAGCTGACGTAACAAGAAGTATCATTCTCTCTCTAACCAAAGAAATCATAATCTCGGCCAGTAGACTGGCTAACCTGAGATTTTCGTGTTTTTTCTTAGTCACCCCAGACAGATTACGGGATACTACGTCTACTGGTCTCTACCGCGTACTTCCAAATCATTTCCAACGCATCTAACATCTTCTCCTTAGACTCCTGCGAACAGAGTGTTGATGTACGATTGGAGAGGAATGCAGGGAAATGTGATGGTGGGTGGAACATGCCGACTCGAGGGAAGTGGAGGGCGGGTCAATCCATGGGACATCTTTCCTTGGCGTTAGTATACTCATCGTGAGTTTCTGTGTCATTTTTTGTTTAAATTTACTTAAGAAAATTAGGCCAGAAGGTTCAGTGCATATATTTATGGAAATATCTGTACTGCAGTAGAAGCCAAAAGAATGATTTATAGCTTCGGAAGATGCATGCAGACAAACACATTTCTATATGTTACGAAATATCACTAAGATGCAGTCCCCTGTCAGTTTTAGGGGCCCCATATTTCTATTTATTTTCAGATGACATTCATTATATTTCCCTGCTGACGGGTCCGTTATCATGGTGTCCAATATCTCAATTGTCCATTTCGCTTTTTCTCTGTTTTGTGCGATCATTTATTGAACATTTCACTGCTTCCATAATCCGTTAATGTAGCAGGGTAAGCAGAGCTCATACAGCATCGCGAAGAATGTGTCATGGGTCGCGCCAGGAGATATACGCGGGATCCTTGAACCGGAAAATTGTACATAATGCGGGGCTTCATAACGTGTACTCGTCTTATTTCGGTAGTCGAATAAAAAAAGAGAATATTAGAGTGAATATTCGATCGCCGGGTTCAGGATAGTGGCATACTTTTGTGAAAACGGCAGTGAACTTTCTGGCTCCATAAATGGCTGTTAATTTCTTGACCAGCTGAATCACTATCAGATTTTCAAGATGGCCCGAAGTCCACGGAGTTCCTTAGTTTCAATGTGCACATTATAGAGAACTAGCTCGCAAAGCTATGCCTATCATATATGGGGTTTTGAATGAGGCAGTCGTGGTCTATTTCCGGGTACTATCCCGGTACCCATTGGATGGGAGGCTGGGTGGGCCCCAGAGCCGGTCTGGACGACATGGAGACAAGAAAATTAGGTTAGAAAAACTAACCTCAGTCACTGGGCAGCCTACGTAGGTGGGACGAATAAAGTGCTGCTGGCCTTCGCCAGCACAGCCAATCTTGGTTCCAGTACCCGTCAGGACCCACGGCCGTATATTTATTCTTCCCAGATTTTCGCATATTTGGAAACGGTCTCATATTCAACGACAGGAAGGACTTGACATATACTGGTCTCGGACAACCTATGTTGTTCGGTCGGTCGGTCGGNGGGCGGGCGGGCGGGCAAACTGCTGCTGGTCGTCGCCAGCACAGTCATTTTTGGTTCCAAGTCCCGCGGGACTCATTATCATATTTTATCTGAACTCAGGTTTTGTTAACGGGAGATAACAGGAAAATTTAGAATAGAAATTACGGAAAGACATAGCTATACATGAAACTAAGACAAAAAGGAAATCAAAATTCACTTTAAAGAACCAAACCAGTACCGGACAATGACTCATATTTTCTGCCACTGATCTTTGCTCTTGCATCCTGCTGCTCTCCTATTTCTGGATCGATTCTTAAACCTCTTGTCCAGGCCTTATCCCTGAAAACATGCATTCCTTCACATCTCAGCATGTGACTCCAGGCTTCTTCCTCCTCAGATATTGGCCACATCCCCTGTTCATTGTTCTTTCTAACTTCCTTCAGTTCCCAAATCCCTGTTTTACACCTATTCTTCTTTTCTTGGCTTCACCTCTGTATACGCTGTTCTACATATTCTTTCTTCCCACAGATATTCATTAAAACTGTTACACAATTTTACTCTTGATGAAATTTAGTTAAATTAATTGCTAACTTCTCATCAGTTTGACTAAGGACGGCTGTCAAATGGAGGCCTAAGACACAGTCAAATGTCGATGTATATTTTGCAGCATCCACCATGAACAGTAAGAGAGCAATCCCGTAGGTGGCTATCAGCATTTAGGAAGAACCTACTGCTTCCAGCTACAGGGTAGAAGACGGAAGCATATGTTGCTCCGAAATTGTAGGGTCTCATGACCCGGAAGACCATGACACAAACAAAGAAAACGTTGGTGTTCATGACGTAGCAGGCCAAAAACCATATGTGGACGGCTACAAGGACCCAGTTGCGAACTCCGAGCCGCAAGACAGTGCTAGGTCCCAAATCCTCTTTTTAGAAGTGGTCTTGGTGGTAGACGTTGCCTCACGAACTTTCGGGACAGAACAGTGTAGGTGGGTATAATAAAACACTTGTCTCCGCATAATGCGTACGTGAGTTAATGTTTTATGACCTGTGAACACGAGGATGGCCTTCAGAGGAAGTAGTTTGCCTCAAATGCGTGAGTGCCTGCCTGTCTGTGTGTACAGAATACACGTACAGAGAGATTTGATTTTGTCCCTCGTATCTCCGTGGGATCATCCACTTCAAACTCTGACTTAGCTTTGTTATCTTCAACAGAATTATTTTCTTTTATTGCTAGTGGGGTGGGATTAAGTCCTTTGTACTGCGGCCACTTCTGGCCTATTGTACCAGCCCCAGATGATAGGTGACGGTGATTGTGGAGCAATTGGTGGAATGAAGATTGGCTGGAGAAACCGAAGTACTCGGAGAAAACATGCTCCAGCGCCACTTTGTCCACCACAAATCCCACTTTACCAGACCCGGGATCGAACCCAGGCCACCGCGGTGGGAAGCAAGCGACTAACCGCTTGAGCTATGGCGACGTCTTCCAACAGAATTAACTCAAGATAGATTCCTAATTAATTTATCAAAATAGTATCCAATTTAAGGACTATTTATCGTCATAAAATACAAGAGGCTTATCACACATGGTGAATGGGGAAGCTGTGTTGCATGATGATAGTTAACTATTTACTTTATCATGCAGCCTTTTGAGTGTTAAACATCCGAAGGCCTTCAGGGAAAGGCAAGGTCGAGTAATTAAGTCTCCCTGCTTCATATTCACGTGGTTTCGAATTGTAATCTCGACCCGCAACCCCCCTACCCTCAATGAGGTATTGCGGTTTTTCTCAGTCCTTCCAGGCAAATACCAAGATACTGCCTCAGAGTTACCCTTTAAAGCCTGGTGGTTACTATATGTGCCATCTGCTTTGACATTCTAAAGCTCTGAATTCTGCCCACAGACTGTATTTGTGTTACGTGTCCCTCTGAGAATGAGACCTTCTTTAAGAATCATACAAAACAACGGGAAAAGAGAATAGGGTAGCCTATGATTGGTCTTGAGTTCCGGCAAGTAGACAAGACACTGATGCTTTTGAGTTATGCTAATTATTCACAGAAGACTGTCTAGACGTGCCGAGAATGGAACTGTGTTGCATGAGTTGCTATGGACGTAGCCTGGTCATCATTTTGCACGTCTGGAACAATTCCGTGGGGCGCTTATGCAGCCTCTGTACTGTAGAGTTTCTACCTGACGGCTTGTGGTAATGTTCAGGAAACTGGATGTACGAGTCTGAACTGTGCAGTGATTCATTCTGGAGAACATATCTTGCCGAACCGCACGGCTATTGAAACACTATAAACACGTAAATATTGTATCGTAGAGTCATGCTGTGTTGTTTATTTCCGTCAGCAGAACTCCTGCATAGACAAGCTATATGCTTACGTTCATCATCTGCTGTAAACACTGGTCAATTTAAGGGGCAGAGATATGCAACCAACACTGAATGTGCTTGCGTGATGATGCCAGAAAGGCCGAAACATTTAGTAGATAATTAGCGTATTGTGGCATGTCTGCTGAAGGCTGGAATTGTTTAATCACAAGAGAATGTCTGTTACTAGGTTACAGCACAATAAACAGTGACGCGACAATGGAATGCGTCACGCCACGCATCATAACCCATGGAACTACCGCTGGGAACGGTGTTCTGTGGGTCTGTGCCGATAGTGGCACCATGCAGAGGAATTGTGGGAAACGATGTTTCCTGTTTTGTCCGTCCCAAGGATATATCACGAGGACAAACGGGAAAAATCAGTCTGTCGGGAGTTTAGAGAAGTCTATAGAGTCTTGAGTCTGCAATTAGTAGTTGGTAGAAAGATTCGACGGAGCTCGCCCCTGGCGGAGGCGGGGGAAGTGGAGCAGCCCAATTGTTGTAAGCCGTTGCGTAGCAACGCCGGGTTAATTGTGAGATAGACGCCAGCTAGCGAAGACCGGAGCCGTGGAACATGGAAGCTGAGGGTCCTAAGACGTTGGGAGTGTTACCAGGCGGAAACCGGTGAAGACACAGCAGACAGAAGACTTAGTGCACGCTTAAGCGATTTGTTAAGTGTGTAGGTCCGCGAAACTGTGACAGTATATTGTATATACAAATACTGTGCTGAAGGATCAGCAGTGCGGATCAAGTGTTCCATCAATGTTCAGGACATGTATGTCCGCGAACCTGGTACTGTTCTGTGAAGTAGAGGACCCCACCCACAGGGTCTCAAAGCTTGTCTGAAAAAGGATTTAGATAACGTCTGCAATAGAGAAGGCTCTCAACCTAACAGTAAAATGGAAAATGTAAAAAAAGCCTATGATGTCTAGTTTCCTTAAAATGCTTCCATCCACATACCCTACACAGAGCCCAAGAGGAAGTATAAATTAATAGCTGTCAAGTCCTTCATGTTTGTAATTTTGAACTTAAACAATTCGTATAGGTACATTTATGACCCATCTCGGTAACAAATGTCAACTTCAGTGTCATAAGGGTCCCATAAGAATGCTGAAAACAGCATATTATTTTCACATTATAAAATAACATTAAAAAATGCTGATACAAATATAATTATTAATTGAACACAAAATACAACTGTAAACGTAACTCTTTCCGGGTTACATGTTTCGATGCTGGAGCACCACCCTCAAACCCAGTTACAGTGTAGAGGACCATATCTGACATAAAGCGCATTAAAATATATGCATATACGTGTATGTCAAAATCTGTGTGGACCACGCTAATTTTAAAGGTCAAGTCAAATGGATCGAGTTTGACGTCATGTTATTGTATATACAGACCCCTGCATTAGGTTACTATAGGGCTGGAGCGGTTTCCATGGTAACGCATGCTTAGGCAGACGGTTACCGCAGATACGAAATACAGAACTGTTCGACTCGGTGTCCCCTGTTCGGTACGCCAAGCAGATATGAAACGGAATGAATTCGTGAAAAGACGCAGAGTTCAGAAGCGAAGTCAGAAGTGCAGAAGTCGGAAAAAGAACCAGAGGGAGAGGTAACACAGAAAGTGTGTGAACTGTTATAATTAGGTGTAACTGCCATACGGACGTCAAATAAAACCTAATCATCCAATCCAGAATCCACAATTATTAGTCACGTGTACCCCTCTTATACGTGATAATAATATCTTTAGCGTACTGACGTCACATATTCCATGGAGTTAAAATCTGAAATTTAATTTATTAGTCTATAAGCCTAATATTATTGCATGAAAACGTAGAGTTGTCACTATCCTTAACTAATTAAGCACTACTCCATGAAGGCGTATAGGGCGGTGAATGTGTAGATCCACATTTTCTTGACCTCGGCATTAGTTGGAGGTGAGTGGTTTGTTTCGCTCCCGGCCGCTTTACTCCCGAGGAATGAGCCCCTGGTACCCCTTGGATAGGAGGCTGGGTGGCCCCAGAGACTGTCTGGACTCTAGGTAGAAAAAATTTTTTGCTGCTGTCGGGAATCAAACCCCGGTCCTCCAGCCCATAATCTAGTCACTGTAGCTAGATGTAGAGTATAAAATTTGTCGGAAGAGGTGAACACTGAAATACCGACTGAAGCACAAATTTCTGCCAATTTCTGCCCCTACTCTCTGCTATCAACTGCTGACTGTTGGTGACAGAAAGCAAGCGTTACTCGAGAGATAGTCTTGAACAGAAGACATTCTTTTGCTTTATTTTCGGATATTTCTCCGCCATAGCGGGAGAAATACACGTACTAAACCTGTGACGTGTGATCGGTTATCTGAAAATTGTCTTGAATATTGCCCAACTGTTGTCTGTTAGTTGCGGAATTCGACTGTCCCCGGTCTCCCGTTTGAATCCGGTTTTTCTAACAGCAGTAATTTGATTTATGTATCCTCGATTTGTAATTATATGCATACGAAATATGTCGGCCCCTTCCGCATTAAGAGGCCCACATTTGCTGGGAGCAGCTCTAATGGAAACTGAAACCAGTTTCATAACTTCCAGATTACAATCATTCGCTTTTTTTTTTGTGTGACACTTTTCTGTACCTCATGTTAAGCCTACAAGTTTCTGTGGGCTTATTGACGGCACAGACAGTGAACTGGCCCCTGATGAGTGTTTACAGCAGCCGGCTTTCCCCTAACTCTCAGTGTCTCTTTTCAGGAACGTGTCGTGTGGTTAGTTTAGTTCTTTTTTAGTTTCTTGGGGTGAGGTGAGACTCAGTCCACTCGGTGCGTCGGCCACTGACTGAACTGTTGTGCCAGGCCCGGATGATAGATGAGCATAGAGCACTCGGAGGAATGAGAATTGGCAGGGGAAACTGAATTACTCGGAGAAAAAACCCGGGCCGCCACGGTGGGAAGCCGGCGACTGAGCTATGGCACGGACTAAAGTGCCGTGTAACCACGAATATAAGGCGACGCTCTCTCTTTCCAATGAGAAATTCTGATAATTTTTTTGGGGGGGGGGGCAAAACTGAATGTCAGCAAAACGAAACAAAAAAGTAAAAAGTTCAAACTGTAATACCTTGGATATAATTTTAGGGGTTTTCGCGAATATCATTATATCTAGCAATTAGAACTTCTCATAAACATTTTCTTTATATTTATTTGTAAGGACTGGAAAACAAGGCGAGCCCGCTTTTGTGAGAATCAGTATTTGAAACACCTTGCAATACATTCGGCCTTATACGGTAATTAATTCTCATGTTAGCCAGGAACTGCCCTGCAGCTTTATTGTTACACGGTCGTACCTATGTAAATTGTAGTACGTATTAATTATTTAGTTATTAAAATTATTTAAAATATTAATGAACTATGCACAAGGGGATTTCCTGTCGGTCCGTAACTCCATAAGGGCTCGAAAAAGGATAATTACTGCACATATCAACTGTGCTTTACTGTGTAATTATCTCACTAACTAATTGAATTAATTAGTTAATAGTACGTACAGGATATATTCCTCCTAGCAGCCGATGAGTAAGTTTGTTGAAAGAAAATCCCTTATTCTTTCAGAAGCAGAATGTCTGATCGTCTCAAAAGACCAAGATGTTATTTCCAACTAAAGTTTGCATATAACTAACTCTATGGAGCCGGCTCATTCATGAAAAAGACAACAGTTACTCGGCCACTCAAGATATTCCCAGAACTGTACGGATCCTAAAAGTTCATTGATCTCTATTTTCAGCCACATGATTGTAACCCCATCTTACTTCACAGAGATATTGGGTTTTCGGACTTTATCCATCGTCCTGGTTTTTAAGATAACTAAGAAAAAACACGACGTTTCGGAAACTGGATCTGTTTCCGTCCTCAGGTGAAGGAAAACACCTCTTCTGTTAGAAAGAGCTAGCTCTTTCTAACAGAATAGACGTTTTCCTTCACCTGATGGATAAAGTCCGAAAACCCAATATCTCTGTGTGTTATACACCATCGTCAGAATCCTATAGTAACTAACCATCTTACTTCTCTAATATACATTTTAACATTATTCCCTCATCTACATCTGTGTCTTCCTAGTGGTCTCTTTCCTTCTGGATTCCCGACAAGAATCCCGTATATATTCCTCTTCTTTGAGATGCCCGCTACATGTTCTGCCAATCTCATCTGATACGACTGTATGTGACTAGGAATGCAAGTTATGAAGCTCTTCTCGAGCCTCCAACTCCTTTTTTCTTTTTGGTAGCTAATATAAAAATTGCATGGGTTTATTTATTTTCTGCACCGTCTGATGACCCAGTTTCGACCCATGCGTAAATAACGTTGTGCAGTCATAAAATTCAGGCCAGGTTTTGCCCTCGGATCGTCTGTTCCTTCGCTCCACATCTGATAACAATGCAAGAGCCCTGACCCCGTTCCACCACGTGCAATGTAAGGAATGGGCATACCGCGCGTATAAAATAAACGCCACGTCCTTGTCTCATGAATAACACAAAAACAACCACGAGACATATGAGAATGTCAGATATCAACTCATTTAATAATTATACAATTAATTATCCGGTAATAAAACCTACAAATTTAAGACCATTGTTACTAAATTCAGCCACTGGACACGTTCCTAAGCTTGTTCTACCAACTTTCCATCATCATAAATTATTTTCCTACGAAATGACGTATTAACCTAAGTTTTTTCTCAAATATTCTTAAGAAATAGAAGTCGCCTTATTTTCGGGTCTTTAATAATAAATATGCAGCAGTTTATGATAAGTTATAATTGCCAATTCTAGTGATATTTGTGAAAATATATGCAATTTTATTTAAAATATTAAATTTTGAATTTATTATTATTATTTAACAGTGTAGTTTTTACTCGTTTTAGCGTACAACTCTCAAAACTAAATGACACGTTACATTTTGTCACACGCAAAAATATGTCTCCTGATTTTCTCATTTGAAAAATGGGGGATCACTTTATATTCCGGCTTATGCCGTATCTCAATTTTTTTTTTTCAAATTCCTCGTCGGGCTTCTGAAGTGGTCGCATTTCAGGAAGCTTTCACAGGCATGTCTTGTCTCCCGGGCACGAACCATATGTTCAGCATATTGCAATTTTCTTGCTTCACAAACTAACAATAAAGTTAACCAGGCTGTAAAAAGTCTTTCCCGTGCCCAACTAATCAAGCACTACGCCATGAAGGCGTATGGGGGAGTCGATGTATAGATCCACATTTCCTTGATCTCGGCACTACCTGGAGGTGAGTGGGCAACTTCATGCCCCTGCAGCTTTACTCCAGGGGAAAGAGCTCCCGGTACCCAGAGCCAGTCTGGGCGACTTGGAGAAGAGATAATTTTTGTCCCCACCGGGACTCGAACTCTGACCCCTCGGTCATCAAGCCTGTAGCCAGTCGCTATACCGACTGCGCTATCCCGGCCCATAGTCTAATATTCTGCATTCCACGCTTCATTTAGTCTCTATTGACCACATATTGTTAGTCATTTCAGTTTTCTTATACAAAATTCACTGTCTGAACCAGGACAATTTCGCATGTGAACTCAGAATTATTACACTCTCTTTGAAGCTTATGGACGCGCACTGGAACGTATAGCAGTCTATTGCAGTAACAAGGACGAATTCAAATGTGGGTAATTTTTTATTCAGCGAGTGTTTGTGTTTCTTTCCTCATGCCAGGAAATTTGAAGGAGTGAAATCTGATTCTAACTGCGCGAGATATTCCTGGGATGTGACGCCGTGTAGGCACAGTTTCAGAGACTGTTAGCGATGTTTCAGAGAAACCTGCTGCCTCCTTTTTCAGGGCAGACGAATGATTGTACCGTCGGCAATATCCACCACATTACGCGATGTAGATCCCCCCTCAATGTAATAATCATAATTTATAGAGGCTCCACAAATTGAAGAGGTTGTTGAGGTCGAATGGCATGAGATGATTATTTACGGCTGAATGTTAAGGTAGACGGAGCGGCGACGAGTTCGCATCGAGACTACTCAAGTGGAAGGGCTGAATAGAATGCATAAGATCTCAGTAAAAACAGCCGATGAGTCGGTTCGCATTTGAATCCTCTACCTTCAGAATACAAGACAGCAAACATTCCTATTTTAAGTAGTTACTATAGGATTCTGACGATGGTGTATAACACACTGATATATTGGGTTTCTGGACTTTATCCATCGTCCTGGTTTTTAAGATAACAAAAATACGACGTTTCGGAAACTGGATCTGTTTCCCTCCTCAGGTGAAGGAAAAGGGGAAACACCTATTCTGTTGGGTCCGTTAGAAAGAGCTAGCCTCAATCACTGGACCAATCACTGGTCCAGGCTAGCAGAATAGGTGTTTCCCCTTTTCCTTCACCTGAGGACGGAAACAGATCCAGTTTCCGAAACGTCGTGTTTTTATTTGTTATCTTAAAAACCAGGACGATGGATAAAGTCCAAAAACCCAATATATCAGTGCATTCCTATTTTAGCTAGCCTTCCGAGTTTCTGAACGTAAAATATGGTTTAGGCACGATGGTAGAAGTCGGAAGGTCGCAGGTTCGAATCCCGGCGAGGTCGTTTCATATTTTTCAATTGACCTAATCCTTCCAGCCGCACTATGGCCCTGGGGTCGACTCAGCCTCTAAAAGAAGTGTGTACCAGGAATCTCCCGAGGGGTAAATTGTGGCCGGCGCGGAAAGCTGACAACCTCAACGTCATCTGTGAGCCGGTTGTCTAGAAAATCTGGGAGTCTCGATGTCTCACAATCCCATGGGCCTCCACGGCCTGTTACAGGGATAGTTTTACCTTTTTAAAACAGGTTTTATGACTCATTCATAACTGTGTATCCTGCATGTTCTAGTGGATTTATGCAAAGCCCAATTTTTGTTAATAAGAGTCATATCTGCACGAAATTCTGAGGTTACGTACTGAAAATAATTCATCTTTCGGGTTCCACTATAACGTCAAACTAACCCCGCGGTCAGTAACAAACCAAATCCCCTCCCATTCATGAAGCCCCCAAAGGTGAAGGATAAGGGACTATAATGCAGTGCCCGGTCACAAATATCGCCTACCGCAGATGGCGATAAGAGATAAATAGGGAAAAATGGTGAAATTATGACTTGCACGGGAAAATCGAAGCTACTCGGCGACGCACTTGCTTTTGTACCTCTTCGTGCACAATGAATTTCACATGAAGACGCCCGGGCTTGAACGTGGACCTGAGGGGCGAGAAGCCAGTGTCTAACTGCCACAGCTGCGGCATAGCCTTCCATCCGATCTGTCTGTCTGTGGCTCTACAGCACTCTGTTGGACCTTGTCCGCTTTTTCAGTTTCTTAATCCTATACAAAGTCGGCAGGACTCCTTGGACGGGAGATCAGCCCGTCGCAAGGCCGCTGCCTACACACAGAGAAATACAAACACAGAATAAACACACACAGACATCTATGCCTTGAGTGGGATTTGAACCCACCATCTCAGCGTTCGAGCGAGCGAAGACAGTTCATGCCTTAGACCACGCGGCCTCTATGCTCGGCTCCATCCAAACTACTTGGAGAACATGACCCCCTCCCCCTACAGTTTCCAGGACAGGGCCGACAGTTCTGTTCCCCTGACATAGTTTGAAGGTAAAGACGATTAATCACAAGTTAAATTATGCGGAGAAGGACATTCCAGCAAACAAGATGCTGCTTACCCTCATTTGATGTCTGGTGTGCATATTCTTTCGTTCTCATCCTTCTGTTTAGGCAACCTTGCCTTCTCCAGCTCAGAACTGATGGATAACTCTGCCGCTGTACTTTTCTTAAAAGATCCGAGACCTTACCCACCGTATTCACAAGAGTCCTCCTCTAGTCCCTATCCTGAGCCAGTTCAATCCAGTAAATCCCATCCCATCCTATCTCTTTAAGATCCATTTTAATATTGTCCACACACCTACGTCTTGGTCTTTCCAGTGGTCTCTTTCATTCTGGCTTCCCCACCGATATCTTATATGCATTCTTCTCCTCCTCCATTCGCGCTACATGCTCTGCCCAACAACTCCTCACCGTAAAAAATGAGCTACTTAAGAAATATTTCAAGAAGCCTCGGACCTGGGCGGATTCTGTGGATAAACGGCACAAGAAACTACACTACAAAACTTACGAAGAAGTGCAGGCCTATACTTACACGAGACGCTTTCAAATCGATACATATCTTAAGAAAGACAATGACATAGGTACATTAGGCCAATCAGTGGCCGCCGTGCCGAGTGGACCCAGCTGGACTCCACCCCCATTAGCGAATTAAAAAAAAACAATGACATTTTCTGTGTAGCTTTACGCAAAGCTGAGGTTGTTATCTATTTATCTAAACTAAAGTGAAAAACGCGCACAATTGCTGTGTCATCTCCCAAACATAATCTGATCCATGAAGTAACTCTACATGTAGAACAAACAGACAAGCCACTTAGCACGTTCGCAGGCCCACGAGTCCATGTGACGAGCCCTGCGCTTGTTAAGGCTCGCAACTCATTTCCAGTAGTAATTAATTTCTGTTTTGTGAGTGCAAGAACCATTCGACCGAGGCCAATATTTCGAATAGTTGCGGGCCACCTGCTGCTGACTCCAATTTAAGTCAGCACATCCGGGGCCACACGTCATTTCTCTCTATCCCCCCCCCCACCCTCCGCTGTCCTTCCCACTATCATGTCTGACATGACCTCCAGCAAGCTAATAAGCACACATGCAATATGAAATATCCCTCTTTGCTTGTATCTGTAACAGGGATGCCCATCTTAGACTTGATTTCCTCTCACGTTCATACGGGAAGTGTGGAGCGTTGTGCCTGAGCAGTTAGAAGTTCTGGTAGGTATTTCGGAAGAAATGGGTTTGATTCTCGGGCTGGAGGCTAGGGATTCTGAACGAGGTTTAGCTCAGCCTCTCCCTAACGCCTTAACATATGTCATTCCGTGTACTTCACAGTCACTGCTCTGCGAAGCTCAAATCCACACGGAATGTCGGCCTTTAGTTGAGGCCACATTGCAGTAAGATGTTGCAGATCAAACGACTTTTGGGTGCTAGCGTTCTAGTGTCTGAGGCATAAAAGGTTGTGTCTCTTTTCATGACGCTTTGCAATACTACTTATCACTCTGCCTTCCCCTCCGTTCTGACAGTCGTTCAATGGATCAGTGGCCCGTAAACTTTAAAAAGGCACAACAAATCCTGGAAAGAACTAAGAGCCTCCTTTCCTATTACACGACACGGACTGCAGAAAAAATGCAAAAAAAAATTATCCTATTGTTGCGTGTGTGTTCTTTATTTACTTAGCCGTTGCCTAGCAACGGTAGTGGGATACACATATAGACACCCAGACTGACGGGAGGGATTTATGAATTAAGCCGTTGAGATGGACTCAGGTGCTATGATGGTCATACCAGTTTTCATAAAGATTGGTTCAGCCATTCAGAAATTGATGTACACACAGACAGCATAGTGATCGCATAAGCCTGCTTTAATTTTTTCGAAAATAGGAAAGTAGGCTAAAATCACAGATTAAGAATCGTAATAAGTGACTTTAGGTGAATATGCGTAGCGGTGGAGGAAATTTTTTTTATTAAGCTTCAGCGCAGGAAATAACATTTAATACATGCATTGAAAAGCCAGACAATTCATGTTGTGGGATATTCTTGGTTATGGCACCGTGCATTCTCATAATGTTACCAGCGTTTCGGAGAAACATACTGTCTCCATCTTCAGTTCTACCCTGAAGATGCAGACGGTATGTTTCTCAGAAGAGTTGGTAACACCTATCAGGTTAACACGTAACTTATCAGGTAACACCGCTCGGCTACCGTGACCTGCACCGCGGGGTTCTCACGGTCTCTTCGCTTGCGGATTTCTTATATTTTTCCTTCTACCCTGAAGATGGAGGCGATGCGTTCCTCCGAAACGTCGGTTAACACCACACATACACGGTGCCAAATCCCAGAAGACTGCTTTCTTTATACTTGCTTATTCAGACAAGCGTTTGGACTCCTTGATGGCTGATAGATCGCCTTTCATGCACAAGTAAATTTCAAAGATATCTATAGAAGCGATCCCAGGCGCTACCAGGTTGACTCAGCCTCGTGAGGATAATTGAGGAGCTATTTCAAGGAACTACTGTTATATTTTATTCTATCATTCTTCCGTCTCTTTTCTGTTTTCATGTAATTAAAAATAAAATTACTGTACATTTTACTTGCACATATTCTCTTCATTATACACATTGTATATGGGCACGCGGTAGCGTAGTTGGTTGAGGCTCTATGCTACAAGCCGGAAAGTTGCGGGTTCGAATCCCGATGAGGTGGATCTTTTCAATTTACCTAATCCTTCCAGCCGCACTATGGCCGTAGGGTCGACTCAGCCTCTAACAGAAATGAGTACCAGGAAGATTCCTGGAGGGTAAAGGGCGGCCGGCGCGTAAGGCTGATAACCTTTCAGCCAACTGTGAATAGATTGTCTAGAAAATGTGGGAACCTCAACGTCTCACAAGCAATGGGCCTCCACGGCCTCTAACAGGGACAGCTTTACCTTTACCTTATACACATTATACATATATACAGTTATATATTACAGGGGATATATAAAAGCATGTTATTTGTGTAGGATTTAAAGAGATTTTCAAGGTTAATTCTGGGTACATGCGGTTCTGAGTTCAAGCGCCGTCTTTAGAGCATGACGCCTTCGTTATATGCGGCTCCGCTGTATTTAGAGAAAAATTGACCCAGTGCCAGTTTATCCACCATAAATCCCTCATGACCTGACCTGGGTTGGAATCCGGACCTTCGCGGTAAGAACCCTGATCCCACGATCTG
This sequence comes from Cryptotermes secundus, assembly GCF_002891405.2. Classification (NCBI taxonomy): domain Eukaryota; kingdom Metazoa; phylum Arthropoda; class Insecta; order Blattodea; family Kalotermitidae; genus Cryptotermes; species Cryptotermes secundus. The sequence continues at coordinate 207,130 of NW_019728507.1, read as the reverse complement.
GCAGTTATTATTGATCCATAAATTGTGCGAGTTCCTGCTCGCCCCGCCGTGTAACCTGAGGCATCTGAAGGAAAGCGGACGCCATAAATTGTGCTCAGTACATGTTGTTTGTTGAATCAATTGGTAAGATAAGGAAAGTTGCCTTCCTTTTGGGTTACACCCCTTTTGAGTCAAGCCGTTATCTCAGGGCATCGGGGAGGATTGTCCAGTCTACAAAGCCCCTGGTTTGAGGTGTAAATGGGCTGTCCAAATATTTCATTGTTCACGAAGTGGAAAGTCGCTCTGAATTCAGAGGATATTCAAGTGACCTTCCAGAACCGAGAGTTTCACCATTTAACACACGTCGCCTTGAAACCAAGAAAACGTCCCCAACCGCATCCACGATTGTCCTACATAAGGAGAATCTTCCTCGTTTAAAATATGATACGTGCACTGCTTATAAATCACTTGTCGCATGAAGAAAGTCCTCACTTTCCAATCCCATAGCTGGTCGGTTTCTTGAGTTGCACGACAAGAATACACATAAGTCAACAATGTCCTTGTCAAACCAGAGAGATAGAGAGAATAATAATTACATTTGGGCCACTTCGTTCCATGATCATAAACCGTCATGAACCGGCGGCGTAGAAAGTCGGTCTGTTTACCTGTTAAGACAAGTGAACGCACTACCGAGGAAGGTGTGGCCTGATGTTGATGTTCCTGTACGGAGATTTGTGTCCCCCCCCACCGAGGGTGGTCCAGCTGTCACCCCACCTGTCATTGACACGCTAATTAATTGTCTGCTTGGTGGAGAGTTAATTGTATCTGCAGTGAAAATAACCGACGAACAGCATGAAAACGGAACAGACTGACAAGAAGTAAAGACACTCTTTTTAACGGAGCGGCGTGAGGTGGGTGCGAGGTCAGGGCCCAATAACACATCTCGAAGAAACAATGCTTATTAATGCAATCTTTGTCAACTGACAATTGAAGAACCAGGCGGTCGTTGAATTTCGACATGGATAAGTCGGACTCCACCCTTTTCAGAAAAAGGCGTGTTCACAATATTCATAATATCTTAAATTCCAATTAAGAGTGGACCAACTCTGAATATGTTTTCATAGAGCAACTGATGAAAACCTTGAAAAACCTCTGCCTCAATTGGGAAACGGATCCTGATTCAATGGTTGCCTATCCAGTCGCCTAGTTCCTGTACTGAGTTGTCATAATCTCCCATTCAAAAAACCCCGCAGCGCATTAGTCTCGTAACTAACATGGAGGCCGGCCAAAGAGGCGAGAGTAGTCATGAAGAACAAGACAGAGATGGCAGAGGAGAGGGATTTAACAAAAGATGGCAGGCTGTCTCCCCTGTGACACTGGTTTTGCACACTTCACTAAGCTCAGGCGGTGAAAAGGCTCACGCTGCTTTGAAGCGAAGTATTAATTAGGAAGAGGGTGGTTGAGCTCTGTGCTGCGCCGTACTTAGTTGCGTTTCGTCTTAACAAAGCATGAATCAACTAAGGAAACTCAAATATATGCAGCCTCTTGTATTTAAAAGGGCTTTAAAGATAGATGAAGGCATATCGGATGTCAGTTTTGGCCAAGTTAACATGTATTTCTCAAATAGGTTAGTAGTACACGTATAGTTTTGTGTTGTTCTGTGACAGCAGAAGCCTTAGAATAGCCTGGTCCCTTATTTCAGTACGCCTGAACATTATTTAGAAAAGTCCTTACATCTGGAAGGGGCACGCGGTAGCGAACTTGGTTGGGGCACTATGCTACAAGCCGGAAGGTCGCGGGTTGAGTTCCGGTGAGGTGGACTTCTTTTAACTGACCTAATCCTACCAGCCGCACTATGGCCCTGGGGTCGACTCAACCTCTAACAGAAATGAGTACCTGGAATCTTCCTGAGTGTTCAAGGAAAGCCAGCGTGTAAGGCTGACAACCTTACCGCCATCTACGAGCCGATTGTCTAGAAAATGTGGGAGCCTCGACGTCTCAGAACCCTACGGGCCTCCACGGCCTGTTACAGGGATAGCTCTACCTTTTTACCCTACATGCGGAGGGGAAGATTAGAATGTGATGATAGCGCAAAATACACAAATATGATTAAATTACCCGTTATCTAAGACCTCTTATCATCCAGCTAAATAAAGATTAAGAGCCTCTATGCTGGAGGTGATGATTCGAATGGTGCTGTAACGCCAAGAAGAAGAAGAAGAAGAAAAGTAACTGTGCAGCTTTGCGGAGGACTAAACCCCAATTTGAGAATTCTAGGGCTGTCTGAATAGAGTTAAGAAAATTTCTACGTTAGAAAAAGTCAAGACACTAATCGACCTGTGACGCTGGGATACAGATATAGCTAAAAGTGTGTCTGTATGTCCCTGAGGCATCGCCTCTCGGAGCCACTGCTAACAGTCTGAGTAATTTAGATAAATGGTGGCACGTGAGAGGGGGCCGTACCGGGGGATTACATCTCAACAAGTTCTATTCGTTTTTGCTATCAACAAGAAACCGGTGGGGCCTCGTCTCCACGGAACTACAGTTCCCTTTATGATGTCATGATGTCTCTATTTTCGTAATCGAATAAAGGTTAAGAAAAACTATACTAATGGCTGGAAGCAACATACACAAGAACGTCTGGAAGGAGCACATTAGCGTGCTTTCCTCTAATCACATAAAGCATGAAGTTAAAGTATATAATATTTAAAATCCTGTTGTTACGTAACGGTCTCCATTGCAAAGGTCACAGCCTGACTGTTGTTCAGAGAAATAACTGTCGTTAAATTTGAAGTGTACCCGAAACGCATGAATACAGTCTGTAGGCAAAATGTAGAGCTTCTAAATGTCAAAATGGATTATGATTTGAAGTACCGAACTGGATACAAAGACTAGCAGACATTATAAATTTTTAACAATACCACGAGCTCGGCTTCGTGTATTTCAAAATAGATTAATCGATTGTTAACAGCCAATGCTGAGAAACAAAATATTGGTTTCAAGAGACTCTTCTGGACAAGCAATTTTCTTGAAATGACATCTGCTGACTTAACCGATAGACTATTATTAGCAGATCGCATATCGGTGAATAAGCAAGCCTACGTTTTTTATTTGAAAAAAAAAGCCTCATGTAGATACAGCAGAGGCCTAGGCAATGCCCATCCGGTCCCCTGCAGCACATTCCTATAAACATCTTATTCTACCACAGCGGTCACCCGCTGTGAACATCTCTCTTAAATTTATTACAGTTACTAAGAATATATTATTATTATTTTGTACAAATATTTCTTTGCTGAGGATAGGGACCAGTGGAGGGCTCTTGTGAACACGGTAATGAACCTTCGGGTTCCATAAAATGCTGGGAAGTTCTCGAGTTGCTGCACAATTGACAGCTTCTCAAGGAAGACTCAGCTCCATGAGTGAATGACATATATTTCTTTTTCTTTTTAAATAAATTTAGGAATTTTGTGTATGAAGTAACAGACGCCTTGCGCATGTCTTCTTTCCTCTAGCCTTAAAAGCTCTGTAACTGACTTCGGGTATTTTTTTTTTATGTTCTCAGATAAAATGTTCATCATTGTTGCCCTTTGGTCTATGTTCAATTTACAACCTCAGAAGATATGTTCCTTCGTTTGGAGCCCGTCACCACTTTCGAAGTAGGCCAACACTTCGCAACCAGAGCGTGCTGCAATCTGTCGGCCCACTGTGTTACTATAATCTCACATACCACAACAAGAATTTTACTGCACGGAGAGAAAAACCAGTGTGATCTGTTTGTGAGCCCAGGTTCCCAGTATCTTAGTGCACTTACTATACAACGACATATCTAGATCATGATCTTCTCAGATGTGACACCACGCAGTTTCATAAAAACATATCTTCCGCCCTGAAGACAGAGGCAGTAGGTTCAACGAAAATGTTCATATCTATGTACCAAACCACACGACATCACATTCCAGAACACCGCAATGTTGATACGGCAGTAAGAACCTGACATGTCAGATAATGATATATGTATGACAGATATAGAGATGTAAAGTAAAGTAAAGCTGTCCCTGTACCAGGCCGTGAAGGCCCATAGGGCTGTGAGACGTTGAGGCTCCCACATTATCTAGACAATCGGCTCACAGATGGCGGTAAGGATGCCAGCCTTACGCGCCGGCCGCGCTTTACTCCCCAGGAAAATTATTTAATAAGTTCCTGGTACTCATTTCTGTTAGAGGTTGAGTTGACCCCAGGGCCATAGTGCGACTGGAAGGATTAGGTCAACTGAAAACCAATCCAGTGACCTCATCGGGACTTGAACCCGCGACCTGCCGGCTTGTAGCATAGTGCCTCAACCAACTACGCTACCAAGTGCCCCCAAATCTCTGGCTTTTGAGTACAGATTCTAAAATCTGAATTTCCCGAATTTCGTTTGATGTGTTGTGTCTTAAAGCATATTAATATCTTCACTCGGCTGATGTATATATTTTTTGGGGGTTGTTAGGCATTTTCAAGGGGGCACGCGGTAGCGTAGTTGGTTGAGGGGTTCTGCTACAAGCCGGAACGTCGCGGGTTCAAGTCCCGATGAGGTCATCGGATTTTTTCAGTTGATCTAATCCTTCCAGCCGCACTATGGCCCTGGGATCGACTCAGCCTCTAACAGAAATGAGTACCGGAATTAATTAAATAATTTTTCTGTGGAGTAAAGCGCGGCCGGCGCGTAGGGCCGACAACCTTACCGCCATCTTTGAGCTGATTGTCTAGAAAATATGGGACCCTCGACGTCATAACTCTATGGGCCTTCACGGCCTGGTACAGGGATAGCTTTGCTTACTCTTTTACTAATTAGGCATCTTCAGATGCTGAGTCCAAATACTGAAACCCTTTAAATCACTTCACTTTTCATCTGCTGCAATACTTAAGAAGAGAGCTGCTGGCCAGAACCTAGAACAGATGCCCTAAATGGTTAATTACGACCTCTTCACTGGTTTCTCATGTTACATATCGACGCTGTTTCAGCTACAGCGCTCAGAGCGGCTAATGAGATTGTAACATGACTGACATAAACGGCGAACACGTAAGAATCTGATGGGGAGGGTGGATGATTGTGGCGGCAGGTACTGACGGAATCCACGAAACCGTCAGATCAGAATACTCAGTAATTCAGCCGAGATCTGAACCGAACGAGTACAAATATAGAACAAGATCTTATTTCTGTTGCTCCCACTTGGAGCACAGGGCATCCGTGAAACGCTTGTTTCACTTCAGTTTCGTAATCCCATATAGTCGGTAGGACTCCTTGGGTGGGGGATCAGCACGTTGAAAGGCCGCTACCTAACACAAACACAAAATAAAAGCAAACAGATATCCATGCTTTGAGTGGGATTCGACCCACAATCCCAGTGTTCGAGGGAGCGAAGACAATTCATGCCTCAGACCGCCCGGCCACTGTGATCTGCATAGAACAATATACGGTTAGAAAAATCTGCAACAGAAAATACATGTATCAAAATTCTAGCGATTGATGGCCTTTCCCACGCTGTGATATGGGAGGGAAAACTGTGATGACAGGAAGAGGCATTCAAAAATTAGGAACTGCAGAAATACAATTCCTGAAATATGTAAAGGGACCTACAAGTCTTGATAAAACTAGGAACGGAGATGGGAGTGTGAGGGATGGATTGAGGGTGTTCTTAGTGAGTGTCAGAATAAGAAGGTCCAAACAGGATTGGGTTGAACATGTGGCAAAGATGAAAGCAGGGCGAGAGCCGAAAGTGGCTCTTTGGTATAGGCATAAACCGGAGAAGATCCTGGTACACCATGCCAAAAGTGGAGTTCATGGAAGCCGGAAAAGGACCATCGGCCTAATCCTTGAACTGGAGGGGGAGGAGGAGGAGAGTCTATATTTCTGTCAGTGGTGACACTGCGAAATGGAGGCCTTCCGCAGGGAAGGCCTCCATTTCTTCTACCGACGCAGCACACTGAAACAAGGCTAACCTCCCACCCTTCCAGCACTAACTCATTTAGTGTTACGTCTTCAGGAATATAACGCCGAGTAGTCCGTTAAACGTCAGCCGAGTGACCTGTAATTCTCCCGGACTCGTGAGACAGTAAAATGTGGTCATGAGTCCCGCGGGACTCGGAAACAAGCGAGACCGTGCTGTCCAGGACCATCAGAAATTTACCCGACCCGACCGACCGCCCTTTACCCCCCAAGAAGTTTCCTGGTACTCATTTCTGTTAGAGAATGAGTCGACTCCAATACCACAGTGCGGCTGGAAGGATTAGGTAAATTGAAAATATTCAATAACTCATCGGGGATGGAACTCGCGACCTTCCGGCTTGTAACATAGTGCCTCAACCAACTACGCTACCGCGCACCCCCAGTATAAAATAATTAGCAATAACAATTAAAGTGTAGAAGAAATGTTATTAGAAGATCTACTGGCAATATCTACATCTGTTTAAAAAAAGAATAAAACACTTGATACATTAATTATTGACAATTAAGGAAGACTTAAAAATAATAACAACAAATGATGTTACTGGACAAAGACATCCTTCAAGTGTCCTTTGTAATATTATCAATAGGAAGTCCTGTGTAAAGAAGTTTGTAGGGAAGTTATCCTTATACAGATTTGACGTCCTTCAATTATCTGAAAATCATGTCTCACTAGCCTGTACATAAGAAACGTTCTGAAGGGTCATACAATGTAATCATTGCACAAATTAATTGATGAGCACAACGGAGAATTGTCCAATTAAAAATGAAACATGATTTCTTTACTTAAACTCTCATTATAGATTGCAAGAGGGACACTAATGTTAATATAGAAGTAAAGGGATGTTTATGAGAGTTCAGTGGCACTATGGAGCCAAGGCTACTGCGGAAATGCCAAATAAAGTCTTCAGAATGCCATGAGACTGCGGTATACACGGTGATGAGCCATAAACGTAACGAACACACTGGACCAGAATGCGGTAGAATAAATATAAAACGAACAAAAAATATTAGAAAGAATATATTACCGCGAATTGCTGTTTAACATGTTGTCACGTATGGGGGGCCTTTCGTGACTAATAATAACGGGTCCTGGATTTGATGATTGCATCTATTAACACCTTCGTTTAAATTTCTCTTAATCGCAATCAATTATAGCGCTATTGCTAATCTACCCATTACACAAACAGTCCTTGTGCTCTACTGTACTCTCCTGTCCTTGTACGCTCAACGGAACTCCCAGTTATTCTGGAACCTCTTATACTTCTGTTGTCCTGTGTACGTAGCGGCCTTGCGGCGTGTTGATAATCCGTCCAAGGCGTCCTCCCGACTCCCTGTTGATTTCTTCTGCTACACTGACGGATTAGGCTCTGTAGCCTGTTCCCAGTCAGAATTATTAAATTCTGAAATTGTAAAACTTATAGACAAGAAATACATATGGGACTCCTTGGACGAGTGATCAGCCCGTCGCAAGGCCGCTACCTACACAGGACAACATAAAACTAAATAAACGTAGACAGACATCAATACCTCTAGTGGGATTCGAACCCACGATCCCAGTGTTTTACCAGGAGAAGACAATTCATGCTTTAGACCCCACGGCCGCTGTGATCGGCTGTCTATAAGACCCAAATTTCGAAATTAATTATTTCTGAATAGGCTGAGCCTAACCCGTCAAAGTAGAAGAGGAGGAAGATATGTATATATATATGAATGTAAATTAAATTGTATTATAATTAATTACATAGCACGTAATTAAATTTTCAATACCCCATGTACTTCTTTCCTGTCTCTGAAAACGTGATTTGGGACAAAAAGTCAAACAGTAGAACACTTCTGGGAGCTCTTGTACCAGTTTGGCAGGTCTGACTTGGTCGTAGCCTTAAATACCCGCGAGTTAACAAACAGCACAATTAAGGTGCATTAGGCTAATAACACAACATGGAGAAGGTTCCCCTCCGCGTAAAAAGAAAAAGGCTGCTTCCTGGATGTAGTAAAGTGTATAAGAGATTCTGTAGTTAATGGAGCCATTCTTTTCTGTAGCGGTCGGCCTTGATGTCATTTAGAGCTGCCTAAAACGAAGGCTGCCCCATTGCAACTGACCGGGATAACTATATTAAGAACGTGAAGAGTATTTCATCTCAAGGAATGCTGGAAGTGGGACCCATCAAGACGAACTGCAGACTCCTGCTTCTCCTTGGCATGCTCATACAAGAAACACGGCCATGTCGCTTTACCACATTCCGTAAACATTAATGTCGTGGAAATAATTGTAATAAATATCAGCATGATACGAAGTACAGGAAATATTAATCCTTACTGCTCCTTGACATTTCGAGAACTGTGACCATCATTATCACATTACGGGGCTAGATAGGCAGTCACGTACGTATGGACAGTTTTACAGATAGATAGAATTTTACAGCTTCAGATGGTGGCATAATTTTGTGGCTGACTGTAAATAGCATGAAGAGGGGTCAGGGGTCAGCAGAAAAAGAAACTCGTCTAGATAAAAAAAGGCATGAGCTTGGCATGACACAGAATTATTAGATCGAATCCTGATGAGGTGGATTTTTTCAATTTACCTAATCTTTTCAGCCGCACTATGGCCCAAGGGCCGACTCAGCCTCTAAGAGAAATGAGTACTAGAAATATTCCCAGGGGTAAAGGGCGGCCGGCGCGTAGGGCTGACAACCTTACCGCCATCTATGAGCCGACTGTCTAGAAAATGTGGGAACTTCGACGTCTTACAACCCTATGGGCCTCCACGGCCTGTTACAGGGATACCCTTACTTTTTACTTTTACAGCAGCCTCAGTATAGGAAGACTACACACAAAGAACACGTTTCAAAGTTTATGTTAAGTTTTTGTAGGGACAATAAAAATAAATATGAATGAGGTTCCTTGCAAACGTACAAGGAGAGTACACACTGTGGAGTGGCTGTTTGTTTATTTTTTCCCTTGGCACTACAGCCCCAGTGGGCCTAGGCCTACCTCCATGAACTTCTCCGTTCACTTTTCGGTTTTTCTAGATCTTACACATTCGGTAGGACTCCTTGGGCGGGTGATCAGCTCGTCGCAAGGCCTCTACCTATACACAAACACAGAAAAACGCACACACACAAACTAAACATCCATGCCCTGAGTGGGATTCCAACCCATGATCCCGGTTTCCAAGCGAGCGAAGACAGTACATGCCTTAGACAGCTCGGCTACCGTGACCGGCTGGCTGTTTATTATTCGCTTAAAATATCATCGACTTTCCAAAACGGCACGATAATTATAACAGTGTCAGTGAAATCAAAACTGAAAGACGAGCATGAATTGCATATGTAAGTTTTGAGGTTTTCACGGCGATGACTGTGAAGAAAATCGTCAGTGGCCACTGCTCTCTGCATTCATAAGCCATTCACCTGCTCTGAAGATGGAGGCGATACGTTCCTCCGAAACGTCGGCCAAAACGAAGAATACACGGCGCCAAAACACAGAAGACGACTTTCTTCATGAATTACATATGTTACAAAACGTGGATTTGTACCGAAGAGCGCTACTGTAAGTGAAAACTGAGAGATAAAGATGAGTGGTCATACAGCTGTGATGAGAGAGAGAATAAATGGCTGTATTTAGTACAGAGACCTCTGAAGTACGGCCACTCAGGGAAAAGAGAGTGAAGCTGGGCGAACTCACAACAAACTGTGTCATACGGACTGGAAATGGACAGAATCGGTTGAAGGATCGCACGAAACAGCGATATGGGAGTATTGGGTCCAGTGTTACAGAAATGTATTTAATTAAATAAACCTTTCTGGACTGTTACCTACTCTACATGGAAGCAATTTCATAACTAGAGAATTTATTTATCTTTCGAAACAGAACTGGTAATTTTATGTCCGTGACAGCACAGTAAAAGTAAATTTATGACGAAGTTAAAGAGCTCTGCATAATGAATGGGTTGCTTTTTAAATTATACCAGTACAAGTACTTAGAGGAATTCGTTTGTCAAGATGTTCATGCTGACGGAACGCACTGCCGGCAGATTTTCACTCCGTTCCTGGTCCCGGTGTTCCCTTAGTCTACTTTTCTTTAGGAAAAAGTAGGTGCATGAGATCATAATTCTGTCTGGGTGCGCCCCCTTCAAACTTTTGAAACAGTCAATCCTTTATCAAAAGTTTGGTACGAATGTCCTCAGCATTAGAAACGCAAACAAATTTTCATGAAATTTGATAGTGGGCAATTTTATTAAAATATGTCGATACATTCCAGACTCGATCAATATGGAATAACAATAATGGACACTTTGCATGAATATCTAAATGAATTTCTGTAAGTATCTGGAATATAAACCACGGACTCAAAAAAAAATGTTTGGGACGAAAATTATTTACAATTTAAAGGAGCCGATCACAGTGGCCGCGCGGTCTAAGGCATGAACCGTCTTCACCCGCTCGAACACTGGGATCGTGCCTTCGAATCCCTCTCATGGCATGGATGTCTGTGTGCATTTATTCTGTGTTTGTGTTGTTCTGTGTGTAGGTAGTGGCCTTGCGATGGGCTGATCCCCCGTCCAAGGAGTCCTACCGACTCTGTATAGATTAAGAAACTGAAAAAGCGGCCAAGGTCCAAAGGGCTATAGAGCCATAGAAAGAGAGAGAGAGAGAAGTTTTAAAGGAAAATGGAGCACATATTCTATACCCAGTTCACGTTTCCTGTGAGACTTACGAGCCGCGAGATAATTACACAAATGGAGTGAGCATACCAGAACTGTTACGCAGTGAGTACATATTTCCCAACTTGTTAACATCTGTCATCAAACAAAAAGTCAAGATCCGGCGTTAGTGGCAGACAGGTACAAAGTACAAACGTAAAGAAACATCTGTTTGTATCCCACTCGTACGTGTGTCGGGCGCATATAGCCTCCGATTTGACCCACTCTCTCTGCTCATTAAACCAGCTTATTCGGACGTTTCGAGACACGTCAAACCTTCATTCTAAAGAGTTCTCACGAAGGTGTACGTATAACACAGTGGATAACTGGGCTACTGGAATTTGTCCATCGCCCAGAACAATAAAATACCTGAGGTTTCGGGCACTGGATCTGTTTCCAGAACGTTATGTCTTGTATTACACTAGACAATGGGGAAAGAGCAGTAGTCACTATCAGGTACAGTCAAATCTTGTAGTTCGGTCATATAATACTTCAAAATTTTGTATTCAGAAGTTTAAATAAGTAGACGTGTTATTTTTTTTATTTCCCAAAATTTAGGCTATTTAATTGCTAAATAAATTTCCTTCACCATTTTTCTAATAAAACTGATACAAACAGCAAAGGCGCCCCAAGGTATAATTTCATGTTAATTCTGGAACGTACAATTTTCGGTTTTAGTTGTTAATATTTTTACTTCCTTCTTCAGTTCCAGATTTCGTTGCTGGAGTAAAATACTTAAAGCCAATTCAGTGCCAGTCTTCCCTAAACTTTTGAGGGCTTTTAGAAAAACGCAGGTCGAAAGAAACAGGTGACGGCAACTATAATTTAAACATTGAATCATATTCTCAATTAATTTTCCCGATTAAATTTACTGTGTCATTAGGGCGACTACACGTTTCCTCGTCGAGAATTCGAAGTTGGTAACAAGGCACATTTATCTCATTAAGATCTGCAGATTATGCAGAAATATCTTCCATTCATTCTTTCATTAATTCATCATTGGCTCTACAGCCGTTTGCTGGACCCTGACTTCGGTAGGACTCCTTGGACGGGGGATCAGCCAGTGGCAAGGCCGCGACCTGCACTCAGGACAGCACAAATAAGAATAAACGCATACAGACATGCATGCTATGAGTGGGATTCAAGCCCATAATTCCAGTGTTCGAGCGAACAAAGACAGTTCGTGTCTCAGACCGTGCGACCACCGTGAGTGGCAGAAGTGTCTTCTAGTTAACGAAATGTTTAAAGTTGATGTAGCTCTCCCTGCTTGAACAGAGAGACACATTCGTTAAGCAGGTTCAGGACACAGAGTAAGGGACACAGCCTTCCACATAAGTGTGACTTCTCTCATGAACTGTCGAGGCTTTTTCAAATGCCTTTGTTGTATAAAATAAACCGGGAAGATAATTGTAAATGATAAATCGGGAAGGATAGAGTCGTGACAGCCTTAAGATAACATTTCAGTATATGACTGAAGTGCCTAAGATAGCCGATTACTGGTTCCATCATCACAGTGAGAAACGCGAAGTACACGAAAGGAGGGTTAAGTTGACTTTGCGATATTCGATTTAATGTACACAACAGGCCCACACGACGAACTCAACAAATAAGTGGGCGTCCACGGTATTGCTGTGTTCACTCTTACACGGAAAACAGATGTCTCCAAGGCAGTTAGGATCATTCAAGCGGCACGTAAGCCAGGCCTCAAGGACTTTCCAGGGTCACGCAGTTGACAAAGTGGCTCAATAAGCTACGCAACAAACAAGATAATAAGTCACATAGCTTATGAAGTTTTGGTATTTTAAGCAAGAATTATGTGAATCTAACTGTAATGAAGTTTACTGTCTTCTCAAATGTGACAACGAATAGTCTGGTAGAACTTTACTGATGTTTCGGAAGAAAGTAGTGCTTCCATCTCTGCCCTGAAGATGGAAGCAACACGCTCTTCCAACATGTTCGGTAACGATCTCCCAGACTATACGGTGTCACACCCTAGAAGGCACTAGCGCGAGAACTTCAAACCTCTTATCAAGCTGCAATATTTTATTATTATTATTTGCATTGCGGCAAGCAATGTCGTGATACGTGTATATATTTCTGGCGTTAATTGTGAATTCGGAATGTAAAAAGGTGTGCATCTCGCCTCAATTACTTGAAAATATACTAAATCTCACAGTGGATTGTAAGGGGTTCTAACAGTTGTGCATGACAATCAGGATTACTTTTCCATTCTCCGGTATTGTAACGAACACAAAAGAACACAACGTTTCGGGACCTGGATCTGCTTCCGTCCTCAGGTGAATGGTGGAAGAAACTTTGTTAGATCCGCTGGAAGGAGTTAAGCACAATCATTGCAATCACAGTTAAACGATCTGAATTGGATACAAGTCTATTACAAGCACCATGACAAATTACAAAGTTTTGGTATTCACCTGCAAAACTACACGGTATCACAACTCAGAAGACTATCATGAACGCTCAGAGCCGTGATATGTCAAACATTATATTTGTCATGTGTGTTTCTTCCATCTGGAATATCTTCAACGTTGCTGGGTTGTGATCAAACACAGTCCCTTGATAGACAACTCAAGAGGGTCAATAGAGCATGCCCAGAATGACAGATTAAGTAAAGGAGAACTGGTGAAATGACAATTGGCAGAGGAAATCGAAGCACTTGGAGAGAAACAAGCCTCAGTGTCACTTTTCCATATCAAATCCTAAATGAATTTCACTGTGACGGAACGGAGTCTCCGCAAGGAGGAGACAGCGACTGGCCATCCGACCTGTGGCATGGCCACACCTCCAGGAATTGTCGCGTGTTTCCTAGACAAAGCGACAGGAAAATTTACTTGGGTTTCGGATTTGGTGAATATTTATTGGACGGTCGCTCTTTACATCACAAATACAACTGTTCACACTTGTAACGTCTTCGGACGTTTCTTCTTCAATGTTACAACACTCTTGCACCGCTATCCTCGGTGAAGTGTCCTCTGTTCGGAGTTCAACTGTCTTAGCTTTCGTCGGATACGAACTGTTATATCCTGCACTCGGACTGGATAGGGAACACCTTGGCGAAGGATTAATTTCGCCCGCTGGTACGCAATGAACGCGGTAATACGTGTCTGCCTCAAACAATTCGTTTGTAACGGTGGAAACCTCACTGTTAGACTTTCATTTCAGGGGCAACGATTTCCTAGGCTTCCCTACCTAGGTATTGCTAGCCGTTGACTATTGATGGACGTCTTATAGTCTGGCTTTCAGGCAGCACGTCACAATATGAAAGGAAAACATGATAATCTAACAGAATGATATTCTGCTTGAAGTGGCAGTATGTGCCCACTTTTTCATGAAACTGATGTATTCCCCCGAAGTAGAAGTCCGTATAAATCTGTTTTATAATTCATAGGTGAAGTGAGTTCATTTGGTACGCTGGCCACTAGTGGATCTACTGTACCAGCCACGGATGATAAATAAGTATGCAGCAGTCGGTGCAATGGCAATTGGCAGGGAAAACAGGAGTATTCGGTGAACACCTGCCCCACGGTCGCACTGTTCACCAAAAATCCCATATAATCTAAGCAGGGATCGAATGCGGACAGCCGAGGTGGGAAGCCGGCAACTAATGGCTTCTGAATGGCTCTAAAACAGTAAATATAAGTTCATGACGTATTGATTCAGTTCACGTTTCCTGTGTTCATGTCGAAGCAAAAAACTTATGATTCTATTCATTGGAAGTCTCTGTTCTAATAGCGACAGAAAGGCAAAACGTGATGGGGAATAGCCACAAGGACGGACAAGTTTTAAAAATTAAGGCTACTGCCTATTTCAGAAGCTTGAACAGAGAGAATACTTTCTAAATAAACACAGCTCTAATTTATGACCTGAAGGTAAAGGTAAAGTTGTCCCTGTGCTTAACTAATTATGTACTACGCCGTGAAGGCGTATGGGGGAGTGGATGTATAGATCCAACATTTACTTGACCTCTGCACTGGTTGGAGGTGAGTGGTCAGTTTAATTCTCCGGCCGCTTTACCCCTGTAGAGAAAGCCCCCAGTAACCATCGGATAGGAAGTTGCGTGGCCCCCAGTACCGGTCTGGACGATGTGGAGAATAGAAAATTCTTGACATTACAGAGACTCGAACTCCGACCCTTCGGTCGTCCATCCCGTAGCCAGTCGCTATACGGACTGCGCTAAATAATAAATGCATCTAGTGCCGAGGTCAGTAATGGCGAAGCTGTACCTTCATGGCGTGGCACCTCCGCAAGACCTTCACTTTCATAGTGTAGTTTCGACGCTTTCTGTATCGAGTCTACAGTGTCGAAATATAAGACGGTTAATGAACGATGACTTAGAAAGAATCTGGAAGAACGCGGTCGTGACGTAATCACATATTGTTCCGACATTTTCCCGGGGGGTCTGAGAAAATCCATGAGCCAACACAGTCGACAAAGCCGGATTCCTGGCTGAGGTTCGAACCGAACACTAAATAGAAGTGGAATTACCGCTACAATAACCTGCTCGGTGGTACATATTAGGGTTCCAGGTGCTGGACTGTGTTGGTTCTGACGCAATTCTTACTCTCAGTGCATGAGTTTGTGCAGAATGTTACTACTCAAATGTAAAGGTGAAAGAGGGTAAAGCCATCTCTGTGCACGTCATGAAGACGTATGGGGGAGTGGAGGAGTAGTTCCACCATCTTCATTTCGGCACTAGATGAAGGTGAGTGGTCAGCTTCACGCTCCTTTCATTTTAACCCCGGCGAAAGAGACCCTATATCCTTTGTATAGGAGGCTGGGTGGGTTTGGACCTTACGAAGTGCTGGAAAATCTCTTGCCTGTGACGGGAATCAAACCCCGGCTACTCAGTTGTCCTAGTCACTCTACCGACTGGGCTATCCCGGCTCCCGCTACACAAATGAGGGGAATTACAGCGACTCACACTTACTTACTTACTTACTTACTTACTTATAAATGGAGCTGAGCCCTTCTTGAGAAGCCGCCAATTCTGCAGCTATTCAAGAATTTTCCAGCATTTTATGGAACCCGAAGGTTCATTACCGTGTTCACAAGAGCACTCCACTGGTCCCTATCCTGAGCCAGATCAAACAATCCAAAACCATCCCATCCTATCCCTCTAAGATCCATTTTAATATTGTCCACCAACTCACGTCTTGGTCTTCCCGGTGGTCTCTTTCCTTCTGATTTTCCCACCAATATCCTATATTCATTCCTCTTTTACATTCGTGCTACATGCCCTGCCCACCTTATCCTCCTTGACTTGATCATTCTAATTATACTTGGAGAAGAGTACAAGTTATGAAGCTCCTCATTATGCAGTTTTCTCCAACCTCCTGTCACTTCATCTCTCTTCGATCCAAATATTCTCCTCAACACCCTGTTCTCAAACACCCTCAGCCTATGTTCCTCCCTTACTGTCAGAGACCAAGTTTCACACCCATACAGAATCACAGGCAAAATTGTAGTTTTGTATATTCTAATTTTTATGTTTTTGGACAGCAGACGAGAAGACAAAAGGTTCTGGACTGAATGGTAGCAAGCATTACCCGAGTTCAATCGCCTCTTAATTTCCCCCTGAATCATGTTTCGATCTGCTATCGTTGTTCCCAAATATCTGAACTGTGCCACATTTTCAGAACATCTGTTTCCTATCTTCATGTCATGATTTTGCCCTGCATTTTGGTGACGAGACAGCAACATATACTTAGTTTTCTCTGTGTTTACTTCTAGACCAACCTCCTTACTGGCATCATTACGAAATCAAAATATTTCGAGCGTTTTTATTTTCTATTTTCGGGAAAGAAAAGCCATAAAAATAACAAAATGAAAGATCACAAGTGACATACTGTTAATATAGACTTTCACAAAATTAGGACGATTAGTGTATACAAATTAACATCAATATTTGTAACTGAATATGGGGTTACATAGAGTCGATCACAGTGGCCGGGCCGTCTAAGGCATGAACTGTCTTCGCTCGGCCGTGTGTTCGAATCCGAATGCGTTTATTCTGTGTTTGTGTTGTTCTGTGTGTAGGTAGCTGCCTTGCGAAGAGCTGATCCCCCGTCCAAAGTATCCTACCGGCTGTGTATAGATTAAGAAATTGAAAAAGTGGCCAAGGGTCACAGGGAAGTAGAGCCATAGATAGATAGACAGAGGGATAAAACACGTAGATCAGTTCATAAGTTATGTCGAAAGACGGTACTCTGTTCCTCTGCTACGCTAATGACTTCACTTCGTTGGACCGGCATTGAGACAGGGCGATGTTTCCGAGGAAATGCTTGACAAAATATTGTTCAACGAAGCGTGAATGGAGCATTCCGCTGGCACACTCTGTAACTTACAACTAGAACCATGCATCTGCTGTAGGGTAACATTTATATAGAAAACGATGCCTCCAAAGCTTCTTCGTTGCCGCGTGAACGTCTTTACCTTGTTGTTTCCTAGCAACGATAATAGGATACACAGAAGGGCCCATAAAGTCACACGTCCAACAATTCTTCTACTGTTGTGTGTATTCTTTGCAGCGGGAACTTATTTACCGAGCCGTTGCGTAGCATCGAAACAAGACACACAATTTACGGAGCCTTTGCTTAACAACGATGAGATGGATATATATACAGACACATAGACTGGTGAGAGCAATTTATAAATTACGCCGTTGAGATGGACTCAGGTGCCATATACATACCAAGTTTCATGAAGACTAGTTCAAGCATTCTAAGTTGATAAGGAGGATTTACAGAACACATACAGCATGAAGATCACATAAGCCTATTTTAGTAGAGTAGCATACATTTTATAGGGCTTTAATCTCGTGTACTGCAATTTGAATGCTGCCAGACGTATTATAGGAGAGTCTATGAGCCTGTCTGTGTATCCCACTGTCGTTGTAAAACTATGACACGGTAAGCACATTCTCGCGGCAACGAAGAATTGTTGGAGGCTCGTTTTGTATGCGGTCAGTGTAGTATCAAATGAGAGTCTGAGAGCCTGTCTGTGTATCCCACTGTCGTTGCAAAGCTATGACACGGTAAGCACATTCTCGCGGCAACGAAGAATTGTTGGTGACTCGTTTTCTATGCGGTCAGTGTAGTATCGAAGCAAAGTAGGTGATCAGTTCTTCCCAGAACTTGGTTGTTAATACAAAACCCTGCGATTGGATATAGTTCTTAGCTTGTCCATCGAAATCCGGTCCTCGCAATACATAACCTGTATTTCCATGTGCTCAGCCTTAATATTAAACCTCCGCTGCCTATGATTTCCAAATTATCGTTGAGATTTCTCCATTGGACGCGTTGGTAGCCACGTAATTAATTAATTAATTGGGATTCTGACTATGTGACGTAGTAGTGCTATCTAAGGAGCACTTGGGATTGTGGGTTTCAATACCAATCCCATGACTATATGTTCGTGTTTTTTAAAATTCACAAAGAATATTTATTTTACAGTACCGTCAACAATGCAACCACTTTATTCCTTAGAATTTACACTTTTTAGAACAAGTTTCGGCACCAACCGGCCATCATTAAGCACTGTTACCGGCACTGAATATCGGTCATATTATGAAGCACCTGAAGTACCTGATGATGGCCGGTTGGTGCCGAACTTGTTCTAAAAAGTGTAAATTCTAAGGAATAAAGCGGTTGTTGTTGACGGAACTGTAAAATAAATATTGTATGTGAATGTTATAGAAATGCAACAGGGTGCCTAAATACAATACCGTGTTTTTCATCTTGTGTACATAGGGGCCTGGAGACGGGCCGAGTCCTACCAAATTTGTTAAATATTCGAATTTCCAGAAATGGATTCTCAATTGAAACAGATAACAGAACCTAGGCATAGCAACTGGCTATGGGATGGACGACAGAGATGTCGGAGTTCGAGTCCCGGTAGTGTCAATACTTTTCTCTACTCGACGTCATGTAGACCGGCTTTGGGTTTCACCCAGTCTCCTACCCAATGGTTACCGGAGGCTCTTTCCTACGGGGTTAAGCGGAAGGGGCGTGAAGCTGATCAGTCACCTCCAACTAGTGTCGAGGTCAAGAGAATGTGGATCTATGTATCCACTCCCCCATACGCCTTTATGGAGTAGGGTTTAATTACGTATTTAAGCACAGGTACAAATTTACCTTACCTTCAACAGAACCTAAGCAGTAAAACCTAGTAGGAGGACTAGGGGGAGGAGGCGTGGGGGAAGAGTATGGGAAGAAGATAACAAGCAGAGGAGGAAGATGAGGAGGAGGAGGAGGAGGATAGAAAGAAAGAGAGAAGGAAGAAAAAACAAGAGACTTGTGCTGCGTAACCGATTGGTGAATTTATCTCGTTCTTGCAGACACATCGGTACAGGGCCGGCGTGATTTCAGTGTTACATAAAGCAAACTGCTATGGAACACATTATGTTTCAGTGTTGGGAGTACAAATCTGGCGACACGTGTGAGATTTAGCATTTTCACATTTCCCCTGACAAGGTGATATCCCTGTTAACATTTCGTTATAAAGCTCTCTCTCTCTCTCTCATGTGACCTTTCGATCCACCGTTTCTTCTGATCAACATGCCATCTCGTGTGGTGCCTCACGTAGGCGTTTCCGTTTGACTGCAATGTCGAACAGAGCAGCACTACGCTGAAGCCACACGACGCAACAAACCATTCCGCGCAAGACGGACAACCGGTAGGTTCTGCCGTGTAATGTGTGTGTAATAAGGAACCGATAATTAGCCTGGCATCGAGAGAAACAGTCAAAAGATAGAGAAACTAAGAATGCTAATCAAATATCAAAGGAAAACATTGCTTCCCAAAATGTAAGAAAATTTATGTAACATAAAAAAAATGTATTTATTAAAAGGTAAATTTGTCTCTGTGCTTAACTGGGAACCAAATCATGGAGACGTATAAGGGCGTGGAGGTATAGTTCCACCATTCTTGACAAATCTGCAGTAGATGGTGATTTGTCAGCTTCATGTCGTGGTCTGTTTACACCCGGTACCCATTGGATAGAAGGCTGAGTGGGCCCCAGAGGCGGTCTGGATTATTTTGGAGAATATAAAAACTTTGCCTCTGCTGGGAATCGAAACCCGGTTGTTCAGTCCCTAACACGTCGCTGTACCGAATGAGATATCCCAGTTGTTATTTATAAGGGGTTATATTCCATACATATTGTCACGTGTCCGGGGTTCCGTGACGAATAATTACTGGGTTACGGCTTTAGACGAAGCTGCTTTGTTGGGCAACTCGTCCACGATTACAATTCAGATTGCTAGATCACTCTGACAATTTTTCCCAGGCGATGCGGCCGGACTAACAGACCGCTCATCTGACTGGCGCAATCTACCCCTTAAAGTAGATCTTCGCGTACTCCCAAGAGAACACCTTGTCCAAGGGTTCTGCCTGTATTCGACGCAGCGTTGACTAGCGTATCCGTTGCTGCGGGAACTCAACAGTTCTGTCTCTGTTGCCTAGGCAGTTTCTGTAGCGGTCTGCCTATGTATTCGTTACCACTGAAGTATGCGTTCTTATTGCAGCCGTTGTGTAGCAATGGACGTCATATAATCCGACTTTTAGGCGCCATGCCATAACATATTTAATACTGTCTTATCTCATACCCAACAGCGAGTTATCATTCATTAAATTATAAGCTGAAGATGAAACAGGTCTAAATATCTTTGAGAGCGCGTCACTATCAGGTAACGCTGTAGGTCGTTACGTCATCTTCAGAGAGCTACTAGACTCTGCTGTCGCCATCTTCACTGGGAATTAGAACCGCAAAGCCTGAGATCGTCTTGAACACTCAGGACTCACATTCTGCAAGGTAAGATGTGACCTCACACACATTTTAGACTGACAATGTATTGTTTGGATTATTAGTATTACACCGGATTTGACTGTAATTCCTTGAAATTTGTTTTAACGGTAAAATACACACAAACGCATGCGCACACGTATGAAATATCGGCGAGTACACCCAGTTTAACAATAAATGCAAAGAAGCTATTAATTTTCAGGGCCGCACGACTACCGAGGCCTTGTTTAATAATTAGCACGACGTTCTAAACACATCTCATCTATAAGTTAGAGAACACTTTCTACCTGCGGCAAATGGAGACATTCCTCGTAAAATATACATTGTGTACTGAGGACAAAGGAAACGTGTATTTTCTCGTTGACATTGAATGAGTTAAGAGTCGACTGAACAGAAAATAGTTTTAAGGCTGCAGAGTCCCGTTTCATGCGGGCAGACAAAGAAATGGGGAAATAAATAATAAGAAGACCGCCTCTGTGGTCTAGTGGTTAGAGTTCCTGGCTACAGACCCAGAGGTCCCGGGTTCGATTTCCGGCGCTACTAGATTTTCTGAGAAGTAGTGGGTCTGGAACGGGGTCCACTCAGCCTCGTGAGGATAATGAGGAGTTCCGTTCTATAAAATCGAAATTAACGGCCGTGGAAATTCGTTGCGCTGACCATGCGACACCCTCTATCGTCTAAAGTCGGCACTAAATTCGCCGACAAGCGGCGGTCGTTCGGAGGGTATAGTTCGCTTACGGACTAAAACCACGGAGTGTTTGTTTTTTTCTTCTAAATGTGACGCCATGAAACTATAGGGAATGTCAGGATAAAATCCGACGAACTCCAGACCTCGACAATACATAGAGCTGGGCAGTCATCTTCTCTACAACTCCTTTGTTCCCGTAGAAATCCTCGGAGGAAGTGTAACAGATCTGCAGCACATGAGGTGCTTAGATGCTGATATTGCTTTCTGCAGACTCTTTTCACAAAATTGGTTTTAAATGATAGATCAGAATACAAAGATGCCTTTTAAATAAACAGTTTCCCTTCGCCACTCGCTTCTGAATACTTAAGTATTNCACCACTGCTGCTACTACTAATACTATTATTATTATTGCCGGTCATGAGATTGGCAAGGCATGCAGCACGAATGGGGGAGAAGAAGAATGCATATAGGATATTGGTGGGAAAGCCAGAAGGAAAGAGACCACAGGGAGGACGAAGACGTAGGTGGATGGACAGTATTAGAATGGATCTTAGAGAGATAGGATGCGATGGATTGGATTGATCTGGCTCAGGATAGCGACCAGTGGAGGGCTCTTGTGAACACGGTAATGAACCTTCGGGTTCCATAAAATGCTGGGAAATTCTTGAGTAGCTGCAGAATTGGCGGCTCCTCCAGAAGGGCTCAGCTCCAGGAGTGAGCAAATAAAGCTATTATTGCCGATCACTTAGCCGAGCGGTCTAAGGCATGTACGCTCTTCTCTCGCTCGAAGCTGGTATCGTGTGTTCGAATCCAACACAAGGCATGGATGTTTGGTATGTGTGTGTGTTTATTCTGTTTGTGTTGTGCTGCGTTTAGATAGAGTAGCTGCGACGAGCTGATCACTCGTTCAAGGAGTCCTACCGTCTGTAAAATGATAAAAAAAAAAGAAACCTCGACACCGTAAGGTATAAGAGGAACGGATTAAGTAAATTATTATTATTATTATTATTATTTCCATCACCACCGTCACCGCCAATACCACTACCACTACCACCACCGCTACTACTACCATTACCACTACCACCGCTACTACTGTTGTTGCTGATGCAGCTCGACCTTCCATTTTTGGCAGCGTTACGTCAAACGAGGCGGAAGCCGGCCGGCCTTGAGTGTAATTAGCAGAGCTGTTGCCTGCATTGTAATTTTATCAGGCATTACCACCATGAGGGCTGTGTTATTTTCAAGCTAACTTAGCATTTCCAATCAGGCCGATTATTCTAATCAGCCTTCCAAGGCCAGTAATTAATATCTGACGAAACTAGTCATATTCAAACATGTTCATTCTTTAACTGACTTGCCTGTCATGTGGAGAAGTTAGATATTTCCGTAGTCCAGTGTCAATGAGGAAATTTTAGATTCAAATCAGATGCAGGTAAATGAAACCGTAATAAGCATGCAATTTAATAATGAATCTGTCTGCATAATTTCTACTACGCGTTCCTTGTATGCACTACATTTTTTTAGGTATAAGAATTCTGTCTTCTGGGGTATTTTTTTTTCTTTCTGTGGCGCTACAGCCACAATTTGGGCCTAGGCCTACCTTCATGAAACTCTCCGTTTCACTTCGGTTTACTAGCTCTTACACATTCGGTAGGACTCCTTGGGCGAGTGATCAGCTCGTCGCAAGGCCTCTACTTGTAGATAAACACAGAAAAACGCACACACACAAACTAGACATCCATGCCCTGAGTGGGATTCGAACCCACGATTCCGGCTTCCGAGCGAGCGAAGACAGGGCATGCCTTAGACCACTCGGCTACCGTGACCGGCGTCTTCTGGGATATACTGTCATACAATCCGTTGAAATCCAACCGAGTTTTCAGAGGAACATATTACTTCCATCATCAGGTTCAAAATGTAAGCTAAGGAAGAAAACTGCATGACCCATTCAGCAAGAAATCTTTTCTTTCTACAGACACAAGTCATAATTTCAACTCCAGTTTCTAACGTAAGGTTCGCACTGGAAGAACCCCATGTAAGACTTAAATAATTTGTCCTTGAAGTGATTAAAACTGTTATACACAAATGTAACGTACGGGTTCTCGCCATGACGAAAGCAGCTGCAATACTTTCATGTTTTTGTTCAGCTTGCAGAGTGAGGTATTTCGCATTTCAAGTAGGAATTTTGTCACCTTTCAGTGAAAGCTTAATTGCCACAGGTATCTACAAGTTTAGAATTTCCTGTTCACAGCATTTCCTTCCCCTGTTTACTTGCTAGGCGACAGCGTTCATGTAAACACAATGCTCGCTGCGTTTCCTTTCGAGTTCGTACTTTAACCTACTGAAACCTGAAGAGAGAGACAGGAAATCAGGAGAAGGTACCAACCGACGACCTGGTACATCAATTTCGTGCATGGATGTTATTGTAGGCACGCAGTGTTCACTTGCCTGGTTGTTCCAGGTAAATATTTGTTAAACAGTAAAGTTTATAAAAATAATATCTAAAAATTCGGTTCCTACCGTACAGAAAACACGCGCTTGATCACTATAAAGATCAACTAACTCCATGGAGCTCAACCTTTCTTGAGAAGCCACCAGTTGCACGGTCACTCAAGAATATCCCGGCATTTTATGGAACCACAATTTTTTTACCGTGTTCACAAGAGCCCTCCACTGGCCCCTATCCTCAGCCAGATCAATCCAGTCCATACCACCCTATCCTACCTCTACAACATCAATTTTATTATTACGCTCCCACCTACATCTAATGATCCTCACAGTGGTCTCTTTCCTTCTGGCCTTCTCACCAAAATCTATATGAATTCTGTTTCGCCCCCATGCGTACTACTTGCCTTGCCTATCTCGTCTTCCTTGACTTGGTCATTCTAATTAGACTTGGCGAAGCGTACAAGTTATGAAGCTTCTCTTTAGGCAGTTTTCTCCAAACTATAATTTCATCCCTGTTTGGTTCAAATATCCTCCTCAGCACCTATTTTCCTTAGCTTAAGTTATTTATAGAAAGAATCCGTCCAATTGTCTTTGTGTTTAGACCGACGGCCAGTCGGCCAGTTTCTCTTGGAATATAGAACCCATCTGGGACTTATGACCAGATTTTTATTACTGTCAGACAGCCGTGGGTTTGTTGATGTGGGGCTCTCTCTCTGACGAGAGGACGGGTCAGTCGTTTACAATTACTGTTGGCCCTCGCCAGGGCAGTCATTCTCTGGTCCGAGTCCTGTGGGACTCGTGACCATATTTTAATGTCTCAGATTCGAGACTTCCCTTTTCGTCGTCTCCTACGGCTCGCAGGGTCACGGTGGAGGTTTTCGATCCGCCTCCACACGGGATTCTCATTATCCAAGTCCAAGTCACATTGCGACTGACGGTCAGTCAGTCAGTAAGTCTTGGTGTCGAGCACCCTCATGGGGCTCATGACCAGATATTTATTACTGGCCTGGGTTTGTGGTTATATAGCCTCTGGTCGGACCACAGCGCAGAAAACACGTCCATTGCCTAGCAATTGATGTCCTCTATTGTTGCGTATTCTTTTGAAGGTGTTTACCTAGCAACGGGCTGTTTACCAAAAATCTGTCTCCGCGTGAAGGTGTTTATCGGGCCGTTGTCTAGCAATGGGTCTGTACGTCACAATAAAATAATCTCACATTGAGTCTATTTATATGACAGCCTGGTTCGCACCTTTGGCAAAATGACACTTCTTCAAGATTGGCTTCTCAATCTGGGCTTATGCAACATGAATCCAGTATTTATATTGGGCGATATTTCTTGAAATATCCAGTTACTTGCAAGACAGATTAGAGATGTGTTTTTACTGTACCGCCACGTCACGTCTCACATATCCTTCATCTTATACATAACTATCCTAGAACCATTACTGCTCGCCCGGTAGCCTTGTAATTTTCCATTTTAGAAAAGATAAGGGAGCTCCCTGTAATGTAGTTCTCTCCAATTTCCCTTTCCTTCCTCCCTAAAAGATATAAATATTATCGTAAGCACTTTGTTCTTCAGCTGCCTTATAATCTGTGTTATTTTCTCAGAATAGGACCATCACAAAGTAGACTTTACATCTGCTAGACTTGTTTGTAAATTGAAAATTTCGTATTGAATTAATAGATGCATTATAAAGGAAGATTTGTGTTATGAGCCCAGACGACGAAGAGTCTCGAATCAAATAAACTGTTGGCTTTTGTGACCCTCTACTTGTGTAGTTTTGCAACCAAGAAGACGTCAGTACAGGAATTCGCGTGTCCAGTACATGCGGACAAGGAGAACACGGGGAGGCCTATGCAAGCAGTTACTTAGCGTTATAATGTGCAGGTTAACACGTCCGAAACTAACAGATTAACAGAAATCTCTATTGAATTATTTATGCCTTTGTAATTTCAGTATTAATGTATTCGTGGTTCGCTGCCTTGGATCTAAATTGATACTGTGGATGAAGAAAAACAGTTCAGTTTCTGGCTTGATGGAATTCCCCGTAGGCAGCAGCAGGCAGGTTTGTTTAAATGGGCAGGACCGCAGCCACTTGTGCCAAGAGCCCCGGGCCCCTTGTATCACAGAAATGCAATTTGGCACAAGACAGCCTGTTTCAGAATCACAGCTCCGACTGAGAAATTCTGAGCACATGCACAAGCCCAGAGGAAAAAATGTATTCGGAAGAGTATAAAGATTATTAACGCCGTCCAGTGCGACTGATAATTGCTGTGTTTTTTAAATCTTTTATCCTTGACATGTTTCGGTCAGAGCGACCATCTTCAGAAGGATATATCAATACATATGGAAACTATTATTACAATGTCATAAATATAAAATATTATCCTTTAATAATTATTTCGATATGCATAAATTTGTTAAAACATTTATAACTTATTATAATTAGTCCGTTTAAAAGCATGGTTTAAAACATTTTGTCAAAATCTAGAGCCAATTTTGTTCGTGTCCCTTGTACATCTTCTCTTCTCTGAACCAAATTTGAACAAATTCATGCACACCGCAGTAACTGTTAAAGAATAATATTTTAGTGTTATGACATTGTAATGTATTGATAATGACCAATGACATCATAATATTAGTGTGACGGAGCAGGACGAACCAAGTCATACTTGGAAGAACCCATGACATTTCCTTCCTATAGTCTTTCCCATCTTAAGATACAGCGCGGATAAATAAATAAATCAATAAATAAATATACATTAAAAGAAAATAAAAATTTCCAACTAAGATTAATCTAAAAAGGTATTAGACCTATTATATACCAGGGCTAGGATTTCTGTGTAAATTATCAAATTCAGACGAAATTAATTCATGTATTTGACCCATCTATCGCGAGAACAAAATTGTATTCTCACTTTAAATTTAGTGTCAACCATTCGATATCAAATTGTATCGATATTTCTGAAGAACTCTAGAAAATGAAAGGTGGGGAAAAATCACACATGACCTTTACATTATGCGTTCATGTAATGCACTATCAATAAAATGAGATATGAAATAATTATTCTACAATGTCCCTGCTAGCTTCGAGGTAGGTACCTCCAGGTATTTCCTTAAAGAGTTTTTTGTTTTCTAGATCAGTTTTTATCAACGGGGGCCATATGACCCCCTAGGGGGCGTGCCGTATTTCGGAGGGGTCACAGGTAAAATTCGAAAAAATGTGGGGCCATGAAAATTAAAATGTGGACAATTAGTAGATTTCACGGTGAATTAATGTGGCAAAATCGTCTTTAAGACATCCACCCTGATCACGGAGACGAAGCAGATCTCTAAAACAATGGCTGATCGCCAGAGAAGATTTCATCACGTATAATTCATATTTCCAAAGTCATTTTTTGCTACAAAATAAAGGCAAAGTTGTCCCTGCTCCTACCACGACTTTATGAAAGTGTGTAGGGGCGTGGATGCATAGCTTCATGCGTTAGAAACGCTGACATTTTGTGGAAGTGAATGGTCAGGAAAATAATAGACCCTATTTATGCATTTAACAAGTGAATAACTATGTGAGAGCAACGAATCATTACCTTGGGCCAAATCCCTTTCAAATACAAATGGTTACAATATACACCGATATCCTTGGCCTGCTAGATATGAAAGTGTGCATTGTAATATGCCAAAATCGTAGACACAACTTGCCACGCCTACTGTACCCCCTGGCGACTGTTGGGATATCGAAGAGTGTAAGGTCGATTTGAGGCGGTTCAACGATTCCCGTATGCCTTGGCATTTACTATAATGGCGTTGTGCTTCATTATAAATACATACATGACTGACACTTTAAAAATGGCTAACATTACTAACATGGCGACTGCACAAAATAATTTCGGTTCAGTGACGGTAATCAAGACAATTTTGTGGACCTTGAAATCACTGAGGATCACATAAATTAGCTATGCCAGTAGGGCGTAAGCGAGAAACAAGACAGTCAGAATACAAAAGTAAATATCTTCAAATGAAGATGAAAATACATGCTGTCACGTATAGTGGTGACTTATAAGACGGGGTCTTGGATTGGATGATTGGATTTATTGCACCTTATAGAGTCATAACTCGGGACTACAGGCAATACAAAGCTATCGCTAATCTACACGCTTCCCAGTTCACCGTTACACACTCACTATGGTTCTCAGTCATCACTAGTCGTATCCTGGCAACGGATTTATAACAGTCTCACTGTCACTTCAAACCACACACGAAGCCTTCTTTTCACAGTCTAATTCCCTTCTTGCCATTTCTGCAACTGCCAATTCCGAAGACTTGGCTCAATTCAATTCCTCTGCTACCCTGCTAATACCCAGCAGGCTGGTGTTCCGAAACGCCACTCTTCACTTCTCGACTACTGTTCTCTAGTCGGTCGCGTTTACTGTGTCCTTTTATAACCCCTAGTCACGGGCTACACAAGAAACACAGCCACTATTGTTAAGAAGGCATGTTTACTGTTCCGTTACCTAGCAATTGACGTCCTATCGTTGGGCATGTTGACTTCGCGGGAATGTGTTTCCCGAGACGTTGCCTAGCAATTGGTATACACGTCACAATAATGTCGTGGTACTATTATTTATTATGTAAAGGTAATTATACATGTTTCGACTTTTCTAGGTCATCATCAGGCGTTACAAGAAAATCAAACCAAGTTTTTGGCTTGTCTTAATATGGATCCATGTTATGATTTGTTGTCACTATTATCACAGCGAATGTAGTTTAGGGATAAACGCACTCGCCTTATCGTGTGCGGTTGTCGTACAATTTTAAAGTCTTAAAGATATATACGTGAATCTCGTCGAATTATGTTTGGTTCTAAGTTTATATCTAACGTAGTCTTAAAATTAAGCTACGCTAAAAATTGCTTTTAGCTGTGGTGGCTGTGGTTGCAGTATATTAAGGGGCACTGTACTGTGTGGGGCCCTGCTTCTAATTTCCGTCTTTGGGTTATTTATTGCTGATTGTCGTGTACATAGTTGTTTAAAAAATGCATTGTTGTTGCCACAATCACAAAACGAAGGCAATGGACTCTTTCCAGTCAGTATATTTCACGTCACCACAAGATGATTCACCAAGATGCATTTTATGTAAGATTCCCATCCAAGGCTTGATTTCGCAAGTAATCTCCTACCCCGAAGCTGTCCAAGGAAAACTGCTTATGATTTTCTTGTTTTCCATATATGCATTTCACGTTCACCTCTTCTCAAGCGGAACTTGACTTGCAATAACAGAAACCACAGTCCGTGCCACATCTGTAAACAGATTTGATTGGACACTGATGACAAATTAGGTACGAATGACTACTAATGCCAGATCAGGTGATTATGTGTGCACCTCTGACCGAAAGATCACGGGTTTGAATACTGCTTGAGGCTTGAATATTAACTCATGTGCTTCTTTTGTTACTCATGGACTAATCCGGTTGGTTGCTACCTTCCAACCTCGGCGGTCCGAGTTCGAGCTTGGGTCAGATCATGTGGGATTTATGATGGACAAAGTGGCGCTGGGGCGGGTTTTCTTCGAGTACTTCGGTTTCCCCTGCCAATCTTCATTCCACCAACTGTTCTACAATCGCCCTCAACTATCATCTGGGACTGGTACAATAGGCCAGTAGTGGCCGCAGTACCGAGTGGAATGTCTTGCCCCACTAAGCATAATAATAAAAATAATATGGACTGATCTTCTATTTAAGGAGCCTTAAGGAGTGTCTCATTATTGTACGAATAAAGAAAGCCAAGACTCAAAACCAGCTGCAGCGTAAGGAAGAAAATTGAACACTGATTGCTCGCTCTCACTCCTTGGCGTTTCTGTGCAAATTCGACGATAATACTGCCATACGAGTGCAGTGAGCACAGAAGGAAACACTGAGGTGTGGATATTAATATAATTAATATATTCAGAAAATATATGAACAAAGACGGCAAGGAGTGAGCACATTAAGTTAGAATACACAGTGCAACAGAATGTTCCAGTATAATATTGTGACATGACGCCTGAATGCCGGAATAGCGGAGTCAGAGTAGATATTCATTACTAGGCAACGACTCGGTAAACAGGTTACTGCTGCGGAAATGAACATGCACGTTTCTATGCAAAGGAGTTTTAAACACAACTCTTTAATAATAGAGAAACTGTTAGGAAACGGTGTTTTCTGTTGGTTCCACCCAGAGGCTATATAAAAGAGGATCAAAGGCCGGTTTCAATTGACTAAGCTGCCGCTGTAGTAAGTTAGGCATGATCTGCTCTGTAAAGCCTGTACTGACAGAAGGCACTCCTGTTTCTTATTTCGGAAGTTCAGGTTCTTTTCTCGGCCCAAATATGGACAGTCTGGAATCTTTTCTTGGTTTTCCTCAGTCCTCTTAGGGATACGCCATGAGCACTTCCTACGAAATCGTTACGAATTCAGCACTAGCGGGTGCACTTCTGTTCGAGCGATTAAATGAAATAAGGTGAAAGGTAAAGTTGTCCCTGTGTTTATCTAATTAAGCACTATGCCGTGAAGGCGTATGGGGAAGTGGAAATATAGATCCACATTTTCTTGACCTCGGCACTAGCTGGAGATGAGTGGTCAGTTTCAAGCCTCGGCCGCTTTAACCCCGGGGAAAGAGCCCCCGGTACCCATTGGATAGGAGGTTGAGTGGACCCTAGAGCCGGTCTGGACGACGTGGAGAACAGAAAATTCTTGACTACCGGGACTCGAACTTCGATCCTTCCGTCGTCCAGCCCGAAGCCAGTCGCTATACAGACTGAGCTATCCCGGCTCAATTAAATTAAATAGGAAACAATAGTGAACACTGGTAATTTGAAGGGTCCATACAAAATAACATTCTCTTCTATTGTATCACAACGTTGGAACTGAAACACCTTGATGAAGCGTTCCGTATTCTGGGATATAACGCCCACTAGTTCGTTGGAAGGGAACCGACGTTTCGAAGAACATGTCGTCTCTATCTTCAGGGTCGTAAAGTAAGACTATGCTTG
The DNA here is from genome assembly GCF_002891405.2 of Cryptotermes secundus. Classification (NCBI taxonomy): domain Eukaryota; kingdom Metazoa; phylum Arthropoda; class Insecta; order Blattodea; family Kalotermitidae; genus Cryptotermes; species Cryptotermes secundus. The sequence continues at coordinate 176,479 of NW_019728507.1, read as the reverse complement.
CTGCCGTCTTCATTCTGGTTTCACGTATGGTGTGCCCTTCAACCCTGAAGATGGAGATGATATATTCCTCCGAAACTTCAGTTGACGTTCAACAGACTGCACGGCGTTATGGCCTAGAAGTTTCCGTAACCGCCGCTGCGAGAACCTCAATTCCTACAACTGGATGAAGTTCCTCAGGTGTAGAACGACTGAGAGCAAGGAAAATGAAGCCGTCAGGGGGACGTGAGTGTCAGAGGAAATGCTTTCGGAAAGCTGGAATGTTAATGTACTGCATGAGCTTCAGACAAGGCAGATGAGCACAAAGGAGGAATGAAGAGTCCAGAACAAATACGAAGGGAACATATGCCTGCAGCTGGAAGATATACAGAGGATAAGGATGATGATGATGATGATGATAACTATAATGATGTTAACCACGAATGGAATGAGAGTTGCTCCGGGATTAATAAGTCTCCATGCTTAAGCACACAAGAAATTTGGCAGGTCGAAACACCATTCTTGTAAAGTTTATTCTGAGTGCAACTAGCAATGTGCGTTGGGAAGGTAGTGTAGTGTAGCCAGAGCGTTGCTAGGTAACGGACCGGTAAACATCTCGCGACCGAAGGCAGCAATAGAAGAATCGCCGTTTCTATGCAACGACCGGTAAACAACCTCCAGTTGAGTGCGTTACAACAATACAAGTCTAGAAAGAAAGATGTTTTCTATGTGGTTCGTGTGAAGCTTATACAACGAGTATCTGTTATAGCTTAGACTAGAGTGAGAGAGTAGTGCAGAATGCTTATAAGAAGTGAATGCAGTCAGTCAGTTCTGAGTTCTCGGCAGAAGGCAGCCACGGGAAGTTCGTCGTAGAAGAAGAATAATTAGTCGGCCTGTGAAGGCTTGATATGTGAGTAGAAGATTTAGCCACACTGAGACTGTTTTAATTCCGTTACCAGAATACGACTAGTGAAGGTTGAGGATCCTAGTGTGTCTGTAACTGTGAACTGTAAATTGTGAGAATAAAAAATAACGCTGTATTTAAGTGTGATTAAGAGAACTTGTAACCAAAGTGCTAATAAAACCAATCATCCGAAGTAGAACCCGTTATTTTCGTCACGCGTACCACCCTACACGTAATATTATATTTCACAGATACACAAAACAACATATAACTTAATTTTTACCCAACTTTTCCTTCTTCAGAAATGAAAATCTGCTTCTGAAATCAAGACGCTATACGCGTCTATGTGTCTCCATCATCAACTTTTGGAACAATTTATCCTATTTTTTACAAAACTTGGTTATGAATATTGTGCCACTGAAGGCCGACATGTACTTTTCAGTTCTCCATAATCAGTAATATCAAAATAGCGGACATTCGAACTTTTAAGACTGGATCTATACAACAGACAATTTGTGATCCTGAAATAATATATTGCATTGGCTAAAAAGCTTTGCAGCTTTCACGCGTACTGTATGCAATAAAGTCTTCTTGGGCGTTCAGCCGTGTCAGTAAGGAGTTACTGCCCAACGTTTCAAAGATTGTCACTGTCTTCATCATCAGGAATTGGCGATAGAGACCGTACAGAGAGAGATCATAAAAAGATAAAGCTACTCCTGTAACAGAGCGTGGAGACCAATAAGGTTGTGAGACGTCGAGGCCCTCACATTTGCTAGACAATCGGCTCACAGATGTCTGTGACGTTGTCAGCCTTACATTCCAGCCTCCCTTTGTCCTCAGATTCCTGGTACTCATTTCTGTTAGGGACTGAGTCGACTCCAGGGCCACAGTATAGCTGGAAGGATTAAGTCAATTGAAAAATCCAATGACCACATCGGGAATCGAAACAGTGACTTTCCGGCTTGTAGCATAGTCCACCAACCAGCTACACTATCGCGGACAGATCATAAACATACCTAAATGTTATGCTTGAAAGAGTGCTTGTAGGTCGACAATTACAAGCATGGAGATGGTGTAAAACATAAGGATGTATATATCAAATTGAAAGAAGGCAAAATGCATATTTAAGGAAATTAAATAAAATGCATTAAAGTATAAACATATCTGTAGAACTAAAAATATAAACGATAAGAAAATAGCTTTATTCATTCTGCCTGGAACTCGCTGTTAATATTATAGGAAAAGCGAACACACAACCATTTATGAAATGAATGTGGGTATTAAGTTCGTTAACTTGTTCCTATAATTGTTTGTGAACAATTATTTTTATACCCATCGCTTACTTTTGTCTCTGCTTATATTCATGTGCTTGCACCCAGGACACACCGAACGACAAAAATACCGAGAATTTTATGAAATGCTGAGCTCCATAATTTGTACTCATAACATTTCTATGGCGATGAAACTGAGAGGTATGACATAGAGACACGTAACAGCAATGAGAGAACATGAGAGCAAATATGCTCGTCGGAAAATCTGAATATAAATGACTACTGGGTAGACGTAAACATAAATGGGAAGATAAAATTAAAAGAGTCTTTCAAGAAACAAAATGTTTGCTGCATTGAACTGGCTCAGGAATGGGTTTCGTTACGAGCGTCTGTGAACATGGGAATGAATCTTTGGAGCCTATAAAGTAAGGACTTTCTTGTGCAGCTGAACAGCTCAGCTAACTTCTCAGAACCTTTGGAACCAATAAAGTAAGGACTTTCTTGTGCAGTTGAATAGCTAACTTCTCAGGACCTTTGGAACCAATAAAGTAAGGACTTTCTTGTGCAGCTGAACAGCTAGCTTCTCAGGACCTTTGGAACCAATAAAGTAAGGACTTTCTTGTGCAGCTGAATAGCCTTCTCAAGAAAGGCAATTTTGAGCTAATTTTGTATGTAAGTTTTGAGGTTTTCACGGCGATGACAATGAAGAAAGTTGTCTTCTGGGTTTAGGCGCCGTGTATTCTTCGTTTTGGCCGACGTTTCGGAGGAACGTAGCGCCTCCATCTTCAGAGCAGTTGAATAGCTGCGGAGAGCAGTAGCTACTGCTCTCCGCAGCTATTCAACTGCTCTGAAGATGGAGGCGCTACGTTCCTCCGAAACGTCGGCCAAAACGAAGAATACACGGTGCCTAAACCCAGAAGACAACTTTCTTCATTGAGCTAATTTTGTTCGTGCAGTTTAGTCTTCCATATTAATTCTATACATTTTTCTTAATTACATTCTGAAATACTAGGATAATCGTATTCATGTGTTTTTGAGGATGGAACAGGCTAAAAAGCTCAACCGTTGCAGAGTATGTTGATGGTATCCACGTGCCTGTTTTCCCTAAAAAGGTTTCTGATCAAATAGGTTTGTCTAGAGGTAATGCTGTAGACTTTTCTTCCGGAGGTGTTTGGCTCGGATCTCTGCCGGAACACCGGTTATATTGATCGAGGATTTTCTTTGTTTTCCTTAGTTCCTCCACTAAGATGGCGATATAGTACATCAATTAGGCATCGAGCATTTCCTTCAAGTCCCTGTGAAAATCATCAATTATCACTAATCCTAACATTCGACGCTATATATTACGCGATAATATAAACCTCGTAAAAGGAGCCAACTTTCCTGATAACTTTCGAACGGCTTGACCCGTTTTCATGGATCGTGGCATTAAAATTAGGCCCATATAATTTTTACTCCCCACCAACAATTCCAGCATGGCGGAGGTGTCAACTTGTGAGACAGGATCCATGGTAGAACCGCTTAACATTCCTTGGTTTCCAATTGTGGGCCGCGCGGTGTAAGGCAGGAAATGTCTTCGCCCGTCCGAACGCTGGAATCGTGGGTTACAATCCCACTTAAGGCATAAATGCTTGTATGCGTTTATTCTGTGTTTGTGTAGAGAGCAGCCTTTCGTCTGGCTGATCCCCTATCCAAGGAGTCCTTCCGAATGTCTAAAGAAACTGAAGTGAAACGAGCGTATCACGGATGCCCTATTCTCCTAGTGGGAGCAACAGGAATAGACAGACAGACAGACAGATAGATAGATAGAGAGAGAGATAGACAGACAGATAGATAGACAGACAGACAGATAGATAGACAGACAGATAGATAGGTTCATCGCCATTGTTCACGATTCACAAGTGTGGATTGCTATGAGAACATAAGTTGACATCTTCGTTTGCCCAGTAATTGCATTCTTCTTGTCCTTGGCTTATGAGCCCAAGCCGGCGGCCCCGTGTATGACACAGTTTCCATGAGGCATTGCTGCACCAGAATATAAAAAGAACACTTGAACCCACTCCAAAGCACAGAGTTGTTCCGCTGATCTAGAACAAGGATTTTTATATGCCAGGGCGATTGCAGATACCGCACTGCAAACTGTGCTATAACTTACAATTAATGGCTAGAGATGGTATCGCCTAATTTGAATATGAACCAATACATTGCAATGCAGACCTGTGCCAAGTCGACACGAGGCAAAGACAGATGTTTGACCGACAATTCGTATTTTATTTGTGCAGGTATGTATATAAGTTATATATATTTATTAATTTATTTTTATTGTTTCCTTTTGTCTGTTTGTTTCTGTCAATATGACAGCTCAGGGCCGTCCAACTTCAGACCACTGAGAGGCCTCATTATATCTTGGGCACAAACAAGAGACAACCATTACAGAAGCTTTACGTATTTCTTCCAGTATGCGAATATGAACAAATTCCATGCGAAGGACAACCACACATGAATATGAATTAAACCCAGGAGGCTAGAAAACGTTAATTCAATTTGAACGTGTAAGCGACGTGATATGGCCTGGACGGCCAGAGTTCAATTCCCTTCAAAGGCAAAAGATTTCTTTTCTCCTCAGTGTCCATACCGACTCTGGGACCCAGCCTATCCAATGGGTGCAGTGGGCGCTTTCCTCTGGCGTAAAGCAGCCGCGCCGTGAAGCTGACCGCTGACCTCCATCTATTAGCAAGATCAAGAATTGTGGAGATATATCTCTGCTCCCCAATATGTCTTCGTGGCATAAACGGTTAAGTTTACCGCTCTGTCTGTAGCCTAATGCTGTATCCTAAAACCAGAAAAGTTAAAGGAATATATTCTGATGACATAAAGAAAACACCTGCCCACAGTCTTGAGCAGTGGGAGCAAGAGTCTGGAGTTCTCATGGCAGTATCGAATCGAGGCGTGATGAAGCCGTCTTACCGGGCGTGCTTAGAAGTTTCGCTATGTCCTGTCTTTATTTCGTATGCTCATGCAGTCAAATGAATTCCATACATTTCTAACTTACTTATTGGATATCGTGTGAAATCTACGGAAAGATTACGCAGAATATTCGCTAAACACTTTTAGTAAGGCTTTTCCGACAAGATCCGTTGCCATTTTTATTAGATGGGAAGAAAACGTTAACACATTTTTGGGAAATGGTGGGTTATTTTCGTGTGCCGGTCAGCGCTCCACAAATTGTTCGGCCTTGCGGTAGACAATGAAGTTCAGCAGATCACAGTACTCGTGAACTACACCCGTCAACAGTACTAACGTCCATTTATTCTTTGAACCTTAGGTAAAGCCATCCCTGCAACAAGCCGTGTAGGCCCATGGGGTTGTGAGACGTCGAGGCTCCCACATTTTGCCTAGACAATCGGCTCAAAGACGACGGTGAGGCTGTCAACCTTACGCACCGGCCGCTATTTACGCCCCAGGAAGATTCCTGATACTCATTTCTGTTAGAGACTAAGTCGACCCCAGGGCCTTAGTGGGGGTGGAAGGATTAGGTAACTGAAAAATCAATAACCTCACCGGGAATATAACCCGTAACCTTCCTACTTGTAGCATAGTGCCTCAACCAGTTACGCTACCCCGTGTCCCTTGTGCAAACTCACGGAAGAAAAATCCAGAATTTTCCACCGGTGCATGAGAACCGGAAACAGATTTAAAATAGAATTTAGTAATTTTCTGACGATCACGTAACGGTCTACGTCACTAACGATGACTCACCTTCCTTACAATAGCAGAAGGAAACGGGTAAGGATGCAGCAGTGAACTCCCTGAGTTTGGACTAGCAATGTCGTCATACAGGCTTGATGCAAAGCGTTCAATTCATAGACGCTGACTGGGCCAGATAACGTGAATATGGGGCCTACTTTACATTTCGCAACTTCAGGAAAACGAAAGAAATATTTCAGTTTGATAGAAAGAAAGAAATTTGAATCATTTAAACTCGACATGTTGAAATCTGTGTGATACGGGTATAATGTGCATGTCCGTCTGCTCTCATGATGTTCCTCCGAAATGTAGATACCTTATATATATTGTAGCATGTAGAGTCGTTGATAGGCAACAACAGCGAAGTAAACAACTACACAACAGCCGTTTCTAAGTAACGGCTCCGCAACAGACAAATGCAATAATTGCACTGCAACAGAGGAAAGATGATTTCTACGCGGTCCGTACAGGTAAAATAACTCTGGCTCTGATTCAATGATTTAGTTGATTGCTTGGTGAGTCGGTGAGTCAGTCAGTCAGTCAGAGGACTGCTGGGGCTCAGTCGTTGTGAGCTGTTGCTCTTAGAAACTAGTTTCTGAGGCCAAGGACCATTCGAGAAACCAGAGGAAGGAGGACGTCCGCCGTTGGAAGCCGCTACCGAGCAACGGCTAGGAAAACTGAGAAGACTATACGTGTGCTGTGCTTACAGTAATGTTTGAAATGTGTAACTCAGTAAGGCTGTCGGAGTTATTTGTAGTTACCTTCTGCAAGTATTCAATAAACCCGTATACCAATCCAGACCCCGTCTATAATCACTCTAACACGTGATAATATATGCACACACATCTATAAAACTCTGTGACGGTTCGCTACACAAGTATGTTATCCATGGAAAGTGGCTTCGTTTCACAATGTAACATAACGCCACAGTTCTATCTCTTGAACAGTTCATTGTATGAAAGAAAACTGATAAGAGCAGATTCCATATAACTCAGCTATAAGCAACTGGTTACCGACTGAGCGATCGCCGCTTGTCGGCGAAGTTAGTGCCAACTTTAGCAGATAGAGGATGTCGCGTGGTCAGCTCAACGAATTCCCACGGCCGAAAATTTCGGTCGGTATAGTTCGGAGAAGTTAGTGCCAACTTTTGCGGATAGATGGTGTCGATTGGTCAGGGCAACGGATCCCCACGGCCGTTAATTTCGGTGTTCTAGACCGGAGCCGCTATTTCCTTGAAATAGCTCCTCAGTTATTCTCACAATGCTGAGTGAAGCCCGTTCCAGACCCACTACTTCTAAAACAATCTAGTAGCGCCGGGTATTGAACCCGGACCTCTGGGTCTGTACCCAGGGACTCTGGCCACCAGAGCACACAGGCAGTCGATCATATACAAATGCTGAAGGAAAATAATTCACAAAAACGTAATGTCTGAATACAAATCCCAGGACAGGAGAAATATTGGACGGCCAACAAAAGTATATTGTTATACGTACATCAGTGCCCAGTAATACTGATCACTCATTCAGTTCCCAAGGGCAGTCTTGGAGGTGCAACTTATTGCGTTCGTAGCCTGATGATGCAAAAGTACAACAGGATGTCAATAATACGTGCGGCAACCATACACATATGTAATCTACCAGAAAATGACCTAACAAGGTCGAAACATATAGAAGAGACGTCTACCACACATGACAAAGTGGCACACCACCAGTTTACGAGTGTGACAAGAAGTTTCGCCTCCAAAACTTCCCCATCAGAAGGAGCGAGTAGCCAGAGCAGATTTGTTGAGGTCGGAACAGACCACCGGATATAAACCCTGAGGTTCATGAAACGAAGCCTGTGAGAAGGCGCACGTGGTAGCACCTTCAACTGGCCTTAGCATTTCACATGTTACTTCAAATTACCCGGATTTTCGATTATCCGACCCACATTTGTCACTAATTAGTTTCGATAATTTGCAGTGTAGCCTGCTGCAACCACCTCAGAAGCTCAGATCCCATAACACTCCGGCTAGGTGCTTGCACCACAGAGCCAGACGGCTGCTTAGAACAGTACAGTAGATTCTGAAGGGTTCTGACGACGGTGGATGACACACAGAATTACTGGGTTTTGGACATTTACCATCGTTCGGAATTTTACATAATAGAGGACACGACGTTTTGGAAACGAGATCTGTTTCCGTCTTCAGGTGAGAAAGTAAGACACCTACTCAGTTGGGGCCCTTAGAAAGAGATGATTGAGATTAGCTCTTTCTAAGGGGCCCAACTGAGTGCTGTCTTCCTTTCTCACCTGAAGATGGAAACACATCCAGTTTCCGAAATGTCGTGTCCTCTATTATGTAAAATTCCGGACGATGGTAACAGTGCAAACCCGCAGTATTTCCGTGAGTACTAACAGTATTATGGTCATCATTCTGTATGATTGTAGTTCAGAATTCACTGGGTCAAAATGGAGGACTTGGTGAAAGAAATTACGCAATTTGCCTCGTGGTAAATTGGTGAGGATTGGATGTACCTCTCTGATGAGACGGAGTGTGTATCACCAGAATGCAACTAACAGGTGACGTGGTAAGTTTCGAGGTGAAAATAACAGATATCATTTTAAACCATTAGAGGGTTGAGGGCACGCAGTAGTTGGTTGAGGCACTATGCTACAAGCCGGAAGGTCGCGGGTTTAAGTCCCGATGAGGTCATTGGACTTTTTCAATGTACCTAATCCTTCCAGTCGCACTATGGCCCTGGGGTCGACTCAGTCTCTAACAGAAATGAGCACCACGAATNGGGGGGGGGGGGCAAAGAGCGGCCGGCGCGTAAGGCTGACAACCTCACCGCCATCCGTGAGCCGACTGTCTAGAAAGTGTGGGGGCCTCGACGTCTCACAACCCCATGGGCCACAACGGCCTGTCACAGAGACAGCTCTAACTCTTTACCTCACCGTGAGATGGTTAGCGTTGTTATTCTGCTTTTGGGTGAGGGCACCCAATTTGAAGTGGACTGTCATCTTAATGTTTCTATGGAACCTGCTGCCGCCATTTTCAGGGTACAAATGTTTTGGGCGAGGATACGTTCAGATTAGATAGACAAAGTGGCACGATAAGCTCAGACCCAGAGCCACATTGGGACTAGCAGTCTGACACTCAGTTCGTCCTAACTTTGAACCACTTTTTAAGGGCTCATGATCAGATTTTTCGGTCATAAACTTGACTGTTACAGTCAAAGTCGTCACTGGGCTTCGTTTCTGACGAGAGGAAGGTCTGCTCTTGCTGAAATATCGTGGTCCTTGTCAAGTGATTACTACATATTTAGAGTTATTAATTAATTTACAGACCAACATTCAAGAGTGTTTACAATATATACAAGGTCTCTGACAGTCTAGGCCTTGTAGAGCAGAGCATGCCTATCTTACTTGGCATATGCTATAACGACAGCTTAGTCATTTGAACGGCCATACGCTTTGCAACGCTATGATAAGCGCCTGATACTTTTTGTGTCGGGCTTCGCCTTGTCCTATATTTCGACCATTTGCACTTTTATGGTCTTGTATGACTCCTGCTTACTGCCTGCGCACTTTTGTGATAAAAACTTATACGTATACAATTTTGAAAGCCACATGCAAATCGCGATTCGATTTATACCTTGGTGAGAGGTCGGCGGTGTGGAGAACCTTGTTTGTGACAGGACAGCAGTTCCTCAAAACCAACGGAGGTAGGCAGCCCTGTCAGGGCCACTGAAAAAAAGTAAAGTTGTCCCTGTAACAGGTCGTGGGGCCCCATAGGGTTATGAGATGTTGAGGTTCCCACATTTTCTAGACAATGAGCACAAAGATGGCGGTAAGGTTGTCAGTCAGCCTTACGCGCCGGCTGCCCTTTATCCCCAGGGAGATTCCTGGTACTCATTTCTCTTAGAGGCTGAGTCGACCCGAGGGCCATAGTGCGGCTGGAAGGATTAGCTCAATTAAAAAATTAAATCACCTCGCCGAGAATCGAACTCGCGACCTTCCGGCTTGTAGCATAGTTCCTCAACGAACTACGCTACAACGTGCAAGGGCCAGTATGTACCCTAAACATGGAAATTAAAGAGACCTTTCCTTAAGGTCTGAGAAAGGTGAGAGGGAAACTTTTAAGAGCCACTACAGAAAAAAAGTAAAAAAAAAAACACTTTAACCGAGGACAGAATTGAAAAGGATATAAAGGGGAGAACTGGCAAGTGATAAGAAGTTGAGGGTCTGTATCTTCTGTAGTGCTCCTGTGGCTATGGGCGCCCATTATTCTGTAAGTTTGGCTACGTGACCTGACCATAACCTCACCTGTTACTTCGACCCTGAATATGGAGGCAGCAGGTTCCTTCGAAACGTCGGAAATCTAGCCACTTTCGTAGGACGTCGGCAGAACAAAACAAGATCAACGTGACCAGTAAATCTTCGTGAAAGCCTAACATCACTGAGGGAAGTGATATGGACCCCGAGCCCGTCACAGTTGTGGGCCTCCGCAGTCTGAAAACCTTACAAATATATTAATATAATTAATAAATATATAGAAATCTAATCTTCTATCAAAGGAATATCGGTGAAAGGCCGAGAACAGGTAAAATGAATTCACTTAAACTGAACTCTCACAGTTTTTGTTGCTCATTATAATTTTGTAATTAAATAAGAAAGTTTTTGGGTCACACCTAAGCCAGGTGACTAGAACAAATGGCCCTACTGTCCCCCCCCCCAAATACGGGCCTAGTAATGAATATTACTGTCATTCGTGCATTTAATATGACTAAACACTAATAAAACGTTTTTCTCAGTTACAACTTTACTTGTTGATGACGTTTATTTTTATTGTTCTTAATAAAGTTATCAAAATTTATTGATGAACGATCATTAATGCCGTATTTATTGACAATTTTCGCTTATATAATTTCATGCTTTCGAATATTTTCTATAAGACATACAGTTGAGGATAAGAATATTCATGCTTCAATTCAGAAAGCAAAAAAAACCTTCCGAGAATCAGCGCTCTGCTCTGAACAGAAGTAGAACCCAATTATGGATATAAGACTTCTACATGTGTCTATAGAGAGAAGAAGGCACTTAGTTTTCAGTGTCTGGTAACTAAGATCAAAATCCTGACAGATAATTTTGAAAACCCGTTTAAAATATTTTGATATATGAAGTCTGAGAACCTGACCACACATTAATGCATAGAACTGTCTAATATAGGGTTTATTTTGACCTAATTATTAAGGAAATATAGTCTTGTGACCTTTGATATTGATTAAGTTTCGCGACACTCACATTTCAACAGGATACTCGATCCAATGTTCAACAGGATATTCTGCGGACGATATCCTACAGCTTGTTCTGTGTAATCAGTTTCATGGTTTTATAGCTGTAAGCAACGAAACCTTGTTTTTGTTTTACCTTCTTTATTTTATGACGAGTATATGACCTTAAAACAGCAAGTGCCACTACGTGTGTGTGTGTAAACATCCGTTCGTTCATGTGTCCTCCAAAGCACTTATGCGCCAATCAGATGCTTTTCGTGGAACATGATACGAACTCAGTGTTATTAAAGGTCACATCAAGTGCCACTACTGTTTTCTTTTCTTTTTTTTTTCTTTTTTTTTTTGCTATCCGTGGGTAACACAAACATGGCGGCAGTAAAAACTTATATTATCTTCAATGATTCAATGAACGTACCATTTTGCGTGGTGCTAGAACTTCGAAGAATATGCAACTTGTGTTATGGTGAGGTTTTATACGACATAAAATAAAACACGCAGACGGCGCTAGACCTGAATTTAGCCTTCTGTTTGGCAACGACAACTAATGAATAAGTAGCTAGGTTTGGGAAACATGGCATGAAGTTACACAACGAACCGGTCTTTCTTCTGCACCTCAGTTAATCATCCGGACTGTTGTCGTTTCCTTCCGCAGCGTGGCTGTAGCTGGCGTGCTGTATAACGACGTGCCATTCACGGCTCAGACGAAGTTTCTACAGCCTGAACTGCCCTCGAAATATTTATAACCAAAATTTGGACCTACTATTTTGTTTCTCTTCACAGCCGGGAGTTGGTAGTCACTGGTTACGCGCAAATAACCGGAGTTCGTTTCCTGGCTAAAGCAAACATTTTATTTTCGTCACCCCTACATCCAGATTGTCTCTTTCCAGGGTTTAAGAGTTCAATTTACTTCTATCAAGTACTGAAGTTAATATGCGGAGTTTACTTCCACTCCCCTTAAATACTTTCATGGCTTGGTGATTAGGCACAACGCTAAATTAACTCTCAAGTTGTGTGCCAGATACAGCCATATCCCCTGCCACCAGCAGTACGTGAAGTTTACGAACGACAAAGATTCCATTACATGATTTTCCTTTAACAATCTTCTCTTGTGTCCGATAAATGATACTGTAATAAAGATTATATGTACCACTCGCGCCATTTTGCGGTAATGTAACGCAGGCTGTTCAACACGCCAGGTTTCATTGATGCTGTTAATATTATGATTTCGTAATAATGGAGCGTGACTTGCAAACTCTGATACGTCTTGTCAAGTTGGCAGCTCTGGACACGAAGGCAATTCTCTTATCGACAACCGCGCGCCCTCCCATCAACTCCCCCATCAGCCCTCTCAACAGGAAGTTGGACGCAAACCAGGCAACACCATTAGTTGTCCGGGTGGGATGGGGGCAAGGGGTTCGCTTGATGAAGGTGAAAGAGGGCCCTTTGCTTTGTCCCCAGCGTCCCCAGGGCAGTGTAGAAGTACATGTATGGGCGACAGTGAGGGCCACAGGACTAGACGCGAAGCCTCTCGCTGAACTGGGCATTATAACATTTTGAAGAAAATATCAAACGAGTATCGAAGGGAGGAGATGTGTGTCTGGGGGTGAAACTGGCCTGTGCGTTTAGCTCACAGCCAACCTTTGGGCTAATTGGTCTAGCTATAATACACGGAGCCGACCACAGTGCCCACGTGGTCTGAGGCATGAACTGTCCTCGCCCTCAAACACTGGGATCGTGGGTTCGAATCCCACTCAAGTCATAGAAATATGTCCTGTGTGCAAGTACAGGCCTTGGGGCGGGCTGATCTCCTGTCCAAGGAGGCATACCGGCTGTGTAATAGATCAAGAAACTGAAAAAGCTGCGAAGGACCAACGATAGATAGATAGATAGATAGATAGATAGATTGATTGATTGATTTATTGATTATACATGGAGACTTATCTCCATACTCCTGTATGATTTCTTGCCACGGTATTTGCCAGAATATATTTTCCGCCCTGGATTCGAGCGTAATATTTCCCGAATGTGAGTCAGGTATGTTGCCTATTTGACCATCTCAGCAGCAGGGCCCTTCCAGAATAATTCGCCTGCTCACACTGAATCACAGAAGAAATACACGTAGGCATAGTCCGAGCGGCCCTGACATATTTATACATTTTCGTGATCCTCAAAACATTTGCCCCTTCCAATTGCATGAAATTTTGTAATCGGCTTGACATTGTTGGCGATAAGCAACAGGAAATGATGCAGTTCTGTGAAAACAAGATTTCCCATTTCCTTACACTCTTGGACAAAGGCCACGTCAGCAGAACAATAAACATTGAAAAGCTTGGGAAATATCACTCATGGACAAAGAGCTTCAGTAATTTTCAAAGTGCGTTAGACCCTCAAAAAATCACGAGGACTCGGACATATAGAAAACAGGGAGGTACCAGTGGGGCTGATAGAGAAATTGCAGCGTGTCATAAGTACAGTGTGGTGCACGTTATATTTATCTTATAAAGGAACAGACGAACATAAGCACAAATGGGAAACACGAGAGCCTTGAGCCAGTTTACTCTGGATCCAGTTCATTATCATTCTGACATCTTTGGTCTTACTAACCGTCTCCTTTCATTGTTTTTCTTAAGTCACTTCATTTTTATCTTTTTTCGTTTTTCCCATGTGTCAAGCGTCCAAGTCATTTCATCACCCTTGACTTAATCAAGCCAACACGCTACAGGGAAAACACGGATAATAAATAACAACCTTAATTCACTTCGTCTATCTATTTATCTGTCTGTCTGACTGTCTATCTATCTGTGTGTCTACAGCCCTTTGTTGGACCTTGGCCGCTTTTTAATTTTTCTGATCTTTTAGCCAGTCTGTGGACTCCTTGGATGGGGGATCAGCCAATCGTAATGCCGCTACCTGCACACAGGACAGCACAAACACAGAATAAACGCACACAGACATCCATGCCTCAAGTGGGATTCGAACCCACTATCCCAGTGTTTGAGTGGGAGAAGACAGCTCATATCTTATATCATGCGGCCACTGTGATCGGCAGTCACGTTATTCTAGTTTAAAATATTCTCAACACTTTGTATGCCGTGCCTCAGCTGCGCGTAAAGAAACTGATGTGATTTGGAAATTTGTTTTCTTATACTTAGTCTCCTAGGGGCACAGAGACTGCCATTCCCAAACCCTTAATTGGATGTAGCCTCACTCTGCATATCATCACGAGGCAGAAACTGCTGCTGTCTTAATAGGGTGTGGTTTTCATTCTAGGTCAGTGACGGAGCTAGATGCTGCTCGCTAGAACTCACTCACGCAGAGTAGGGCTAACGGGAGAATGATAACTGCGATTTCATACATCTAGTGGAGACCTCATTGACATTCACGTGCACCTACTGCAAGAGGCTGAAGCTTAAGTCCAGGCGGTTTTGCAAGTAGCCAACAATGTCACAGACAAACTGAGGAAAGAAATCTGTCTGTTCTAACCAAGACTTTTGACTCAAGATTTAGAATATTGTGACATGAAGTCCGAACGCCGGAATAGTGAAATCAGAAGACACATTCATTGCTAGGCAACAGCTCGGTAAACAATTCCCACGAAACAAATATGCAAGCAGCAATCGAATAACTTCCGTTGCTATGCAACGGCGCTGTAAACACAATAGAGGAAGCGGTGGTTTCTGTGATTCAGCCTCGAGGCCATATAACGAGGATCTCATGCAGTTGGAATTAAAATTGGGTCGAGTTCTGGAGACGGGAGTTGAAGGCGAATGAGAAGAAATGGCAAGAAAGGAACTAGACTGTGCAAAGAAGTCTTCATGTGTGATTTGAAGTTGCTGTGAGATTCTTATGAATCCGTTGCCAGGATACTACTTGTGAAGACTGAGAACCCTAGTGCGTGTAGATCAGCGTTGGCGCTGCAGCTACGTGTAGTTCCGAGTACTGTGTACAAAGTGTCAATAAATCCCATCATCGAATGCAGAACCCGTCTATAAATCACGCACAACCCCCCTAATACACGTGAACATATTAACATATTTTAATGTGGAATATTTAACGAAATACGACTAAAATTGAAAATTATTTCCGATACTGTCGTGTGGTAACTATGAAATTTGTGTTGAAATTATAGACTTTTTGGTCTGATCTCAGGACAATATAGGCTTACGGCTTGAGTTTTGAAAATAAAATGTGTCTATGTTTTATTTGAACTAAAAATCATTTCCTGATTTTTGTGACTAAGTGTATCTTAATTGATTTATTAATCAGCCTGTTAATTGACAGGCCTATACAGCCAATTTACTGTAAGTACTGATGTATTAACACCTCTGATCATCACGTCCTTAGCCCTCTGTCGTTACAAAACAACACTAAAAAACTAAACAAACTCTGTGGCTTTAGTCCACAAGCGAACTATACCGACAGAGCGATCGCCGTTTGTCGACGAAGTTAGTGCCAACATTAGGGGATAGAGGGTGTCGCGTGGTCAGCGCAACGAATCCCCACGGCGGTTAATTTCGTTTTTTTCAGACCGGAGCCTCTACTTTTCCATTCAAGTAGCCCCACAGTTATCCTCACGAGGCTGTAAAACAACACTCAGCAACACTGAGAACTGCGTGCAAACATACCTACACCCTCAAGACTGGAGAGTGTGGGTAGGGGCACACCCTATTTCCTTAAAATAAATTACAGATCCCTTACCCGGGAAGACAGAATGAGCAGTCGTACTTAATGCAAACTGTACGATCGGCCCTTCATTGACTCCAGAGAATGCAGGGCTGGACACCACTGTTCGGCCCAATCGGCGTCAACAAGTGGCACAAGGCCCTCCCTCCGATATTCGGGGATACATTATCGTTAATGAAGGTGACCTTGCGAGGAGGAAGCACAAACAACGTGACGCTCAATGTCACAGCGCACGTTGCGTCACGGGCAGGGAGTCACGTATGGAGAAACTACGAAGTTCCGCGCCTCCAACACAAAAGCCCACCACCGTACACCAGTCCGTGACAGTCGAATCTTAGAAACACACGCATTCAACATCCAGTTCAATGTAATTCTGTCGTTGGGAGCTCTTTTCAAAGTATCCCTCGATTTGCGAAGTTAACTGCATGAAAATTGTGAGGTGAAAATTCTTAAATCGCAGATGAAAATGCCATACATGTAATTTTAATATAAAATTCGCTGAATGTTAAGTGGTTTGTTGTGAAGCTCGTTAATACAAAGCTTCCGTAGCGAACCGCTTATAAAACCTAGTTATACCCCTACAGATAGATGCGGGTTTACTAACCTTCCTAGCCTCTCCACGACTTATTCACCGCAGACGCAACAGTCATAATGTAAAGTCATTGCTGTTCCCTGACCGCGTACACTGTAGGGTATCAAAAACAAACTCCGTAGTTTTAGTCCGCAAGCGAACAACACCGACCGAGCGACCGCCGCTAGTCGACGAAGTTAGTACCAACTTTAGCTGATAGAGGGCGTCGTGTGGTCAGCGCAACGGATCCCCATGGCCGTTAATTTCTGTTTTCTATACCGGAGCCACTATTTCCTTTAAATATCACTTCAGTTATCCACACGGGTGTGAGTGAACCCCGTTCCAGACCCACTACTTCTCAGAAAAAATCTGGTAGGGCCGGGAATCGAACCCGGGACCTCTGGATCTGTAGCCAGGAACTGTGACCACTTGACCATATAGCTGCACGTATTCTGCATATTGGTTAGACCTGAAGGTGAGCTGGCGTCTTCAGATGTTGGCCGACAGCTTTCCAGAAAGCTAAATAAAAGTACAACAAAGTCTTATGGCGCCTGATTTCTTTTGAATGCTTCCTGTCACAATTTCACATTTATAAATTATGGTAAAGTATAACAATAGTAAAGCTATCCCTGTAACAGGCCGTGGAGGCCCATAGGGTTGTGAGACGTCGAAGCTCCCACATTTTCTCGATAATCGGCTCATAGATGGCAGTAAGATTGTCAGCCTTACGCGCCGGCCGCCCTTTACCCCCAAGAAGATTCTTGGTACTCATTTCTGTTAGAGGCTGAGTCGACCCCAGTCTGTGTGTAACTTTAAATGCTTCTTGTAAAATTAAATGTGGTCTGAAATGTCTGTATCTTCCCTACGCGAGTCCAACAGTTTAAAAAGCACACAAAACGACTCATGCATATCAGCAGTTTTTATGATATGTCTCCAAACCAAATTTCAAATTCACAGCTTGTTAGTTTATTGTATTTCTTAAACCGCCATATTACTAAAATACTTGCGAAACTGCAAATACTGTGCTCTGTGTTTCCTTAAAATAAGGAGTACCGAAAATCGAAATTGCTTACGAATATCCATGGATCACTGTTCCACTATTGATCACCGTGGCACTTCGAATGATCCTTCGTACATCATGCTGTTACTAAACAGTGAAACAGATAGGTCGCTTGCACACTATGATTTCGTTATGGTCTCTTGGCAACTTGCTTTCTGTACCCCATATTATACAGCGCCTAACGTTGGGTTGATGGTGAATAATTAATTGGAAGGGAACGAAACAGCCTTAACATAATTCCAGATACTATACAGGCCTTCGTACGGAGAGCGTGATGAAAACCACGAAACCTTCAGTCAGGACTGGCGGTCTGCAAACTGAGATTTGAACCCGGTATATCCCAAATTCGAAGCAGGAGTTTTATCCACTTCTCCGTGATGTTCAGTGTAAAAGCAGCATCCAGTGACCTTCATAATTACTTGAATTTCGAAAAAATTCACAGTTGAAACAAATGAAATATATGTATACAGGTATATTCTACATGTATTTACAACAAACCTTGCGTTTACTGCTGGAAGATACAAGGAAGGTTGTTACTGCTGAGTGGGATTCCAAGGCCGGGTCAGTTCTATGCCTGCATTTTGTCATGCTTACACGCAGAAGGGCAACTCAATGCAGTAACAATGACAGTAAGGAATGTTCACCTCAACTAGAAACATGACACAATTATTATCCCACATATTATTATCTACATATTGGGATTTTTTAAATTTGTGCAAACCATATTGTTTGTCAAAACATCGGATACGGTCAAACAAGGGACTCCAACATTACCGTCTCGGCATGGTACGTACCGACCGTCCGTACCAAAATCAATTAATTACCTAAAAACTATTGAATGAACAAGAAATAGAATAATTGTATAAGAATTTGGATTTGAATTTATTACCGCGGTGATTACAGTCTTGTAGCTGTAACGTCGCGTGGTTCCAAGAAAGCGACGTTTCGGGAGAACACATCCTCTACAGGTTCGGGATCGAACAGTAAGCCAAATGAGAAACCAGCAGAGCTTTCGATTCTGAAGGTGAAGACCATATGTCCTTCTGAAACGTCGGGATTTCTCCGAACCACACGGCGTTAGAACCAATAGGACCGTACTTTGATTTTTTTATAATAGGTTAGGAAACGTACGGCTGACAAAACAATTCTAGCCATTTTCACTCATTTTCATTTTCACTCTAAACGATTTAAGAGGTGATAGGCGTACAATTATCGCCACTATTGCTGTGAGGCTGAAGGTTTTGTCTTCTCGTCCGCTGTCCAAAAACATACAAATTAGAACGTACAAAACTATAATTTTGTCTGTGGTTCTGTATGGGTGTGAAACTTGGTCTCTGACATTAAGGGAGGAACATAGACTGAGGGTGTTTGAGAACAGGGTGTTGAGGAGAATATTTGGACCGAAGAGAGATGAAGTGACAGGAGGTTGGAGAAAACTGCATAATGAGGAGCTTCATAACTTGTACTCTTCTCCAAGTATAATTATAAGGGTCAAGTCAAGAAGCATGAGATGGGCAAAGCATGTAGCACGAATGGGGGATGAGAAATGCATATAGGATACTGGTGCGAAAGCCAGAAAGAAAGAGACCTCTAGGAAGATCAAGACGTGGGTGGGTGGACAATATTAAAATGGGTCTTAGTGAGATGGGATGGGATGGCATGGATTGGATTGATCTGGATCAGGATTTGGAGCAGTGGAGGGCTCTTGTCAACACGGTGATGAACCTTTGGGTTCCATAAAATGCTGGGAAGTTCTTGAGTAGCTGCACAATTTTCGGCTTCTCAAAAAGGGGTCAGCTCCATGAGTGTGTGTGAGTGACTGATTACTGTGAGCCTTGTTTACAGCGTTTGTTTGAAACTAGTTTCGCTCCTATAAATGTTTATGGAGTTACGTTCCAGGTGCCCGCAGAAACGCATGTAGATACTGTACTTAGGTAAAGCATCCTTATTTTAACCAAAATTCTAATGCGTNGTGTGTGAGTGACTGATTACTGTGAGCCTTGTTTACAGCGTTTGTTCGAAACTAGTTTCGCTCCTATAAATGCTTAGGGAGTTACGTTCCAGGTGCCCGCAGAAACGCATGTAGATGCTGTACTTAGGTAAAGCATCCGTTACTGTCGCCTTATTTTATTCAAAATTCTAATGCGCCCACAATTATTGGTAAAACTATCAGTTTTCAACAAATTCCTTTAAGCGATTCATGACCACCTGAAAGACAGGCATGACGAAATTAATAGCCGCACTTCTGCAAGTCATTGTGAAAGCGCCGAAAATCATCATCATCGTCAGCAGCATCAAGCAGCTTACTTCATATTGAAAGAACGATTTGCGCAGAATTATCTGACGCAAGACAACAACATGATCCATCTTCTGAGATATAAGGCCGTGTAGTCCTTTAATACGGATTTCAGATGTGATGTGGAGAAGAGGAATGCATATGGGATATTCGTGCGAAAGCCAGAAGGAAAGAGACCACTAGGAAGTCCAAGACGTAGGTGGGTGGATAATGGTAAAATGAATCGTATAGAGGTAGGATCGAATGTCATGGGATGGTGTGGATTGGACTGCTCTGGCTCAGGATACGGACCAGTGGAGTGCTCTTGTGAACAAGGTGATGAACCTTCGGGTTCCATAAAATTCTGGGAAGTTCTTCAGTAGCTGCAAAACTGGCGGCTTCTCAAGAAGGGTTCAGTTCCATTAGTAAGTGAGTGATTCCGTTAAAAGTCAAGCGACGTTTCGAAAGAACATATCGCCTCCGTCTTCAGATCACTTGACTTTCAACGGACTACACGGCGTTATATGCCAGAAGATAGTATTCTTCGTAACTACCACTGTGAGAACCTCAAATCCTACATAACAAACAATAATTTACGAACCATGTTTTCGCCCTTGGCTGCATATATGTGCGCTCTATGGTGATTGCTACATTTAGATTAGGCTCAACCTTGCAACGGCCCGAACCTGGCTGCCATGTAAATGAGGCTGTAGGTGCATGTGATCTGGCAACTTCCGTGAAACAAAGCTCTGGAAGTAAAGTGAGCATAATTAATTCAGTAGCTGCGTCAATATGGGTTAAATTGTGGCACATTTTAAGAAAAACCTGTTGTGAAACACCGGATAACCGTGACGCCCTCCTGCGAAATCATGACGCACAGCTTTCCATCACTGATCGTATACAGGATCTAGAATTTACACAGCGCTTTCAACAAAATCCATCGTTATATTAATCTGTTCAACTACTGAACTTGTGTAGAGCTGAATAAGGTGTGTTATGGATATTGTGGGTGCCGGTCACGGTAGCCGAGCGGTCTAAGGCATGTACTCCCTTCGCTCACTCGGAAGCCGGGATCGTGGGTTCGAATCCCACACAAGGCATGGAAGTTTGGTATGTATAAGTGTTTATTCTGTGTTTAGGTAGCGGCATTGCAACGAGCTGATCACTCGCCCAAGGAGTCTTACCGTCTGTAAAATGATCACGAAACTGAAAATCAGAGGCCAGTGCCCAAAGGGGCTGTAGAGCCAGTGAAAAAATAAATGGATATTGTGGATATGAGAGATAGCTCAGTCAGTATTGAGGCGGGCACGGCCTGGACATCTGGGGTTCGATTCCCGTCAGGGCAAGATAAATTTCTCTGCAATGTCCACACCGCCTCCAGGACCTACCCAGGCTCCTGTGCAATGGATACCGAGGGCTCTTCTCCCGGGGGTAAACCGGCCGGTGACCACTGACCACTCACCTTTCTCTAGTGCCTAGATCAAGAACGGTGGAGCTATACCTTCACTCCCCTAGACGTCTCCATGGAGTGGTGTTTAATTAAGTACAGGGGCAACTTTAACTTGCATGAAAATTGCAAGCGAAGAGCGACCATGGCATATTTTATGATGTTATATCAGCATGTGTCTGAAGGGACTGAGAGAAACTACGGAAATCCTAGGATATTCGGTTTTGGCCGACATTCGAATCGGAGACCTCTCGGAGAAATGCTGAGCACTCGGCCTGAATTAGGCTATAATCAGTCCAGCATTAAGCCTGCGGATCATGTACACATCAGCGCTGCCACGTTCAGCTAAAACTGCGCAATTTCCTGCCAGCCACAGACCAGTGTTAATGCGTTGTGTTGATCCATAAACACTGCGGCAGTTGCCTCATGAGTCATGATTGTACTTAGACGCAGATTCCAAGAAAACACGCCGCAACTTCATCCCGAAAATCTGTGAGCTGAGGGTGTCGAGTGTAACCAAGAATACAGCAGGGGGTCGCCATCTTCGTTTTATCCTCACCCTTTCATCTTTGTCATGTTTGTTGATAAGGTTACTGTCCATTTCCAGGCCTCAACGGATCATTACGTCACGTTCGGGGACGGCCCAAATTTTGACGCGAAAGAAGTTCTATATACCGACTATCTTGTGGTTTCCCGTGTTTTCCTTGGTCCCTACTTTGACCACCGGGATAGTGCCTTGGAGCAAGCCACTACTGCATCGTCTTCAATACATTTTAGTCCAGTTATTAGCTTCCTTTCGTCTGAACCGAGGTTAAAATAACGCATTTTTTGATGCAGTGACTTTAAATAAACTACGAGCTATCCTAACCCGGCTCTGAGCTGTCTGGCTTAGAACGGGGACAGCACAGTCGGCGTGGAGACTATGACCTGGTCGGCCAAACAATCGGAATTCTTTTCCCGGAAGGGGTCAAAAGATATTTCTGTTCTCCGCTGCTTACAAATCGGCAGTAGGTCTCACTCAGTCTCCTCCCCAATGTAAATCGGCCGGGGCGGGAAGATGACCACTCACCTCCATTTACTGCCGACGTTAAGAGTGCAGAGAGTGGCGCTGTCACTCCGCCTCACGGCGTAGTGTTTAATTACGCCTGAAACAGTAACCCCTCTCTGATTTACTGACGGAAATAAGGCGGAGGAATCTATTCGTGTACTGCGCTGCTAATCATTGTCCTTGTTCCTTGACACGCAGACAGACCGCAAGACAAATGCGATGTGGCTGGGGAGACGCTGCCTGTCTCTCTGTCGCGTCAAGCTGTTGAATAATGGTTAAGCACGCCTGACTGAAGACTATCTGGTCTGATCTGGCGAGAGGAGTGCTTGGTTTCTTAATTTTCTCGGCACCCAATACCAATTGCAGGGCGATGACAGTAATGTAAATAAGATTGTAGGAAATTAGGCCTGTCATTACGAATATGTTACCTTAAATTTTAATGCAGTCGACATGTTACGTCTTTCACTAACATGATTATTATCTCTACAGGCCTACAAAACCTCATTTGGCTCTGAATATGCTCACTACTCGTAAGGAAATGAAAAATATTTCGCACAATCGCCATATTACGATATGATTATTATTATTATTATTTCTGAGAAGTAATGGGTCTGGAACGGGGTCCACTCAGCCTCGTGAGGATAACTGAAGAGCCATTTCAAGGAAATAGCGGGTCCGGTCTCGAAAACCGAGATTAACGGCCGTGGGTATTCGTTGCGCTGACCACGCGACACCCGCTATCCGCTAAATTTGGCATTAACTTCGCCGACAAGCGGCGGCCACTCAGTCGGTGTAGTTCGCTTGCGGACTAAAACCACGGAGTTTCTTTGATTTAATAACTACACGAACAAACAAGCAAGCTACCGTAACTACATTGTACAGAAGATTCCGCGAGACGTTAAAGGGTACTTACCTAGTAGAGAAATTTCCCGTATTTTAAGAATCCTGAAGGTTCCTCAGGAGTCGGCAATGGCCGCAATTCTGATTATTGTTTTACGGTTAAATTTTCCTGATACAATTTTCAAAGATACTGATCTACCAGTGTCCAAACCCCCAGTCTCGAATGAAGTATATAAAGGTTGGGATACGTAAGTCAGTAAAGTGCCTGGTTGTTTGTTGGACGACAGAAGTTCGATTTCCGGAAGAGTCAGAATTAATCTCTTTGCCATCAATGTATTGAAAACGGAAGTTTTATGGTACGTGTTCCACTGTCATTAGTACTGCCTTGAGAGTTCGCACCTCTCCCTACTTACAGTCTTAAAGGCACAATTTTTAGGACCGTCATCACGGTAACATCCAGTGAAGTGTCCTTCTGAGCGAATTTAATTAAACTTCACCAGTCCCTTCAAAAGCCGATCATAGTGGCCTAAGTGGTCTAAGGCATGATCTGTCTTCACTCGGTCGAACGCTGGGATCGCGGGATCGAATCCCACTCAAGGCATGGATGTCTGCATTGTGTGCGTTTATTCCGTGTCCATGTTGTTCTGTGTGCAGGTAGCGGCCTTGTGACGGGCTGACCCACGTCCAGGGAGTCCTACCGACTGTGTGTATGNTTAGAAATCCAGATTAAAATCCTGAACCGTAGCGTCTCCGGAGCTGTGTGCGCGTGCTTCGAATCCTTGAGCAGGCGAAAGTAAGTGTTTCAGCAGCAGTGACAAGCCCGAACAAGTGGCACTACAGTAAGGGATTAATAGTTAGTTCCCAGAAAGAATATCTAAGCGTAAAGTTGTCCCTGTGTTTAACTAATTAAGCACTATGCCATGAAGACGTATGGGGGAGTGGATGTATAGATCCGCATTCTCTTGACCTCGGCACTAGCTGGAGGTGAGTGGTCAGCTTCACGCCTCGGCCGCTTTACCCCCGGAGAAAGAGCCCCCGGTACCCGTTGTATAGGAGGTTGGATGGACCTCAGAGCCGGTATGGACGAACGTCTAACAGTTCTTGGATCATTTAATGACACTTAATCAACTGGATATTTTGTAGAGCGTCGAGTGGTGGTACGAAACCCTAACCAGTTCGGAGAGACCTCTTGAACAGGCGGTCAGTTCCTCGCTTTTGACTGAAAGTCTCAAAAGCCCGTTCACAAACCGGTAAGTTACGTTAACTCGGCAGCGTTTGAATATCAGCAAGCGCTCGTAATGCCCTGGTCCTGCTGTGTTGCAGGTTACCAAGGAAGCCTCGGCTAACATCAAAAGCACCAAGATTACTATCTTCTGGGAGTGCCCATGGCTGCTAATTTACCCATCAGACATCAGAGAGAATTCCACTGACTTGGGAGTGGACGTAGCATTGTAAATGGATAGAGCTGGCAACGTTTCGGAGGAACATGGTGTCTCCAAATTCCGGATACAAGACTAACCATATCCGCTACCGCGCCATAGCTTAAGCGGTCAGTCGCTGGCGGCCCGGGTTCGATCTTGGGTCTTGTTAAGTGGGCTTTGTGGTGGACAAAGTGGCGCTGGGGCAGGTTTTCTCCGAGTACTTCGGTTTCCCCTGCCAATCTTCATTCCACCAATTGCTCCACAATCACCCTCACCTATCATCTGGGGCTGGTACAACAGGGCAGAAGGGGCCGCAGTACAAGGGACTTCGTCCCACCCCACTGGCAATAAAAAAACCATATCCACTTCACCATTTTTGCCTTTTATTAGCATATGCAAGACAGCATATTTGAGAATACATGAATTCTGTTTCCTTATCTTAACATATACTGTCGAGTTTCTAAATATGTATATTAATTTGTATTAACCTTATGTGACAGGCCTACAGCTAGATGCCAGAAAAGTGGATTTTTTAAATATTTAAAAATATTAAGTTGTTTTCTTGCAGGTATGGATTTTTACACACACTAAACTCTTTCTACAGTTATAAACAAGGCCATGTTAATTGTTCACTAATACAGGCGCGCAATCAGCACAGCTGAAACGTGTTACGCCATGATTCGAAGTTTTCGTTATAAGACACTGAATTCAGTCTTGTGCAGTATCGCAAACAAGTTATACGGAGAAGAATATTGTCTTCTGGCATGTTACGTCTTTCTAAGTTCGTCGCTGGTTCGGACTAGCAACGGTAAACTCCTACCAGACCACACGGCGTTACATCCCAGAAGCTGTTAACTATAATTCAATTGTCCGATGTATTGTCGAATAACCTGCTGATTGAGAGGAATAAATAACTTGGGACTTTGGAGTGTTCGTGTTATTTCTGTAACCCTTTCGTGTTTTGTGATTATACTTCAAAACCGATATTCAGTTAACAAAACAAACAAACAAAACAAACTCCGTGGTTCTAGTCCGCAGGCGAACTATACCGACCGACCGACCGACCGCCGCTTGTCAGCGAAGTTAGTTCCAACTTTTGCGGATAGAGCGTGTTACGTGGTCAGCCCAACGGATCCCCACTGCCGTTAATCTCGGTTTTCTAGACAGGAGCTGCTATTTCCTTGAAATGGCTCCTCAATTATCCTCACGAGGCTAAGTAGACCCCGTTCCAGACCCACTACTTCTCAGGAAATCTGGAAGATCCGGGAATCGAACCCGGGACCTCTGGGTCTGTAGCCAGGAACTCTGACCACTAGACCACAGAGGCGGTTACGACATTCAGTTAATGTCCCTTAATTAATAACACAGTGATTTACGCTTGAGACGTCCGTTTACTGATTTGTCCATATGGTTAATATTTGTTGAAAATCATAGGCTTTCAAAATCATCTGACATAAATCTACATCAGGCTACGATGACAAAACGCATTTATGCTACTCCATCATTTACTTTCAAGGACTGAACAGCCCACCAAAATAACCGGTTTCCAGGCTGAGAACCGAGGAAGTGGGTGCACAGTTAATTCGCAGTGTGGGCTGACAGTTTCGGCTTTGGGTACAGAGCGTTTTTATTGGCAGTTAACTCTCGCAAATTTTACCCAACACTAAACTATCTCCGCCGGATGCAGAAGCAGTAAAACTCTGAAAGCTCTCTCCGATATACAGTAAATAATAAAGGCTTCAAAACCGTTTTGAGAAAAAATAGATACCAGCTGATTCTGTTGAAGAGCCGCTTTCGATTCACGGACCACAGTTTGCGTGGCCTTTCTGCCCGTATCCCTGTCAGATCTCACACTATGGTCTGTTTAAATACTTCTCGATACTTCCCGTCACACGGAGTGAGGCACACCTCTGACATTGCCACTGTACAAAATCGATTAGCCCTTGCCAACTAACTGTGCGATACATCGCTCACGCCTTTGAACTCGCGATAATTAATGAGCGTCATGATGGGCTACAGCTCTTTCTTTTAAAGCTTTCTTTTTTTACAAAATGACGACTTACTGCAATATTTTGTCTGCCCTCCCGTCTGTTCGTGCTTGACCTACAATCAGCAGCACTTTCGGTAAATGGATAATGATTAGCCTTTTTGCAGCGAACTTGCTTGCTTCACCTGTCACTTGGGTCGCTTTAAAGAATCCAGTTCTTGTGCTTATGCACACACCTAGCTCAGCTGGTATATCGACGGGCTACGGGCTGGATGGTCCAGGTTCTGTTCCCGACAAGGGGAAGAGATTTGTATCCTCTCCACAGTGTCTAGACTGGCTCTGGAGCCCATCCAGCGTTTTATTCAAAGGGTGTCGTGGATACATTCCCGAGGGGGTAAAGCGACCGGAGCATGAAGCTCACTTAGCTCCATCTAGTGCTGAGATAAAGACTGGAATTATACCTTCACTCCCCCTATACGTGTATACGGAGCGGAGCTTAATTAAACAGACGGTCAACTTTACCTGTTTACATTTACATAAACACTTCGTAACGTGGAAATATTTCAGAATTTAAAAAGTTGAGAGTAACAGACGGAAATACTGTTCATTATACATAATAAAGAGACAATTCTAACCAGTGCTTGCTATGCCGATCACAATGGCCGCGCGGTTTAAGACATGAACCGTCTTCTGTCGTTCGAAAGCTGAGATCGTGGGTTCGAATCGCACTGAAGGCATGGATGCCTATGTGCGTTTATTCTGTGTTTGTGTTGTTCTGTGTGTAGGTAGCGGCCTTGCGTCGGGCTGATCTCCCGTCCAAGGAGTCCTACCGACTGTGTATAGGATTAAAAACCTGAAGAAGAGGGCAAGGTCCAACAAACGACCGTAGAGCCACAGATAGATAGATAGATAGATAGATAGATAGATAGACAGACAGACAGATAGATAGATAGAGCCACAGACAGATAGATAGATAGATGCTTGGTATTATTTAATCTAAATGCGGATTTCTTCCTGTCTGCTTTCCAGAAATCCAAAACATTCAGCTAAGATGCTGACAGTTGGCTGTCGCGTGTAGCTGTGAAACGGCTCTCTTACTTTGAGAGAAGAACAAGAAATGCAGGCGTCTCGAACCTATTTACAGAAAATGTCGGGAATAGAGAATACAGCCTACGTTTTTATGGCACCAATTCTGGAGCGACGCTATCTGTTGCATAAGTTTTCGACCAGGTGTAGTAGTAGTAGTAGTAGTAGTAGTAGTAGTAATAACTGGTACTGCTACTCGGGAGATACTCGGTTCGAATATAATTTAATTCGTTTTATTTAGGCACCCCCAAGGGAGATGTTCCTCAGACTTACGTAACTTGGACTGCAGTAACTATAACTGGAGCTTTTGAACAGGCAGACTCATACATGACTTGAGCCGTGTATGTGGCGAATAGTTTGGTTCTCTGTTATCGTCTTTTAATCTCCTTTCAAACGAATTTTATTAACACTCGTTGTAGGAACGGTCCCTATTTTTGAAACGATATTGTGCATCTGACTGAGAGAAACTCGTCTAAATAAAGTTCGAAAATTCTCCTCCAACCTCGGACGGTACATTCAGTGTTACCACTACATATATCCATCCGTCAGCGCTTAGGGAAATAACCACCGTTTCTTCTGACATATACAGATATGCTCTGAGAGCGATATGTCGAGTTACTGAATATTGAATCACGTTACAAATACTAATCACTTCGTGATAGAAAGTTAAATCCGCGACTGCTTCCTTCTAAGCAAACTGGGTCATTACTACATCGGAAAACTGAACTTTCTTGCCGTAAAGAAACTCCGTGGCCTGTAGTCAGCAAGAGAACTATACCGATCGAGCGACCGCCGCTTGTCGGTGAAGTTAGTGCCAACTTTAGCGGATAGAGGATGTCGCGTGGTCAGCGCAACGGATCCCCATGGCCGTTAATCTCGGCTTTCTAGACCGGAGCCGCTATTTGCTTGAAATAGCTCCTCGATTATCCTCATGAGGCTGAGTGGACCCCTTTCCAGACCCACTACTTCTCAGAAAATCTGGTAACGCCGGGAATCAAACCGGCACCTCTGGATCTGTAGTCAGGAACTCTGACCACTAGACCATCCCCGGGGATAAAGGTGAAGACCAAGGTTCGGCAACGTGGCCTGTCTCACATCTCATGAGCAAATGGTACATGGGACGATGCGTCGGTGGAAGCAGGACTAGCAGGCGACCGGAAGAAATCGGAAACAAACCGTCCTCTGGGCTTCCGCATTACAGGAAGCGCTGGCGCGAGACGAATGTATTCCCCTCTTGAGCTGCACCCCTACTCCCGTCAATGACCCGGGAAGTGTTGCTACTACTGCTGCATATATTTCATTCTCCTTTCTTCTATACTCAATAACCCACTGTACGAGATAACCGAGAAGGTGTAACTTGACACGACTCGAGTTCTGCCCCGAGGCGCCCCAGTCAGCCTGGTGGTCCATTGAATGCATGCCAAAATCTGACGCGTTCCACTGTACTGCCGCATCCCAGTACGGGTTTAACGACCCTTTCATTATACAGAAGGGAGTACGCGGTGGCGCACTATGCTACAAGCCGGGAGGTCGCGGGATCGAATCCCGATGAGGTGGATTTTTTTTAATTTACCTAATCCTTCCAGCCGCACTATGGCCCTGAGGTCAACTTAGCCTCTAACAGAAATGAGTACCAGGAATCTTCCTGGGGGTAAAGGGCGGCCGGCGCGTAAGGCTGACAACCTCACCGCCATCTGTGAGCCGATTGTCTAGAAAATGTGGGAACCTCAAAATTTCAGAAACACTATGGGCCTTCACGGCCTGTTACAGGGATAGCTTTACCTTACTTACTTTTTTCATTATACGAAAGCCAACCATCTTTGTCCCTGTGTCATGAAGATGGATGGGAGAGGAAGCTGTGGAAAACAGAAAATTCTCTTGCTCTTGCCCAGAACTGAACCCTGTTTTGTGGGTCGTCCATCTCGCAGTCTAGTCACTATACTAACTGAGCTATACTCCCACTCCACCTCACCTCCAGACGGGGGGAAGCTGTCAGCTTCACGCCCTAGATAATGACAAGTAGGAAAAATGCATTCTAAAAATATCAGAAGGGCTCTACCGAACTTCAGCGCTCCAAGCGATGTAAAAATGAAGCACCGACGATCCGTTTGCGGCCAAATCGAAGCCTGGCTACGGCCTTTCAGGTGCCACTTCGATTGCTTTTCTGCGTGTCTGCCTCATTCATGTTTTGTCGAGTCCTTCAAAATTGGTGCTAAACGCTCATTAAGTGAAGATGCGTTGTGTCTGTCCTAGGCGTTCGGAATGTAGACATTAGGACACACTGGCACAGCGCTTCATTTGGAGGCTGAATGCATGTCGCGTTTTAACACGAAAACAGACGCTGGCAGGAGAAGGGCACAAGACAGACATCCCTCCCCTGTCCAGGATTTCTGGACAAAAAAAAAATTGCGGAAAAGAGGAAGAAATATAGCAAATATTAACATATAAATTTGCAACTACTTAAAAATACACTGCCGGTCACGGTAGTCGAGTGGTCTAAGGCATGTACTGTCTTCGCTCGCTTGGAAACCGGGATCGTGGGTTCGAAAGCCACAAAAGGCATAAATGTTTGGTATGCGTATGTGTTTATTCTGTGTTTGTGTTGTCCTGTGTTTAGGTAGAGGCCTTGCGGCGAGCTGATCACCCATCCAAGGAGTCCTACAGTCTGTAAAATGTTCAAATCAAAAACAACCTCGACACCGTAAGGGGATAAGAGGAACGGATTAAGTAAGTAAGTAAAAAATATATTATCTGGCCATAATAATTTGTGAATGAGGATAGTTCATTCGGTATAGTGACGGTCTACGCGTTGGACGACCGGTATTCAATTCCCGAAGGTGGCAAGATTTTTCTGTTCTCCACAGCGTCTAGACGGGCTCTGGGGCCCATCCGGCCTCATATGCCATGGGTACCAGGGGCTCTTTCCCGGGGGTAAAGCGGCCGGGCGTGAAGACGACCACTCACCTCCACTTAGTCCCGAGGTCAGGATAGGTGGAAGTATACCTCCACTCACCTCCCTACATGGCATAGCTTTTAATTATATAATTATCTACAAGGATAACTTTACCTTTTTCCTGAATATATTTGCACGTTCTATGAAAGTATTCACCCGATTAAAACGTAAGTTAGTAAAAGAAATTTCTGGCTTGCCCTCCAATGGGAAAAGTTATAGCAGAGCCAATGTGGACCGCCGTTTAGCCACGGGGTATTCTGTGCTTCTGTAACGTTACGATGCTGGATGCTGTACCTACTGCTTAGATCGAGCAGTACTGTAAAATTATTAATAAGGGATGAGGAGATTAGGCCTATAATTCGATATTCGTCTCGAATGCGAGAGTGAAGACATGAACAGTCGAAGTCAAAGCAGGCACTCCCTGGCCGTCTTTTGACCAGAGTCCATCCGGAATTCGAGCAGGACGAGTTACATGTTGTAAACAGGAGCAATTCAGGTATATAAGATTTCTTGAAATGTCATTTAACTAGAAAAAGTTATCGTAAATAATTCTATTCTGGTAGAATTCTGGTGCACTTTTCACTTAGTGTAGTCTAGTGGTCAGAGTTCCTGACTACAGATCCAGAGGTCCGGGTTCGATTCCCGGATCTACCAGATTTTCGGAGAAGTGGTGGGTCTGGAACGGGGTCCGCTCAGCCTCGTGAGGATAAGTGAAGAGATATTTCAAGAAAATAGAAAGGTCTAGAAACCCTAAATTAACGGCCCTCGGGATTCGTTGCGCTGACCACATGACACCCTCTATCCGCAAAAGTTGGCACTAACTTCGCCGACAAGCGGCGGTCGCCTACCAACTCAAACACACATGCGCATCAAGATTAACAACAAAAGACAGCTGGTTTCCTTTCCCTACAATTTTAACACCTGATGATGACCACAATGGTCGTAACATGAAGTGATGGATTTTTTTAAATGTTTTAGAGTGAAGAAATTTTAATAAATTCTATAGAACGTAGCGTTGCACGTGAGACTGTAAAAAACGAATGGACGCTAAATCCTCTTCAGTCCTGGAGCCTGCAATTAGGAGCCTCATATATTTATTTAGTGATGCTGTGCCAAGTGCACAACTTTTAGTGTGAAATAAAATTATTGGGAGTTGGAGAGAGTAAGGAAAAGAGCGGTCATGACTCAGTGCCACCTAAGAATTTTATAGGAAATGAGGAAAACCACGAAAATATTCAAACTATTTACCTCTGGTTCGAAATAAGCAAGAAAATGATAACAACTTCACTGCAATCTTCTTAAAGGTTGAACGAAGCATCAGTCTATGATTCTTCACAGAGACTTACTTTGTCGGAGATGATAAATGACGAAACAGAAAGAACGCTCAGTGAAGGATGTGATGACATGTAGCACGCATGGGGAAAACAATAATTAATATAGCTGCTTTGCACGAATGGAAGTCTCTGAAACGTCCCCTTGAACGGACTGAGAAGTCTACAGTGTTCAAAGGCAAACATTTCTGAATTCGCAGTTGAAATTTTAAAGATTACAAATACATTGAATTCCTTGACCAATGGAATAACTACCAATCAAGATTTGTACCACAAAGCTCGTTCCTCTCAGGCAACAGAGCGGTCTAGTATTCTATAAAGGAAAAAGTAAGTAAAGGTATCCTTGTAACAGGCCGTGGAGGCCCATAGGGTTATGAGATGTTGAGGTTCCCACATTATCTAGATAATCGGCTCATAGATGGCGGTAAGGTTGTCAGCCTTACGCGCCGTCCGCCCTTTACCCCCCAAGAATATTCCTGGTACTCATTTCATTAGAGGCTAAGTCGAACCCAGGGCCATAGTGCGGCTGGAAGGATTAGGTCAATTAAAAAAATCCCATGACCTCATCGGGATTCGATCCCGCGGCTTTCCGGCTTGTAGCATAGCGCCTCAACCAACTATGCTACGGCGTGCCCCCGTTCTATAAAGTACGTGAAGAAATTAATTTCCTTCGCTTTCACTACAGAAAGCTCTCCATTTCGCCTCTGATTCCTCGAATCTTGATAGTCATTACTGCAAACAGCGAGATGTGGAAAGTGTTTCCAAATGCCACGGTTCGTTTGCGTTTCATGCATTCGCACACGGGACTCTTTCGTAAAAACGCTCTCCGAATTACGCAATAATGCTTTTAATTATAACTTGCATCACCAAAACAAAGCGCTGTAAACATCAGTAACAACGTTTTTAAACTTCTCGGAACCTTTCAAAACCGCCCGTTTTTTATTAGTCTAAACTGCGCATGTCAATTTTCTTCTATGATTATAAATGAATTGGTGCAAGGGTGAAATGGAAGCTCTAAAATTACGAACTGCCCAGAGGTAACATGTTCCCTCAAATGCAAGTTATGTAGCAAGTCACGTGCAGTAGTGTTACAGCGTATCGTGTCTGTTCTTTGAGTACTGAAACTATTTTGATCTGGATATGTGAAGCATAATACACGTATATTGTAAAATTGACGGTTTTCGACTGACTGTTTGTGTCGTTAGTGGGAGATGGCGTTAAACCTCGGCCTCGACATGTCATTCAGTAACACGTAAAACTAAAAAGAAACACGGAAGAAACACGGAGGAAACACGGAGGAAACACGGAAGTTAATAACATGAAAACTTATATAATAAAAGATGAGAATTTCCGTTGAATTTTCAACGGGTGCTAAGCTACTTTAATGTAATTAAACCGTTTTCTGTAACCTGTATAATCCCCGCAGATCACGGTAGCCGAGTGTTCTATGGCATGCACTGTCTTCGCTCGCTTGAAAGCCAGGATCGTGGGTTCGAATCCCACTCAGGGCATATATGATTAATATTCGTGTGTTTTTTGCGTTTCTCTGTGTTTGTGTACAGCGACAAGCTGATCACCCGCCCAAGGAGTCCTAATGAGTGTCTAAGATCTGGTAAACCGAATTGAAACGGAGAGTTTCACAGAGGTAGGCTAAAGCCAAAATTTGGGCTGTAGCGACAAAAGAAAAAATCTAATCGCCACCCAATTTGCACTCTTTCCCCGTAACCCGGAATCAGAAATTGCTATGAATTGTTAACTACCTTAGCCATATGCGCACTTAAGACTTAAGGTCTTCCGTCATTCACGATAATTGTGATGCAGCAGTCGAGGTGAATATTTGTTTATACAAATTGCTGTAACAGACACTTCACCAGATACGGGCCACATTTCAACATGACGCACGCAGGAAGACACAAATGTGACGTAAGGGTCTGCAAGAGAGAGACACGCTTCATTACCCACCGATGTCAGATCTCATGTCTTCTCGGTATGACTAGTAAATTTTTTAGACCGGTTTTCGAAAGGCATAGTGTATTGTCAGACTGTGTTTACGTTGGTTCCAAGAAAGCATTCTGTTAACTGATTCTAAATTATTGTCGGGGCTTTCATTTCGAAAACACCCAAGTACGCACACTGATTTCTCTTGAACAGCCGCCATTTTGAGGCATGGCGTCATATTTTCTCTTAGACAGCAATGTGGCGAATACAGCGTTGCCAGATATTTTTTGAGTTACGTTTTTACATTCCGTAAGCAGTTTTATTTTGTTGTTTTCGGTTTTAAAATTATAGACCACGGAAACCCTGACAGTAATTTGGAATCATATTGCATTTACGGAACAGATTTTGGAAATTTACATATTGGGGGTTATATCGAAGGCATATGTTATGAAATCTAACCTTAATATATTTACTTTCGGCGATGGCGCGAAATTCTGAAGTGCAGAAACAAACAGTGCTATTTATAGTATTCAGTGTGTATAAGCTTCCTTAACGCCACTTGAGTTTAAATCTGAAACCAACAATATGGCGTCCGTGCGATGTCTATAGAATCCACAACTGTTAAGGAACTCGTAACTCATCTGGTACTCGGATATTAAGGAAGAAATAACCACTTGAGGCGCACTGATTACCACATGTAACATTCACTTTAGTAATTTAGTAGATTTTCGGAGTAGGCAGTGAATGTCTCCTTATGTAATATTGATTGATTGATTGATTGATTGGTCTCTGTAACGGGAGCGAAGTGTTTTTCCTCTGTAACAGAAACTTTTTAGAAGGTTTACTTTGCAACAGTAACTAGAATATTTGGTGTAGACTGATAGGATGATTGATGAATTAGAAAGGATTTTGAAAAGAGTGGTCATTGCTTAACAGAGGCTCCTAATATCCAGGCATTTGACCAGAACATGAAGAATTTTTCGAGATAGCCGATGTCTTGGCCGAGATTCAAATCTAGCCCCCGAAGACAATTCTAGACTATTACCTAACTGTAATATTAACTGAATTTCTGGACGGATTTCAGATGTCAAGGGATTAAGCATACAGTGTTCCCGCGGGCAACATTTCGCATATTGTTCTGCCAATATGGCGTCACAGCTCGGCTCCTGTACACACACAGTTGTTCTCCAAGGAAGCGTATTTTAGGTACTGCTAAGTTTATTCTTGAACCTTTCTCACTTTCCGCTTCAAATTTAAGCTTTAGCCACCAGAAGCGTGTCTACTCGAGCGTTCGTCGCGCTAAATATGCATTTACCTCGAAGTAGCCGACATTTCTGGTTCTCTAAATGTCGAATCACAGTGGTGGTACATGTCATGGCTGTCCGATACAGTGTTCCGAAGGGCATTGTGGCTCTTTCTGTGGACATCACAGCTGCTTACTGCTTCCTGACAGTTACTCAACTGACGTTTCAACTGATTCGGAGTTACGGGCGTCATGGAGCCCTAAACACTTCTTCTTCTTCTCCCGTGAAAAGATCGGGCTGACAGTTCTCGTTCCGACTTTGTTGAAATCATTTCTTCTGTATGTAAGATTTGAGGTTTTCACGGCGGTGACTATGAAGAAAGCAGTCTTCTGGGATGTGGCACCGTATAGATGTGGTGTTAACCGACGTTTCGGAGGAACGTCTCGCCTCAATCTTCAGGGTAGAAGGAAAAATAAGAAGTCCGCAAGCGAAGAGACCGAGAGACCCGTTCAGGAATCGTTACGGATAGCACGTACAGTTCTATGCAAGGGGTGACATGCGCTAATCTTCACATTTTGCGAACTACGAGTTTACTGCTGATAGTTCGGTTACTGTTTAACCAGTAAGCAATTTCTCGCCTACGAAATTTGTAAAACTTATCGATTTGTGTTGGACGTGAATGTACTCTTATTACGTGGGGTGCTTCATACCTAGGAACTTCATGGCTCGTCCGCATTTCTTAGTATTCCTAAGGTAAATGTAAATTTTCCCCGTGCTTAACTAATTAAGCACTGCGACATGAAGACGTATTGGGGAAGGGATGTATAGATCCATATTTTCTTGATCTCGGCACTAGTTGGAGGTGAGTGGTCAGCTTCACGCTCCTGCCTCTTTACCCTCGGGGGAAAATGACCTGTCCCCATCGGATAGGACGCTTGGTTGGCCTCAGAGCAGGTCTGGACGCTGTGTAGAAGAGAAAATTCTTGACCCTACCGAGACTCGAACCCCGACCCCTCGGTCATCCAGCCGCAGCCAGTCGCTATAGCGACTACGCTATCTCTTAGAATTGTTAGGATAGATAAATCGAAGATATTGCAGACGCTTAAACATGTTTCGTAGATAAGGGGCACAATAAAATTGTACATAAATTCTATGGGTAAAACTCCCATCGTAACAGATGAAAGATGAAGTCGTAAGGGTACAGATTCCGGACAACGGCCTTGCGGATGGCTGATCCCCAGTCAAAGGAGTCCTACCGACTGCTCAAATGATCAAGAAACTGAAAAAGCGACCAAGGTCCAAAGGGCTGTAGAGCCATAGATAGTTAGATTGTGTGTGAGTTCCGTCTGACTCCGGGATGCTGTTCCTCTGGCGCAACCGGCGCCTACAGCCAGTCATCTGAAACTAGTCACACTACACGCGAAGCAGTGCTTATGAATGTCTCTGCGACTATTGCAAAGGTAAAAGTAAAAAAGGTAAAGTTATCCCTGGGTCTAATTAAAGAAGCACCGCGCCATAAAGCAACGTCAGGGAGGGGAGACACCTCCACTAGTCTTAACTTCGACACCAGTTGGAAGTGAGTGGTCAGTTTCACGCTCCTGCTGCATTGATCCCAGAGCAACAACTCTTGGTAGCCACTGGATATGAGGCTGAGTGGGCCCCAGAGTCGGCCTGGACGCTGTGGAGAGAAATAAAGTTTCTTGTCCCTACCGGGTATACAACTCCGACTCCTCGGACGTCCAGCCCACAGCATGATCACTATACCCACTGAGCTATATCCCGGATCTCAGCCGATGGTAGACGCCTCGTAAAAAGTGATGATACAGTTTGAAGCAGCATAATCGCCTGACGCATACGAGCATTCTCACGCAACCGGTTATGACACAGGCCAATCATGCTCAGAATGAATAGCAGTTATTTCCTTATACAGTATTAACCGATTGGTCTGTAATGTGGTCCCTGTGAGTCAGGAAATGAATTTTTAAGTACTATTCAGAAGAACTTAAGAAATTTAAGTTAATTTATTGGTAAAATGGTCAAGAATTTTCTCTTCTGCACGTAGTCCAGACTGGCTCTGGGGTCCACCCAACCTCCTATGCAATTGGTACCGTGGGCCTTTTTCCCCGGGGGTACAGCGACCACTCAACTAAAACTAGCCCCCAGATCAAGAAAATGTGGGTCTGTACATCCACCCCCCCCATACGTCTTCATGGCGTAGTGCTTAATTCGTTAAGCACAGGAACGAGTTTTATTGGTAAAGTGAGATCGCTCGAAGTGCGAGATATGAGCAGCGTGTTTATTCATCTGTCTTGTTCGAGAGACAGACCTGGCTGTTCTACCGTCGGTTGAGGCGCTTTCTCCTGTCTTTCTCCACCCAACCAAGCGAATCCGGGATTGTATATTACGACGGCCTACGGAACCTGCAGTTTCCTCTCGTGTCTATATTGATTAACCAGTGGTAACAATCTCGAGCCGAACCACACAATATCAGCGACGTATGATGAACTCCTGAAATATTAACAATGATTAATTACTGAAGACTGAATTATCAGCTGAAAAGGTTGTGAATAGAAGATGCTGTGATATATAGAGTGGCCCAGAAGTGAGTTAACTCGTTAGTAAAATTGTGCACTAAAATACGTTAGATATTTTTTATTAATAAAATAATTTACAAAAATGTTTCAATATTAGATTCTTGATGTTCAATGCACAACTCCGTAATACCTTTCTGCAAATTGACTGACAGGTTTAAGTCTAAACTTTCACGTTAGTACGGGAGAATATTTTAGGTTAACTGACCTCTGGGTCACTCTGTATACTCACTGCTAAATAAATAAAGACTGTGACACTTCGTATTAGAAGTTGATACAGTACCGTAAAGCAATCGAATAAACAGCAATAATGATTGCCTACGAGATGGAGTTCGATTTCTGGAAGGCGCAAAAAGATTTCTTTTCTCTGTTGCCTCCAGATCGGCTCCGAGGTCCACCCAACCAATTACCCAGTGCGTACCAGGCACTCGCTCCCGAGAGATTGAGCGGGTGCATGAAGCTGACTAATCACCTCCATCTAATGCCGAAATCAAGAATGCTTGGAGCTGTACCTCCGCTTCGCCACAATTATTCATGGCTTAATGATTAATTAATCACAGGGGCTACTTTTATCTTTACTTTACTCATTTACATACATACATATGACCTGAGATAGGTCACTCTGTATTGTTTTTCTGTACTATTCCACAGCGTTCAGACCGGTTCTGGGGCCAGCCCAGCCTCTTAAAAATTGGTACAGGGGTTTTTCCCAGAGGCTGGGGCGTGAAGCTGACAACTAACCTCCATCTAGTACCGAAATCAAGAATAATAGAGCAATATCTCCCTTCCCCTATACGTCTTCATGGTGGGGAGTTTAATTAATTAAGCACAGGGACAATTTTTAATTGTACATACACTGTCACACTGCTAGGACGGAGAAGAGAAGAAAGTTTTAATTTATATTAGGCAGTTCAGTGCGACGAGACAACCTCCGCCCAGTTTGCCCCTCTCTTTCCCACTTGCGCATATCTGTGAGCTGCCTTTGTTCGATTCCGTGTTTTCTGTCATGCGCTCATTCACACCGGGGACAGAACAATTCAATTGCAAAGTCACATAAAAGTGGACCAACCGCCTCTTGCCCCGTCTTCAAAGCTTATTTAAATTCCGGGGCACGTGGGTTCAAGTCACTGCAACGCTGTGCTTTTGACTGTCGTCTGCAAGATCATTATATTTCTAGATCTTTACCGTCTTCATTAGTATCGCTGTGGAGAGAACAGACGTTAATGCAGGTCAAGACTTCTTCCTCCTCAGAAACCGTGGTTCATAAGTACCCCGTCACTTCTCACTCGACGCTACAATTAAAACGTACGTGTCTGATACAGCGTTGTTAGACCAAGATACCAACAAATTTGGATTAGACCTAAATCGTTTAATGACTTCTATGTGTCAGTGAATAATTTTCTGGAAGTAAACCCCGCGATTTGACACGATCCTAAGCCGTTTCTATCCGTCTACAATTCTTAAACCTATGTTTCTAATGGCCACCTTAATGTTAGCCGTCCATCTTATTCTGGGCCACTGAAGTGGCTGTTTCTCAAAGACTGACCCATACAATTTCTGCATGCACTCTCTAACAGAGAAGCATTTCCGACAATGTCCTTCGATTTAATTACTCTACGAATTTTAGCAGCCGCTCGCGGTAGCCGAGCGGTCTGAGGCATGTACTGTCATGTTTTAAATACATACACTTTATTATTATATAAGGACGTATACAAATTTAATATTATTTGTAAATGGACATATAAAGGCAAGCAGTGAAATAGTTGACGGATCGATACACCTGAAGATGGCAGCAAACTGCCGAAACATGTAGTGTAGAAGTGGTAGATGGGATTGTGTGCACTTGAAGACTGTTAATATATACAGAGTATGAATATGTACTATCTTCTCTCGCTCGGACGCCGGGATCGTGGGTTCGAATCTAACTCAGGGCATGTTTGGTGTGTCTGTGCGTTTATTCTGAGTTTGTGTTGTCCTGTGTTTAGGTAGAGGCCTTTCGACGGGCTGATCACCCGTCCAAGGAGTCCTACCGTCTGTAAAAATGATCAATGAAACTGAGAAATGAGCCCTATGCTCCAAATGGGAGCGAAAAGAGAGAGAGAGAGAGAGAAAAAAAAAGAATATTAGCGCACATGAATAAAGGACCTACACCACTTACTCATGCAGCGGCTGGTCACTTATGAAATAAAATCTAACAAAATTCATAAACGGCTCACAAACACTATAAAAATGCATAATGTTTCATGAGTATCTGCTTGCGCCTCTGAAGAAGTCTCCTAGTATCAATTCAGGCTCCTAATACAACCCCTTTTTTTTATTTAACTTTCATATGTCTTTAACGAAATTCAACCCTTTGGAGCCTGACTGCAATATGAATAACATTAAAATATTTGTTCCTAACTCATGCTGCGTCCTATTAGTGTTGTGTAAGGAAATTATCTCTGTTTAGGATCTGAGGTTCTCACAGCAGTGGTCATGGGATATACCGCCGTGTACTCCTCTGGAAGAATTCTACGTTTCGGAGGAACATCTTGCCTCAATCTTCAGGCTCTGCGTGTCACCTGTTTCATGCTGGTTTATTGCTTGTCTTGTTTTTCTACTATGAAGATGGTGGCGACATGTTCCTCCCAAATGTCGGGTTAACTTTCAATAGAATAAACTCCGTTGTTTTGGTCTGCAAGCCGAGCGAGCGAGCGCCCCTTGTCGACGAAGTTAGTGCCAACTTTTGCGGATAGAGGGTGTAAGCTGTCTGTGTGTCTGTGTATCCCTCCTATCAACTTCTGAGTGGCTGAAGCAATCTTTATTAAACTGGATATTTATATCATGGCACCTAAGCCGGTCTCAGCGGCGAAATTCATAAATCCCTCACATAAGTCTGTGTATACGCGTATGTATCCCATATCGTTGATAGGTAACGGCTCCGTAAAGACGTTATTGCGACAACGAATACACACGCAAAAAATAGATGAATTGTTGGACGCGTCGTGGTCTCTGTTGTATCAAGGAAAGAAAGCAATTATATTTCCTCAGAATTTTTGGTTCTTTATTCAGCATTCAGCATTTTTTGGCTTCTGAAACACTGACGGAGCACCAATAGAAACAAGTATAAAAGCGATACTCAGCGGGACAGTTCTGTATGATGTACGTAGGCTTGTGAAAAAATTAGCATAAGCACGCAAGTTTGACTGCCCTTAGCTGCTTTTACTGTACCATGCAATGAAATAGGAACATGACATTACAGCTGACACGAGAGGAGGCCGTGGCTTATTTCAAGCTAATATCCCGACATTTCTGTATAAACACTGCGTCACCGATATTTTGTGACGCAGAAACGCCGCTGTCTCCGTCACTCGCTGCAGTTCCGGTTACGTAATTCCTGTCACAATTCCGGGGGCGACATAAAAACTGTTGCGATGACGTAAGCAAAACCTGTCTCGTGCGCAGGAGACATTTCTCGCTACTAATGTCGAGAATTTTCATAGTGTGTAAGCATGATGGTTTAAAATACGGCCCCGGCATAGCTGGACGGGATTCATTTCTAGAAGTTTTATCATCTTCACATAATTCGAGCCACTGTCATGGTTCTGACAGGGAGTTCAAAATACCTGTGTCCCTCGAAGGATGCATCTGATTATAAACACGCAAACCTCATATTAGCTCACCTCTGAATTGTCCTTACATAATTTTTAGTTTGTAGGGTAAGTCATGCATCAAAATTTAGTTTGGCACTTACGTTAAAATTTCAAGTCTTGAAAAAATTATATTGATGGTTTTGAGAACACAGCCATTTACGGAAATCTCATATATAAAAGAGAAGGTGAGATAGCTCAGTCGGTATTCCGACGGGCTACGAGCTAGACGGTCGGGGTTCATTTCGTGGTAGGGGCAAGATTTTTCTTTCCTTCATAGCCCCCATGTCGTTTTTGTCCCTACCTACTTCTTATCCAATGGGTTCTGTGCATTATTTCCCTGGGGGGAGGGCAAAGCGGCAGGGTTGTGAAGCTATCACTAACCCCCATATTGTACCGAGGTCAACAATGGTGGTGCTACAGCTTTACTCCCCCACACGTCTACATAGCGTGCTGTTTAATTAGTTCAGTACACGGACAATTTTACATTTTTCTTTTGCCTCATGGATAAGAGATATGAGAAGTGATTCGAAAATTTAGTCGGGAAAAGTGAAGGAAAGAGACAACTTGGAAAACCTACTCGTAGATGCGGAGTAATATTAAACCAGTAGAGAAAACTTTTACGAAATCCGTGAATGAAGAGCAACACAACCGCTTCTGAAAATCGAACGCTTTTCGGTTTAAAGACGAAAGGTCTGTCACTTTGTTACAAACAATTTTCTATCTCATAGGTAACAGGAGAATTGGTTTGGGCTTAAGTGTGCACCAAACCTTGAAAACGGTACGGGGAACGGGAGATTGAGAGCCACTCATTCTTAAGTGTGGAACTTGGTGAAGGTGGCAGGTCAGCTTCATGTTGCAGTCTGGCCACCGCGGAGAAGATAAATATCTCTTTCCTTGCCCGGAATCGAAACCCAATCCCTCGGTCTTCCAGCCCATAATCTAGTCGCTACTTCGGAATGGACTGTGAGAAAGAGATCGTTACTTCTGTATTTCCAGCCAATCGCCTTAGAAATACCGTACCGCAAGCAGGCAGAACGTTTCACTACTCTCGGCCGTTGAGAACATAGCGGTGTTGGACTGCGCTATCTTTTCCTGATAGCGGTGCGAGAAGGCTGTCGTGATAGCAAATATTTGTGAAATATCCATCCGTGCACACGGAAGTTACGTGTTTATACAATTAAATGTTTGAATGTGACGTCTCTATGAATGCACCCGCGCGCATACACACACACACAGATAATGCTGTGTGTTTTATGATAGCTGCATTACTACATGAGGTGAAATCAATGGTTCTCAAAGCGTATGCTGCCAGTGAGATGGGAGAGTGTCTCATTAATTACTGACCGTCTGCAGTAAAGAACCGTAAGAATTACAACACACAGAACTATAATTTTGCCTCTAGTTTTGTATGGATGAGACACTTGGTCTCTGACATTAAGGGAGGAACACAGACTGAGGGTGTTTGAGAACAGGGTGTTGAGGAGAATATTTGGACCGAAGAGAGATGAGTGACAGGAGGTTGGAGAAAACTGCATAATGAGGAGCTTCATAACTTGCACTCTTCTCCAAGCATAATTAGAATGATTAAGTGAAGGAGGATGAGATAGACAGGGAATGTAGCACCAATTTTGAGAAGAATAATGCGTATAGGATATTGGTGGGAAAGCCGGAAGGAAGGAGAACACTGAGAAGACCAAGATATAGGAGGTTGACAATGTTAAAATGGATCTTAGAGAGATAGGATGGGATGGTATTGATTGGATTTATCTGGCTCAGGATAGGGACCAGTTGAGGACTCTTGTGAACAGGGTAATGAACCTTCGGGTTTCATAAAATGCTGGGAAGTTCTTGAGTAGCTGCAGAATTGGCGGCTTCTCAAGGAGGACTCAGCTCCACGGGTGAGTGAATGAGTTATGAATTATTTAAGTATATGAAGATATGTTTAATTGTAGATTAATGCAGTTGACTGAGAACGTACTCACAGAGTGACAGTGCAGATTGGAGGTGATGAATAATCGCCAATAGACAGCGTATTAAAAAAACATCAGTGCTACCATGCGTGCGGCGAAATTTGATTACCAACTTAAACGTGCAGAGGGAAAATACAGCCCGAGAACCACTTGGTGAAATACGTTTCTAGAGGCTACCTAAAATTAAATTTCTTAAAACAATGGGAAAAGCGCCTTCAAATTCTTAATTCGCAGCCCTTCTGAAGGAGCCGCCAATTCTGCAGCTTCTCAAGAATTTCCCAACATTTTATGGAACCCGAAGTTTCATTATCGTGTTTACAAGGGACCTCCACGGGTCCATATCCTGAGCCAGATCAATACAATCCATACCACCCCATTCTATCTCTCTATGAT
This sequence comes from Cryptotermes secundus, assembly GCF_002891405.2. Classification (NCBI taxonomy): domain Eukaryota; kingdom Metazoa; phylum Arthropoda; class Insecta; order Blattodea; family Kalotermitidae; genus Cryptotermes; species Cryptotermes secundus. The sequence continues at coordinate 132,838 of NW_019728507.1, read as the reverse complement.
CCATTTAATATTGTCCACCCACCTACGCCTTGGTGTTCCCAGTGGTCTCCTTCTTCTGACTTTCCCACCAATATCCTACATCCATTCGTCTTCTTCCCGATTCGTGCTACATGCCCTGCCCACCTCATCCTCCTTGACTTGATCGTTCTAATTATACTTGGAGAAGAATAAACGTTATGAAGTTCCTCATTATGCAGCGTTCTCCAACCTCCTGTCACTTCATCTACAGTAAATAAACAGTAAGCTCTAAGTTGGATATTTCAGGACGGCCTCCTTCCAAATTCTTATCCGCCCACCGTTCACGATCATCTTCGCATATGACGCGACGCGATGTAAGCAAAACACTTCAGAAAATGTTAAAACTTCGATAACAGATGCAAATGTGTGGATAGACCGGAACTTGACTGTTGCGTGCGCAAACTTCGGGGCACAGAGCCCGCACAAGCTGTCAGTAAGTTACATAAGACGGAAACATCTCAAGGAATGTTGTTCCGTAACATTTTTTTACTCGCTCGATAAAATGACAGAAATACATCTCGAAACGGAGACCGGCAGCCCACAGCTGTTTGTATTTGTTTGAATTAATGTCTCCTGCGTCTCGCGCCGTTACGTCACTCTGACACAGCGGCTGTGTGTTACATCACTCCATTCGCAGCTCCGGGTATGCAGGAAAAACGGTCATGCTATACGTGTGCAACTGAGTGGGACGCGTAGAGGAGGGGTTGAATTGAGGAAAGGCACATAGAGTGTCCGGGTGAAAGGTATCCAAAAAGAAAATCATTGTATCTCAGAAAGAATTTATTATACACATTAATGGGTTACACCATTACAAAGGGAAACTATCATAGTTTTTTTTCTGCTTATATACCTTTCTCAATAAATTTAAATGTGGGCTCCCTTAGTGGCACGAGAAATATCGAGGCTTGAAGCATGCTTAGTATTACCGTAGTCACAGCGTCGCTTATGCGGGCTTTCGGGTGTTGCAGGTCGTTGATATTAACCTGGTAGACAATTTTCTTCACATAACCCCACAAGAGAAAATCCACTGGGGTTAAATCTGACGACACAGGAGACCAAGCGATTGGTCCACTTCTGCCAATTCATATCCCAGCCATCTCTCTGTCCAGGTGTTTGTTAACATGGTGGCAGAAATGTGGCGGCGCATGCGCGTAAGCCGGGTATGAGAAAAAAAATCAGTTTTCTTTTCCGATGACAATTAGTCTCCGAGATAACATTTTTTATTTTGGATACCTTTCATCCGCACACCCTATATCCGATCCAGGGCCTGAGCATATTCACTTGTCTGTCCCAACATTAATTATTTGCAGCCTGAAATTCAACTGAACAGTACTCGAAAACTCACTTCCCACCTCATACAGAATGTTCTGCGTCCCTACTACAAAGAGCTCTGTTGTTACAAGAAGGAAAGGAAAGAAATATAGGCGGGCTAAGGAAGTACTCTCGATAAAAGCTGAGGGCACTGTTATCTGTGCACATCCGCTGGTGCATATGTACTGGGACGTAACATCAGCTAGGGAAAGGCCGCTGCGTGCTAAACATCGGTAAACAGAATTTGGACTAACTACGTAGTGTGTGGAAAGAAATACAGAATGTTTTAATGTTGAAGCTTATAACACGTAGTGTAAAGGTTCAGACTGAGGTATATATCAAACATACATTTTATTACTCACTGATGGTAACGTAATTTCATTGTAATAAATATAATTAATATTTGTCGGCAAGTCTTAGGGATAAAAAGACCAGAGCTGATTATTTCATGTTACAAAGTTAAGGTGTAATATCATGCATTGATCTTCAAGACTAAATTGTTTTTCTTGGAAATCCAATGTGGCGTTGCAGCGGTGAAGCCTTTCAAATGAAGGTGTTAAGAAAAAGTGTTCTGAAATTATCACAAAACATGATGGCTGGAGACGCCATACCATGGACAGAAATAATGAGCTATTCATGGCGTGATGGCAACGTGAGATCCAAGCGCTAGAGCAAGTAACTGACGGAAACTTTAATTGACGCTAGCAAGGGGTGTTGTCCACAAGTAAAAGCAGAGGAAACGACCCTTCATGAGAATGCTGGCAGACCAGCATCAAGATTAAATTAATAGAATCGGGAACAGGCCATCGGCTTAATCCTTGAATATGGGAAGAATAAGAAGAAAAAATATAAAGATTTTTTGACGTACCCACCTTGTTGATTTAGTTCCAGATACACTGACATTTGAATCAACAAAAAAATGTCTCGTAAAGTTACAAAAACAGCGGTACGATTAGACAGAGACTAGAACAAAATATGAAAACCTTGACCGTATATGGGAAGCTGTGACGTACGTAAACCTCGGCTTTCGTTCGAGCGGGGGTTTGAGACTACTGTAAAAACAGCTACTTCAGAAAGCACTGAGTTCATACCATCGTGGTTAGCAATTCTGGTTGAAATGCAGGAAGTCGTGGGTTCGAATCCAGGCTGAGAAACCGTCTGTTCTGACTAAGTTTGTCATGGTTTTACTCCTTTCCTTGGTATAATGCTTCAGAATAGATACCGACCGTTTCATTACATCCTTTTTCTAAATAACTCATTCGACGTTACAATACACATAAAACTGGCTAAACGTCGTTAAATAAGATAAGATATCGGTGCTACGTTTTACAATCGTTGCCGTGCCTGACAGACGGGTCACGCACAGCACACCGATCCCTCAGAAGTCGGCACCAGAAAAACGAGAGATAAGTAGAGCCTTTGTTAGATAAGAGATTAAGGATTGTTGTAAAATTCCAGACTGGAAAACACATTAAAAGAAGAATGACATTACTGAAAGTTTAAGCAACGAAACAAGTTTTAGTCGTGTGGAATTGACTGAAGTTGTACAGGGCAAGGACACATAGAAGGCTCTGATTTTAGCGGAGCTGCAACCTCTGGATATAATACCGTTGTTACTGTTGTTACTTAACAATTCAATAATTAATTATTACGTTTCAAGTATGTTAGAGTGTTTCTGCCTCATCTTTAACAGATTATACGCTCTGGTTTGTTAATATTAAGAATTAGCTCCTGAAAATATTAATCTTACAGAAAATTTGGAGGACTGTTTGGGCGGGAGATCGGCCCATCTCAAGGCACAGAACGACACAAACACGGAAGAAACTCATATATACAGTTTTACGCCAAGCGGGATTCGAACCCATGATCCCAGTGTCCGAGCGCCCTAGACCATGAGACCAGTTTCATCGGCTGTTCGACTGTTTTATGGAAGGCTCTTGCAGAGTTACACAGAGTGCAAGATTAATTTCTCTTTGCCCGGCAATATTGCCATCAGACTGCTTTACGTGTATTAACTACATTAGGGGCACAATTAAAATTCTGCGGTCGGTTACGTTTCTGGGTCGTGTACAGTAACAGCAAAAATTTCAGTCACAACTTACAGGTCGTCGTAAATTCCTTTAATACCTCAGGCGTTTGTAGAAATGAATGTTCATGAAACACGAGTAGGACTACTTTTCGTGTTCACTTCTTTCGATATGTGTAGCTTCTGCAGAAATTGTACTTGTAAAATCAGAGTTTAGTAATCATGCAACAGAGAGCTCGTGACTCTATACAGACTGAGAAGATGACTACATTAAACTATATTAGATACATAGGACAGAAAGATATGTAGATATGCAGCCAGGAATATAGATAACCTATACAGAGAGATAGACAGATAGATAGATAGACAGAAGGTAAATGTAAGGTAAAGCTATCCCTGTAACAGTCCGTGAAGGCCCATAGGGTTGTGAGAATTCGAGGTTCATACATTTCCTCTATACAATCGGCTCACAGATGACGGCAAGATTGTCAGCCTTACGCGCCGGCCGCCCTTTACCCCCAAGAATATTCCTGGTACTCTTTTCTGTTAGAGGCTGAGTAGACCCCGGGGATATTGAGCGGCTTGAAGGGTTAGGTCAATTGAAAAATCCAAGTCATCGGAATTCGACCCCGCGACCTGCCGGCTTGTAGCATAGTGCCTCAACTAACTACGCTACCGAGACAGATTAGATAACAAAAATGTCTTATAATAATTCTACTAACAGGAAAGTAATTTAAAATTTACAGTAAAGACAACAATTGTATACATTCTAAGGACTGTAGACTGCTTCAAGACAGTCGGATGGAATGCAAGGCAGTTTCTGAATATGCTCGTTGAGCATAAGCTATCATGTATCTTCCCCCAGGATATTCCTGCGTAACTAGTAGATAGACAGACATATAGAGAAAAAAAACATCGTGGCTTGTAGTCAGCAAGCGAAATATATCGACCGAGCCACTGCCGCTGTCAGCGAAGTTAATACCAACTTTAGCGGATAGAGGGTGTCGCGTGGTCAGCACAAAGGATCCCCACGGTCGTTAATCTCGGTTTTCTATGGACAAATAAACAGCTACACAGAGAGACAGATGGATGGATGGACGGACGGACGGAGGATGGATGGGTACAAAGACATTAACTGCTACCAGACTACTATGACGTCGACCCCAGCTGACACTACTCTTCACCCTGGGCGCCGTGCGGTGGCAGAGAATGGAATTAGGTACACGTTACGTGTCTTAATTGTTCATCTCGATGCACGCGGCCGCTGACAAGTGGCCTGTTCTGTTGGGAAGCCAAGTGATTTCCAGACAAGACCGAATTGCACACCAATGAGCAGGAACACAAGAAAGTACACAGGCCTGAACAGAACGTGCAATACGGAAGTTTTGGCCGCTACTATCATATACGTGGTACGTGGTAATACGCAATTAGTTTGTGACTGGAAATAATTAGCCATTAGCAGACTTTATCTGCAGGACAGCTAAGAAATATTTATGGAATTTCTAAGGACTTTCCTATTTATGGTGATGGAATTTACGGAATTTGTACAATCATTACGGAGAAGGATGTAAGGTAAAATTGTCCCTGTACTTAACTAATTGATCACTACGCCATGAAAGCGCATGGGGGAGTAGACGTATAGATCCATATTTTCTTGACCTCGGCACTAGTTGGAGATGAGTAGTCAGCTTGACGCCCCGGCCGCTTTACCCATGACGAAAGAGCACCCGGTACCAATTGGGTGGACCCCAGAGCCGGTCTGAACGACTTGGAGAAAAAAATTCTTAACTATACCGGGACTGGAACTCCGACTCCTCCGTCGCCCAGCCCGTAGCCAGTCACTATACCGACTGAGCTATCCCGGCTCTACGGAGAAAGGGGGACTGCTAAGATTTTTCTTAGAGGGGATAGCCAGAAAATGTGCTTACAATATTACATTTAAACACAGAATTTTTTAACTTAATTTTAATTTTAGTATGATTTTTTTCCAGAAATCCAGAGGTGAGGGGTGGGGACATGTTTCGGATCCCCCTCCGCGCGTCCATTATTAGGGGATTCGTTTTTAACACAGAAGTTTGCTGGCTTTCAACACGTATATTCCACCTTACAATAGCCCTGTAACAGAGCCTACCAACTGAGCATGCGTTCACATTAGAGTCTAGTTATTATTTTGTTATTGCTAGTGGAGAGGGACTAAGTCCCTTGTACTGCGGCCACTTCTGGCCTATTGTACCAGCCCCAGATGATAGGTGAGGGTGATTGTGGAGCAGTTGGTGGAATGAAGACTGGCAGGGGAAACCGAAGTACTCGGAGAAAACCTGCCCCAGTGCCATTTTGTCCACCACAAATCCCATTTGACCAGACCCGGGCCGCCGCGGTGGGAAGCCAGCGACTAACCGCTTGGGCTATGGGAGTCTAGTTACTGACAGGGCCTTCAGTAGGGTTGTTATTCCCAAAATGGGGTTAAGCGTACTCTTTTCTGACACTCAGGATCATTAAGAAGGTTGATATGTAATTTTGTCCTATTATCTACCAAATCATAATACTCTGTGTACGGTCTGATCCTGTTTAATATGGCGTTAGCAAGTACACATTATAATGCACTGAATGTAAGTAGCCTTCTTCTGCTTTGGATATACACAGACGCACCCTAGTAACATTTCGATCCGGAAGTCTGTCGGTATAGTTAGTCCACCTCTACGGAGCCCCAGCCGTAGTTTCTCTTGCGGTTGTGGGGGGGGGGGGGATATTTCAAAATGAAAGTTTGGCAAGCAAAGAGAATAGAAAAGTTAACTCAATGTACTGTGGAAGAAAGTCATGTTGAAGTGGATTCATGTTCTATGGATTTTCCAGCGCAACAATGGCTTAATGTCATGATATTTAAGATTCTTAAAGATCACTGCGTGTGCCCATTTACCTAATGACCTAACGACACTAACTGGCTCCTAATCTTACGGTCTTCTACGTAGGTTTCAGACTCGTGGCTCCTGCTTTATTGTGGGGTACACTGACGTGGTTTCTTTGAAGTATTCTAAAGCTGTTTCAAGACGCTGTACCATCTTTAAAGATTGTTTGAATTATATAGAAATACGATAATTGTTTTTTTGGTTTATTTAACGCTGCTTTTTCAACAATAGTGGTTATATACCGACTAAGCTTATGTTGCTGTCTCATCACCAAAATGCAGGGCAAAATCATGACATAAAGATAGGAAACAGATGTTTTGAAAATGTGGCACAGTTCAGATATTTGGGAACAACGATAACAGATCGAAACCTGATTCAGGAGGAAATTAAGAGGCGATTGAATTCAGGTAATGCTTGCTACCATTCAATCCAGAACCTTTTGTCTTCTCGTCTGTTGTCCAAAAACATAAAAATTAGAATATACAAAATTATAATTTTGCCTGTGGTTCTGTATGGATGTGAAACTTGGTCTCTGACATTAAGAGAGGAACACAGACTGAGGGTGTTTGAGAGCAGGGTGTTGAGAAGAATATTGGACCGAAGAGAGATGAAGTGACAGAAGGTTGGAGAAGACTGCATAATGAGGAGCTTCATAACTTGTACTCTTCTCCAAGTATAATTAGAATGATCAAGTCAAGGAGGATGAGATGGGCAGGGCATGTAGCGCGAATAAGAGCGAAGAGGAATGAATATAATGTAGCGTGTATTGGTGGGAAAGCCAGCTGAAAAGAGACCACTGGGAAGACCAACTCGTGGGTAGGTGGACAATATTAAAACGGATAGCAAGGGATGGTATGGATTGGATTGGTCTGGCTCAGGACAGGGACCAATGGAGGGCTCTTGTGAACACGGAAATGAACCTTCGGGTTCCATAAAATGCTGGTAAATTCATGAGTGGCTGCACAACTGGCGGCTTCTCAAGAAGGGCTCAGCTCCATGAGTGAGTGAGTGAGTGATACGGTTATATAGCGTGCGAGATAAGTGTAAGCAATGCACTGGTAAGGATGTCAATACAGCAGATCTCTTTTATGTCACCACTCTAGCATTTGCCTAACAAACTGAGGAAAACAATAAGAAATACAGTGTGGACGTGGGCAATGTTGCCGACGTTTCGAAGTATATGCTGCATCCAATTTTGACCATGAAGGTGGAAGAAGCATGCAGCTTCGTAACGCCGGCAACATTGCCCCTCATGCACAGAGTGTAACGACCCCAAAACAGAATTAACATCGATAATTGACCACCATGAAGGCCTATAATTAGCAATAACAATGAGAAACATCATTGAGGACAGAAGGCAACAGGTTCAAGTACGAAGTACCGCAACGTTCGGTACGATATTATGCAAAGCAACTCGTAATTCGGAAGGCACTAGGTTTGAATTTCCGATCAATTCAATATCCTACCTGAATTTCATCATGTATTTTCTTCAGTCTTTCCAGGCAGGAAGTTGTAAGTAAATACACCAATTCAGTTTTACTTTAAGTTAAATGTATGTAAGGACACTTTTACCTCATTTAGGATGTCAAATAGCATGAATTATGCGTATGAAAATTATGTAATTTTGCGAGGTAATGATTATCGTCACATTTGTCTGATAAAGGGATTGCAAAACAGTAATTTAGTAAAACAATTCTCCGAATCTCCTAGCAGGTTTGTTCACATTGAGGTCCTTGCAGCGGTGAATATAAAGTGTACGAACTTCTGGGTTGTAACGTCATGTAGTTCATGGTGGTATCAACGACCAACATGGTTTCCTGGGTTTCAACGTATGCAGTTCCGAAAAACCACAACTTCTCAAAGGAACATATTTTGGTGCAATATTTTAACATTGGTTACGTCTGGTAAACTCTGTTTGCTTTGTTGTGCATGTTTATTAAAAATGTTGCCACGTGTAGGGGCGATTATAGACGCGGTTGATATTCGTGATTGCTTTTATTGAGCACTTACAAGTAGTATATACAAATAACTATACTAATTCCACACTTTACAGTTCACTAGAGCACGCAGTCTAATGTCCTCAGTCTGTTACTAGACGTTTCCTGGTAACGGCTCTAACAATGGCTATTCCTCTGCTTCCGTGCTCAAGTCCTCTCTTCACTGATTCCCGTACAGAACGGATTATCAACTAACCTTGTCCCTTGCTTATAACATGTCAGCATGGAACACGTGGAAAACACAGATCTTTCATTGTTATAGTCCAACTTTTCCATCATTAAGAATCTGCAGCCTAGCAACGAGAATGTATTTTCCCCGCCGTTGCCCAAAAACGGCCTGGTATATCCGCCCATCTTTCTGTCGTTGCGTAGCAACTGCTCTATACGCTACAATATTTATTTCGTGCTCAGAAAAAAAAAGGAACTGAAGAACCGGAAATAAACGAGACATGAATATAAATTCACATTTAGTTTTCTCTGCCCTACTTACTACTTACTATTACTGAAAGTTTCTAGGGTCTTAATTTATGAAATGTGAAAGTATGACATATTTGCAGGATTTGAGGTTCTCACAGCGGTGGTCATGTAGACACAGCATCGGCTGACTTTCAACGGACTGCGCGCCGCTATATCCCAGAAGATTGAACTTTTTATGATACTTCTTTGTATGTGCGTCGAGATTCGAAAGCGGCATCTTCCAAATACATGTACTTAATTATTTTAGCGAGTTTAGTAAGTTAGTTCAGCAAAACATGAAAGAAGAGATACTTCATGCAGGTCTAGAGGTTGATATTAGCAAAATCAGTTAATTTCTACCAAACTACACGGCGTTACATTAGGGAAGACCGTACTCTTCACATCCATGATTTTGTAGCAAAGTATTTAGGTCATTCTCAATTATTAAGGGGTATGAAGTGTGGAAATTTGGAACAAAGAGTCGCTCTGTTCTTATGAAAGTAAAGCAGGCCATATCGGGTCATTTGCGGAAATTCGCATTATAATACGAAGGCCAATTTAGGTACAATTATGCAGCATGAGGCTTGCCGGACTTGCATGTTAACTCACTTGGCAGAAGAAGAGACAGTCTACAGAACACATCGTTAATCTTGGTAAACTAGATTAATACAACCATAAGCTTAACGTTTCCAGGTCACGACTAATTGCATTATTCATGCCCCCAATCATGTCAACACTCGCCGTCTGCCTGTGGCCTAGATACACCGCTCGACACGACCTCGTGGGCCCCGAGCATGCCAATTCTGCGCGCACCGGTCATGTGCTTCAGCTGGGAACTGATCTCATTCAGCACGAGATAAGCTACCGAGATGGAAAGGGTAAAGTTATCCCTGTGCTTAACTAATTAAGCACTACGCCATGAAGGGGCATGGGGGAGTGGATGTATAGATCCATATTTTCTTGACCTCGACACTAGTTGGAGGTGAGGGGTCAGCTTCACGCCCCAGCCGCTTTATCCTCGAAGAAAGAGGATTGGATAGGAGGCTGAATGGGCCTCAGGGACGGTCTCGACGACGAGGAGAAGAGACAATTCTTGAACCTATCGGGACTCGAAGTCCGAAACCTCGGTCGTCCAGCCCATAGTCGCTATACCGACTGCGCTATCCCACGACATTTCCGAAAAATGGCTCTTTAATTCGAATTTTAAAACAAATCCAACAATTTTAAAGGAACAGTCAGTCGGTGATAGGTTCTAAAGTTATTCAACGACTATCTTCCAGGTACAGACGTTGTGTAGAAGATAATTATAAGCAATGAATAAGCGAGAATACGGAAGAAAGTACGGACCGGTAGTTAAGAGTGTTTCAAATAGGCCATGACAGCCTCAATCCACATGTTCCTTATTCACCCTTCCAAGTCGCCTCTCTAATTCATTAAAGTAGGCCCAAGAGCCGGTCACGGTAGCCCAGCGGTCTAAGGCATGTACTGTCTTCGCTAGGTCGGAACCCGGATCGTGGGTTCGAATGCCACACAAAGCATAAATGTTTGGTGTGTCATCATCATCATCATCACTGGCACGACAGCCCTTTGTGAGCCCTGGCCTTCCTCAGGATTGCTCGCCATTCTTTTCCATTTGATGCTACATTCCTCCAGTTCTTTACACCCAAAATTCTTATGTCCTGCCACACACATTCTTCCCATCTTAACCTTGGTCTCCCCACTCTCCTATTTCCTTCTGGTTTAGTATTAAGCATTTTCTTGATGGTTCTATTCTCGCTGGCACGTATTAAGTGTCCAGCCCATCCAAGCCTTTTCACCTTTATAAATCCAATAATGTCTGGTTCATTAAACAGTTTGTATAGCTCATGGTTATACCTCTTTCTCCATATTCCATTTTCTTCCACTGGTCCAAAGATATATCTCAAGGCCCTCATTTCAAATATACTTAACAGTTTTTTTAACTTTTAACGACACAGCACGCACGTGAACTACACGACTAATAATAAGAACATAAAATCAAGAGAAATAAACGACATTTCCCACCGTCAGGAGGAAAATAACATGACCCAATGTCGGCTCAAGATATTTTAATATAATAACTAATTGTTTACATGGAAATTTTAATACAATTTTAAATACATTGGGAGTCTACTGTATGGAAAAGTGAACACCATATTGCGTGCAGTGGAAAACCCCAGTCACAATAACCAGGAAATACACTAAAAGAAACTCATCATAAGTAAATCTACACTTCAAGAAGCGCCTTTGTGAGTGCCTAAGATAAACATCAAAACCAACCGTGATAACAACATTTATATAGAGAGCATTAGTCATATCTAAAGTGCATATTGTTTAAATATCTTACGTGACAGTGTTTCCTTATCGTAGTGGTGCGCCTCTGAAGATGATTCTTTTGAATCGAAACATGTAAGGTGAATGAGGACTGAAGTGTTGTAAACTCGTATGTCACACTGGACTGAACTTTTCATTATCTGCTCTATACTTAACAGTCTTTCATCTGATCTTGACTGTGGCCAGGTCTCAGAGGCATAAGATAGCAGTGATCTTATAAGTACTTTATACATCATAGTTTTGGTTTGGGGTGTGTATGTGTTTATTCTGTGTTTGTGTACTACTGTGTATAGGTAGAGGCCTTGCGACGAGCTGATCGCCCGTCAAAGGAGTCCTACCGTCTGTAAAAATGATGAATAAAATTGAGATATCAGCCAAACCTATGCTCCAAAGTGGGAGCGAGAGAAAAGGAATTGAAAGAGAGGAATTAAATGAAACAGAAGAGAAGTAACAGCTGTAACTCTCAGACGGATGTGTAACGCAATTGGAGTTACATAATAACACGGACAGTAAGCATTGCTGGGACCATGTAAAACTAAAAAGTCATCTTATGGTGTAACAGGTAAATTATAACCCACGTAGAAAGCATTTGGGCTTAGAAGAGTCAAGTTTCATAATTAGTAACGCACGACCATAAAATTCTCCTGGGAATATTTAGGCCCAAAAATCTAGCGCAATGAGTTTATTTCCGAAAGTTTTTCTTTAGAGATTTCAAGCTGGGGAACTAACACTGCACTGATAAATTAGGAAACTATGTCTTTTATTTAGGTTATACCTCCACCAGGGTACAATTCCCACCCTCTTATCTAAACTCGTGCCCCACTTCTGAAGGTCTCCTCTTTGGAAGCTAAATTCCTCGACGCTTGACCTGCATTTCAGGGCTGCTGCACTAAGAAACACAAGAATAACAGGGCACATGAACCGCATAGGAAGACGATAAGTAGGCGCGTATAACAAATTCTAGCTCAGAAATGAAGCGATGTGTGTGTAAATGTAAAATATAATATTAAAGTTAATATAGAGATATACACCAGTTGTTAAAGACGGATCCTACATATTTTATGGTGAATGATCGTTAACTGTTCAAATAAATCCCCGTGTCAGAATCAGTTACAGTTGCATGATTGTATTTCATCCTGAAATGTAAGGATTAGCTTTTAGGAACACCTGCTTATGGTCTGTCGGTTCTGCACAAGATAATATAACGGATTTGATCAACGTGTTGCCAGGCAACAGCTCTGTAAACACAGTCCAACATGCAACAATGGAGGAAGTTGTGTTTCCTGTAGATCCGACTGACGTGTCAATAGAATGGCTGGATAGTGATCACATGATATATGTTTACTGTACGTCCATGTCCGTTCCGCGCCTATTTAACGAAGGCCGTGAGCTCAAGTTCAGATCGAATTGAAACTAGGAGTACAGAAGAGTACAAGAAGTCAGCCTATAAGGATTTAACGATTATTTTAAGATCTTATGTGTGCTGTAGTAAAGTTGCATTTTGAATGTGTGATTTAGTGAGAATTCTATACTGTCTGTGTTATATATCCATGACGACTAGTGCAGATAGACTGAAGAGATCAGCATGGAGTGCTTTGTAGTGTGAAAATAGACACTAGTTTAATAATTAATTGTAGTTACGACCTGTAAGTATCTAGTAATCCCACTTACCAATCCAAACCCCGCCTTTAGTCAGCCATACACGTGAAAATATGAAGGAAGAGACGGGGGGGGGCAATACTTTACCGACACTTAGTGAGAGCCGTTTATTTTCTACAAAATGGGAAAGGGGGTCGAGTGTTGTTTTCGATTAATGGCAGCGTTGTGAAGAGGGCTGGGCCAGCGTTAATAAAACTAACTTCGATTTAAAAGTGTACAAGTTTCGATGTAAGTTTATACAAGCGAAACTACTGCACATGCAAGTAACCAGTTCAGCAAGGAGTCCTCAGTGTGTCAAGTTTGCCGGCTAAACAGAACGTGGTGGCAGTAATGATTTCCACACGCTCAAGCAGTTGGCACGCAATCACCGAGCTTAGACTCCCGCATTCACGTACAAGGCATTAAAATTAATACAGCAACATTAAAGGTAAGATAAAGGTATCCATGGGCTTAATTATTTCAGCATTATGCCATGAAGACGTAAGGAGGAGTGGATGTACAGCTCCGTCATTCTTAACCTCGGCACTAGGTGGAGGTGAATGGTCAGGTCCATGCCCCGGCGGTCTAATTCCCGGGGAACAGCTCCCAGTACATACGGTATAGGAGGCTCGGTGGGCCCCAGAGCCGGTATTGACGAAATGAAGAAAATAATAATAAATGTAAAATGTTTTAGTTGCTTTACACAATTTCTCTTATAGTATCAACATACGCTTCCAGTACTATCATTAAGGAAGGTAAAGCTATCCCTGTAACAGACCGTGAAGGCCCGTTGGGCTGTGAGACGTTGAGGATCCAACATTTTCTAGACAATCGGCTCACAGATGGCGGTGAAGTTGTCAATCTTATGCACCGGCCGCCTTTTATCCCCCAGGGAGATTCCTGATACTAATTTCTGTTAGAGGCTGAGTCGAACCTAAGGCCATAGTGCAGCTGGAAGGATTAGGTAAATTAAAAAAATCCACCTCATCAGAACTCGAACCCGCGACCTTCTAGATTGTAGCATAGTGCCTCAACCAATTACACTACCGCGTACCCACCAACGTATAAATACACAAAGAAATTAGTTTTAGAGCACATGCATATGAATAGACCAGCTGCTGCGAGGTAAGAATTTTGAATTCTTTCAAATACAGTTAAATGGGCAATTTATTGTGAAATAATTAAAAATTGTGCATACACCGCCGTTTCCATGAGGCATGCTTTAACGGTAAGGAAAGAAAGAGTTGACGTTTCCTCAATTTGTGCTGCTCCATTCAGTAACACGTTTTCAACTCAAGGCTGATAACAGTTCTTGGAAACTGCGGTTGCGTTGCGGTTGCCAGTTTCCTTGGCGTTCCCTCGCCCTAAAATCTCACAATTCTGAAGCTGCACATATAAGACTTCTTTAAGTCACTGCTGAAAATAAACGTCAAAATGAACTGAAAATAAGAGATCCAATAAACATTCGGAATGTATTGGAAGAAGTACATGTCAAATAGACTGAAAAAAAGAAACATGCAAATAGGATGCCAGATATAGACTATCACAATTAGCATACACATGTAAACCTAACTGCAAAGGACATGGGAAGATCTAGCAGTAGATAGCAAGATAATTTCTTAAAGCTTCCGAGCACAGGAATGGGATTTAACTCCCAATCCGTGATATGGAAGAAGAAGAAAAATGAGAAGTACATCATCATCATCTACATCATCATCACTGTCAGATCATCATTAGCATAAAGGCAACACATGAATATGGCTCTTCACTCTTGTGATGTTATTTAAAAAAAATATAGGAGGAAGGTGCTCTGTACCGGCAGCTTATAGGAATTGCTGTGACATTCAGCCATAGGAGGACAAGATGAAAGGGCTACGGAAGCTTTCGGCTTTCTCTGGAGAGATCAGATATAGACATGTACAGTGAGAGAGATAGAGCTGTCGACACAATTCGACGGTACGACTCAAGAACCGACCCCGCGACCTCGTGACATTTATTTGCGTTCTCATTATCTCGTGAGCTCCCGGCCAAATCATGCAAACTGGAAAGCTCGCATCTGGTGCGTCATGAAGTGAACCCATATGAAAATGAAAGGCGGAATGCTGTATTGTATGGACCTTTCAATGGACAAATCAACTTTTCTTTAAATTAATTCTATTTGTGATTCGCTGCGCAGGTCTATTTCTCCCTTCGCCTGGCCCTCGACTGAGTCTCGGGCATTTGTATTGTATATCGAACATGTTAAACAGAAACCCAATCGCATGTCAACTATAGGAGTGATGTTTTAAGAGAGAGCCACCGAATGTCGCTTGCAAGAATGATGTTTCAACACAAAGCCACCTATTGTCGCTTGCAAGAGTGATGTTTCAAGACAAAGCCACCTGATGTGTGATATATCGACAGAAAGTCACAAAATGTCGCTTGCGAGAGTGATGTTTCAGCAGAAAGCCACCCAATGACGCTTGCAAGAGTGATGCTTCAAGAGAAAGCCACCCAATGTCTCTTTCAAGTGAGATTTTTCAACAGAAAGCCACAAAATGTCGCTTGCAAGGTGATGCTTCAACAGAAAGCCACCCAATATTGCTTGAAAGAGTGACGTTTCAACAGACATACACCCGATGCCCATTTCAGGAATAGCGTTTCAGCAAAAACTCGTCCGCAGTCAGCGAAATCATCATGATTCGTGTACTGAACTCCGTCGAAAGCATTACAAGGGAGGTGCTGCAACATCCTCCATACAATCCTTATTTCTTTCCATGCTGTTTTTATACCTTCGTGCCTCTAATTGAAGCTCGTAAGGGACACGGAATTAGGGCTACAACACGCCTTGTGTGATTGGTTCTACTGACTACAGAATTCAACCATCTGGCGCTCACTGAATCAGCCAGATACGTGTCTTAATGCGTAAGGAAACTTTCTGAATTACTGATTCCCAGAGACCGCTGATCCCTTTCGGTCGCGTTTCTGTTGAAGCTCCGACATTCAAACTGGCTGGAGAACCACGACTGCCGAATTTCCTTCCATCTACAACGGAGATCTTGCAAGAGCGCAGTAGTACTCAAAATCCTGCATTTTTATCATTAGAAACTCCATATGAAATACTCTGGAATGAACACCGGACCTCTTAGACAAGAAGCCGGGGTTCAGTTACCTCAGGATTATAAGTAATAAAGCAGAACTTTGGACACAACTAACATGGACTTGCTAGACAAACAAGGGGAAGACAAAAAATAAGCCTATGCTGGAAGGGAGACTTTGAGTCCTGTACAGGCAAATAACAATGGCAGCCGCCCGGAGGGGACTCTGTATCTTGAAGTCAGTTCTAGCCGTTAGTCGCGTGATTATTATAAGCTATGTACATCGCTGTTTAACGAAAGAAACACAAAAACAAATTTCTGAGGTGTCTAATCGGACACGTTCTGCAGCAATACGTTACCACGTACAGAATATACCAATTATATACATGTACATGCATATTAATGAGGAGCTTCATAACTTGTACTCTTCTCCAAGTATAATTAGAAGGATCAAGTCAAGGAGGATGAGGTGGGTAGGGCATGTAGCACAAATGGAGACGAGGAATGCATATAGAATATTGGTTGGAAAGCCAGAAGGAAAGAGACCACTGGGAAGACCAAGGCGTAGGTGGGTGGACAAAATTAAAATGGATCTTAGAGATATGAGATGGGACGGTATGGACTGGATTGATCTGGCTCAGGACAGGGACCAGTGGAGGGCTNAGAGAGAGAGAGAGAGAGAGAGACCTCAGTGCAGCGCTAAATTACCGTTCTGCCCACTGAATTAATGTTAAGCGCCAATGAACCCAACCCGCTTTTACTGTAACTTTCCCCAACGATATGCACCAAACTGACGAAGTATTGTTCACACTTGATACATGGATGTATAACTAGTCAGCAATTTTTCAATAGACACTTAAGAGCACTTGAGAACGTCTTTGGCTTTTTCAAACGAAATCTTCCATAGCTGTCATTGGCGTACAAGTTCATATCCTGCTGTTGCCTTGTAAGGTGAACCTTTCAGAAACGCGAGACTCTGAATACGGTCCAAGTCAGACTCATTACGTCATCATGACATAATTTATCACATCTGACTGAACATTTATTACGTCCGTTCCATTTCTTGTAATGAGTACAGGGCAAGTAGAATCTAGTTCAGTGGCGGCTCCTGCAAGCTCAACGAAATCCATACATATCTAACCGTCCTAAAATAAACAAGGGGATACGATCCACAGGCAGTTCAATTCAATATCCATCCTTACAACCCGTTTTCGTAAGAACAGGCTTTGTAAATCCTAACTCTCGCTACCACCCAACTGTAGTGGTTCAACCCCTTTCCGTTCTTCCAAACGTTTTCCTCACTAAAATTCTGTGAGCCTTTCTTGACTCTACAACACGTGTTGCTGCCTCAGCCCATCCTAACCCCTTGATTTCACTAACTTAACAACACTAGACGGCTCATATTGATCGGGTTAGTTTCGTTGCGTCATTGTTTGTCGGTCACTTATTTCTCTTTGGTGGTCTTCATATTTTCCCGAGACTGTAGGTCTCAGTGTCTCTTGATGTCCCTGTAACAGGCCGTAGAGGCCCATAGGGTTGTGAGACGTCGAGGCTCCCACATCTTCTAGACAATCTGCTTACAGATGACGGTAAGTTTGTCAGCCTTACGCGCCGGCCGCCCTTTACTCCCAGGAAGATTCCTGGTACTCAGTTCTGTTAGAGGCTGAGTCGACACCAGGGCCATAGTGCGGCTGGAAGGATTGGGTGAATCGAAAAAAATTACTTCATCTGGAATCGAACCCGCGACCTTCCGGCATGTAGTATAGTGCCTCAACCAATTATGTTACCGCGTGCCCCGCCAATTTAATTCTTTACGCTGAAAGAACGCGCATGCCTATGAAAGACTGGAGTGTAGTCAACTTTTGTCACTTTCCTTACCCATAGAAGTGACTGCTTGCGCCCGAGACAGCGTGGAGAAGCCATGCTGCATATTTGTATCACGTACGCGAAAGTCGTGAGTGCAAATGTTAAGAAACAACCGTAGTTCCGTTACTAGTGTATCTATTCACGTCATAAAGTCTAATTGCTGACTTGCTTTCGGTCTTTATTTTCACATTTTTGTTACAATGTTTTCTGAATGCAGGTAGTCTCTTTACACTGAAGACCGTGGAACTTTCAGGAAATTTCCTTTTTTTTTTTAATCTGATTTCCAATCTATTAATTTCTATTAATTTGACCTTCATATTTCTCAAAGCAATGGCACTCCTGAGTCCCTAAGGAACGCGATGGCGAAGAATTTGGGGGGGGGGGGGGTTGTAGAGGCAGTTGAAACTGCTGGTAGGCACAGTGAAAGAAGATGCCATCGGCCATTAAACTCAGTCAGACAGTAGTTCTAAATTTCTCCTCAGTGGCAACAGTAAAAAAAGATGGTTGTCCCTGTGCTTAACTAATTAAGCACTATGCCATGAACACGTATGGGGAGTGGACGTATAGACCCATGCTTTCTTGACCTCGGTCCTAGTTGGAGGTGAGTAGTCAGCTTTACGCCCCGGCCGCTTTACCCCTTGGGAAAGAGCCTCCGGTAACCATTGGATAGGAGGCTGCATGAGCCCCAGAGCCGGTATTGACATTATTATTAGTATTATTATTTTTATTATTATTGCTCTAAAGCCCTTTTGTTGGACCTTTGCCGCTCTTTCAATTTGTTAATCCTATACACAGTCGGTAGGTCTCCTTGGACGGGGGATCTGCCCGTTGCAAGACCTCTACCTACACACAGAACAACATAAACAGAATAAATGCACACAATACAGACATCAATGCCTTGAGTGGGATTCGAACCCACGATCCCATCGTTCGAGCGAGCGAAGATAGTTCATGCCTTAGACTGCGCGGCCACTGTGATCGGCGGTCTGGACTACATGGAGGAATAAAAATTCTTGCCCCCACCGGGACTCGAACTCCGACCCTCGGTCATCCAGCCCATAGCCAGTCGCTATACCGACTGCGCTATTCCAGGTATGCAGTGGCAACAACATAACATCGTGCCTGCCTATTTATTTACATTTCAACACCTTCCTGGCTGCGGGTTCTTCCGGAAAGCTGGTAACGTTAGGTTTCGCGGTGTCGTGTCCCAGAAGAGGGTACTCGCATAGTCACCGACAGAGGAGCATCAAATCTAAAGGTTCGGTCTGTAGGCTAGCTTACGGGGCTTACAACATCGGCTGCTAGGATGAGCTAGAATAATGAATTGGAAAGGCTTCTTTGAAAGAAAGCGGTCATGATGTAATTGAGTTACTATCTCTGCATCTGCCTCAAGAAACAAAGGGAAACCATGAGTGATCTAAGTCAAGATAATTAGTTGGTGCCCATACCAAAATTCGAATAGGGCACCTCGCTAAAGAGGTCAACATTACCAAATCTAGACCGACCTGCTCGGTAAGCGTTATTTACTTCATAAATGAAGCCGTAACACGCAGATCACTTATCTCCGCGTCTATCAAGTTATGTAACGTATTTATATCAAATTTGTTACGGAATTGCAACCAACACAGCACCGAACTGGGCTCAGGTTGGAGGCACCAGGAAGGGTTTTAAGACTGAGATGTATGTGTATTAATTATGATACCACCTCTGTGGTCTAGTGGTCAGAGTTCCTGGCTACAGATGCAGAGGGCCCTGGTTCGATTCCCTGAGAAGTAGTGGGTCTGGCATAACTGAGGAGCTACTTAAATGGAAAAGTAGCGGCTCCGTTCTAGAAAACCGAGACTAAAGGCCGTGAGAATCCGTTGCTCTGACCACGCGATACCCTCTATCCACAAAAGTTTGCACTAACTTCGCCGACAAGCGGCGGTCGCTCGGTCGGTATAGTTCTGTTACGGACTAAAGGCCACAAAAACTGAAATATGGGCTATGCCATTCGTGTAGAGCATTCATAAACCTATCAATCCAGATTCTGCTGTCGAAGTACGATTATATTTCTAGAATTGATAGTCCTGTTCCTCACTTACATCAGAAACGCTCTGAGAAACTCTCTCATTCAATTATTTTTGAAATGATTTTCTTATGAAACCAACCATACTAAGAAATGCAGCATCTCCGCGTTTGGATATCAGGATACAAACCATTCCTTCAGGTAACACTCTGGAAAGCAGTTATCTCTCAGTAACATGCATTCGCAAAAACGTTAAGGGCTATTTGTGGAGACGGATCTGTGAAGAGATGTGCTGTCATATGCTGGGTGAATCAAGCAGACAGTAACTGCCCCTACGTCATGAGGACATGGAGGGTGATCTGCATGAATCTTAACGGTAAGTAACATATACCACTTTTTCTAGAAGAAGTATAATCGACTCGACAGAGAGGAAGTACGTGGAAGCTTGAAATGGATGAGAACAATAATGCTGTAAATTCTATAAGTAAATTGCACATTCTTCTGTTTATTTGAAGGGGAAAAGTTTGGGGATTTTTTCTGGGTCACTGTCTTCATATGCCTTCATAGTTACAGACCTGAATTCTGAAATTAATTTAAATGACTTCAAAAATCCAATCTTTATTCACAGGAGACATAATGTATTTGGTTGATGTTGTTTAGGGAGAAAATTATTGCTTATTTTGATAAATATACGAAACACATAGATTCTGTAACGCAACATCTGATTTCTTGATTACTAAGGTCAGTGCTAGGCCTACATAATAACCACTACGCTCTAAACTTAGCGAGCGGCGATCCCAAGTCTAGAAATGAGTCCGACGGTTCAAAATTACGCTACAACTCGACCGGATAACAATTCGATGAGAGTTTTTTGCTGAATGCCATCGCCTAATCAAAGTTAAGCCGCCTGGATAAAATTACATTTTCTGTGTTGTCATATCAACGTCGAGAATAAAATTCTGTTCCTACATCCCTCGTGAAAAATACTGAATAGGAGTTGACTGTTCTTTTCACTCGGCGAAATAGCACTGACTCATGGAGCTGAGCTCTTCTTGAGAAGCTGCCAATTGTGCAGCTACTCAAGAACTTCTCAGCATTTTATAGAACCCGAAGGTTCATTACCGTGTTCACAAGAGCCCTCCATTGGTCCATATTCTGAGCACTGCGACCCTCAATGATCTATTGTGCTTCCCTTTTAGATTAACCCTTTATTAATCCTACACTTCGATTGAAAAGGTGGTACATATAGTAACCGGTGGTCTTTAAATGTTTATTTCCACCTATTTTTTCGAAAGTAAGAGACTGTGCGTCCTAAATTAAAAGTTCTGACTCGCTATACTAATGAAATTCTGTAAGCCTCGATAGCCCAGTCGGTATGGTGACTAGGATACCGTCTGGGTGATCGAGGGATCGGAGATCGATTTCCGGCAAGGACAGAGGTAATTCATCATCCATACTAAACCTGGCGTCTACCAATCCTCCTATCTGAAGAGTACTCCTGAAGATTTCCCTGGTGGTAAAGCGGCCGGAGCATGATGCTGACTACTGTTCTAGCGCGCAACTTAGGAATGTGCCGTACCCTGATTATTTACACGGATAACTTCGCCATTTTAATTTGTACCTATAAAATACAGAACTCGCTTAAATCTGCTTCTTTCATTTGAAGAGTTTCTCGACAACTTGTAGGTCATGTTTAACGCAATAAAAGAAAACATGTACAGGCCTACAGTTGATAAGCTCAACAACAGATCGTGTCTGCAAGCACGATTATTCGTAGAAACAAGAGGAATGTCTTTGCAAGCTGCAATACGCATGCGCCAAGTTATTGCAATTATCATCACACGCTCCCATTTCTCAAGCACAACAAAGGGAGCAGATCAGGAAATTGGCCGTGGAGTATGTAGTACAAAGTGCAGAAGTGTAGCCACGAAACGTGGGCGCGAGCAGCTCCAGTAGCACAAAGCGGTCCCATAATTCTTATCGCTTCACGTACACCGGTTTAAACCCAGATATTTTGTTCCCTTTAAACAGCAGAGGATGTTACAGGAATTCTCTTCGGTGTTACATACTGTTAAACTGCATAACGAGGAGCTTCATAACTTGTACTCTTCTCCAAGTATAATTAGAATGATCAAGTCAAGGAGGATGAGGTGGGCAGGGCATGTAGCACGAATGGGGAGAAGAGGAATTCATATAGGATATTGGTGGGAAAGCCAGAAGGAAAGAGACCACTGGGAACACCAAGGCGTAGGTGGGTGGACAGTATTAAAATGGATCTTAGAGAGATAGAGTTGGATGGATTGAATTGATCTGGCTCAGAATAGGGACCAGTGGAGGCCTCTTGTGAACACGGTAGCGAACCTTCGGGTTCCATAAAATGCTGGGAAATTTTTGAGCAGCTGCAGAATTGGCGGCTTCTCCAGAAGGGCTCAGCTCCATGAGTGAGTAACGTTACAAATTCATCACGGTTACAAGGAAGACAAGACATTGAATGACAATGCTAGGATACCAAATGTACGAACTTAGTTTCGAAGTTTATCCACCTGTATCCAAATTTTCAGCCGGAAAGAGAGGAAAGATTGGCACTGAACCCCGAATAAGGCCCATATATTGAGCACTGAAAATATTTTTCTTGTTTTATCTACGTCTATATTGCTTATTTAAAAAGCTGTCAGTAAACCTAAACGAAAATACGTGGACGCAAACTGTCTTGAGTATGTCTGAGTACCGCAGGAGTAATATTGTAATAGTGTCATTTGTTGCGAGACCCAAAAGTTCACGACGATAGGACCTTATCACACTATCAGATTCTTCGAAGGTCATGGAGATCATAGCTGGAAATAATACATAAGGTGGTGACAGGGTCAAATCTGTGTTAACAACGCCCGAGCGATTTCAAAAGGAAGGGACAGCATGACTAAGAACTGCGCATTACACGAGACCCGAGGTTCTCACGGCCGCGAATATTAAGATTGCCGACTTCTGGGATACGAGGCCGTGTAGTTTTGTAATCGTTAACGCCATTATTATTGTTTGGATGCTGAGTTAGCACATAAATAACTAAGAATTTTTTCCCCTTGGCACTACAGCCCCAGTGGGCCTAGGTCTACCTCCATGAACTCCGTTCACTTCGGTTTTTCTAGATCTTACACATTCGGTAAGACTCCTTGGTCGGGTGATCAGCTCGTCGCAAGGCCTCTACCTGTACACAAACACGAAAAACGGACACACACAAACTAAACATCCATGCCCTCAGTGGGATTCGAACCCACGATCCCGGTAAACAAGCGAGCGGAGACAGTGCATGCCTAAATAAGAATTAATGAGTTATTATTACTATTATTAGTTCCCATGCTCTTTCTCGCTGCACAGTGGCGTAACTACTGGAAATTTACTTATCTTACTTTTCTAACCTATTAATGATAACCTTAATTTTTCATGGAATTGCTATTAATTTATTACTAGTATACAGACTGCCTTGTTTTGTATTTTGTTTGTTAGTTATTTCTGTGCCCTTCTACGAACTCTCGCTAGCTTTGTAACTGGCCTCTGAGCTGTAAGTTTGCTCGTACATGAACAAGAACTCAATTATTATTATTATTATTATTTCAAAATATTTATACTTTATATTTCTTTATAGCAACTTAGATTTGTGTTATTGAAATTATCACTTCTATTACTTTGTTTGTTTGCTTAAATATCTGCATGAATGTGTTTTCCTGCAGTGCTTAACTTTAATTTTTCTTTGACTTTATGTTGTGTTTGTCCGTAATGTACGTAATTACCTGTATCTACACTGTGCTGTGTCTGTAACTGGCCTTGCGGCTGTTGACTCGGAACATAAATGGTTGAATTGAACTGGAATTTTGGAGAGCTCTTCCTTCGCCTTCAGCGTGGATAGTAAGAAGAACAGAGTAAGGGAGCTGCTCTTCGGCATTAAACATGGAAGAAGAGCTTTCCTCTAAGACAAAGGTAGTTATCTACCCCAACTACATGAAGTCGCATGCCGGATTATCTTTACTGCCTGTTACTGTACTCGCTTGACAGTGAAAGCGAAGCATCTGAAGCTCTTTGTTTTTGGTGGCCGATCTATGAGTTATAGCAATGTTTTATCAAGTGGAGAAGTTACTATAATTTCTTTCAATGTTCTTCTCAATCCATTATTTGCAGTCACTTTCATATCCGACGCTATATTTGTATAGCAGTGATATGGCGTGTCGCCGTACAGAAGCCTAGCGTGCTCGACTCTGTGCGTCTCGATACTCGGCATCGTCAAAAATAAAGCAAGACAATGCTTCGTGTTTTGTCTTTATATATTGTCACGTATCCTGGTAACACGACAAGTAATTAATGGTTAGATGATTCGATTTATTGGATATTCGCCAGGCGAAATTACAAGTAGTTGTCACACGTCTTACTGTAACTGTAACACAGCGTAACTACGATAGCTACACCACATAAAATAAAGACTTTTGAATTGTACTGTCCTCTATCGCCTTCTCTCTCCTGGATTCTCCTCTCTAGTGATCTCTAGTCAAAGTCAAAGTCACATTGCGACTGACAGTCAGTCTTGGTTCCGAGCGGCATCTGGAGCTCATTCATTTATTACTCTTTGACAGTTACGGTCTTGTTTCTGTGGGACGCCCTCTCTGACGAGAGGACGGGTGTGGCTTTTGTATATGCTGCTGGCCTTGCCAGCGCAGTCCTTCTCGGGTCCGAGTTCCTTGGGACTCGCGACCGTATTTTACTGTTTCAGATTTGAGACTTCCCTTTTCGTCGCTCCTACGACTCGCAGGGTAACAGTGGAGGTATTCGACCCCTGATCTCTAGTAATCTTCTAGTAATCCCCTTGAGGTAGCTGTTGGCATACCGAATAGAGGACACCGCGTCGAACTGTTTATTTCTCTGTTGTCATGAAAACGTCCTTTACATTATTTTGAGAACTATGTTTACCTAGCCGCTCTAACGGAAACCTGTGTCTGTATGCGTTGCCTAGGAACCGACCTCTTCAATAGGTCCTCTGCTGTCGTAATTGAGGCTTTCACTACTAGGTAATCGAAGTTCTATTGCTGACCGCGTTACACGGGTGTTTGTGGTTCCATGTCTTAATGCTTTGAGTAGCCCGTCACAATATGTTAGAAACCAGAGCAGGAGGTACAGACAGGAATGAATTTCAGTGAATAGCATGCATGGGTCGATACTGCAGTGTCCATCTTTGCCAGAAGTTCATAACGTGTACAGCAGCGGTGCTTAGCAACAGGCACGGAGCTCTCCTGCCGTAGGGAGGTTCTCTCTGTTCGATTTATTTATCGCTGTCGTTTCGTGAGTTCTTTTTAAAAGTTTTCATCCTTGTTGCAAATATAGTTGTTTTAAACAGTTAGGTATTTTTGAGGAAACTTTATTATTTACTCACAAAACTTTTCATGTGCCAAAGAAATGTTGCTCTTAATTCAACAACTGTTGTTACGTAGCCGAAGTTTGCGTAACTAATAAGAACGGTTTTTGGATTTGATGATCGAATTTCTTGCACCTTTCTACAACTGGCTACAGCAGTTCACAAATCGCTATGTGACACACTCTTTATCTTCGTCGACTGGACACTCTCGACTTCTGACCACACTACACTACTCCACTACGCCGTTGTACTCTGTCCCGTCTTCTGACAATTGCCCTTTGTAACCCCTCGGTACCGACCCCACGGATAACACCGTCTTCTGCTGTCAACAGTGCTTGTCTATTTATCAGTTACCTAGCAATATATGTATTATCGTTGAGCGCGTATGCTTCGGAAATATGTTCACCGAGCCGTTGCCTAGCAATGGGCATATGCCTGATACTATGCTGATAAAAGAAAATATTCTTATTAAAACTTTAACGGGATATAAGCTAGCATAAAATTATGCCTTGTTTGGGAAGCTTTGGAACAAAAATCTCGGGAAAATATTTGGATTCTAGAGAAAGAAGCCAGTAGGAGGACAGACCAGTGTGAGGGTGCTTCAATCAGGAAACGGGGTGCGCTACATGTGGGAGTTGGAGACGTAGGCGCAACGTAGGAGGATGACAGCTTACCGCAGTGCGCTCGAGAAACATGGTGTGTTTACACGCGGTCTTCCTCTTGGTAACGTCGAGTGATTGGCGTTTATGAGCACGGATACAATCCGGAAATTGCTTGTCCAGCCGAGTTACCATCAGCTATGGCTTATATGAAGTTCTTAATTCGTTATTCCATTAGTTGATTTGCGTAAGCTATTACGGATTAGGGCTTCTGGTCTGTTCTATTTTAAGAATTAACAAGAATATCTTTACGACGTAGGATAGCGTCCCCTAAACGGATGATCGGCCCATCACGACAACTTCACATCCACAGGGAAACGCAGACACAGTATAATCGTGGTTACACATGAGGGTCCCGAGTGGGATTCGAAACCGAGATTCTCCAGTTCGAGCATTCGAAGACTGTATTCCTAGCAGCGTTAGTTAATTTAAGACAATGCACATTCATTGTTAGGTAAAAGTAAAGGTAAAGTCGTCCCTGTGCTTAACTAACTAAGCACTATGCCATGAAGACGTATATGGGGAGTGGATGTATAGATCCAGGTTTTCTTGACCTCGGCAGTAGCCAGAGGTGAGTGGTCAGCTTCATGCCTCGGTCGCTGTATCTCCGGGGATAAAGCGACCGGTATACATTGGATAGGAGAGTGGGTGGGCCCCAGAGCCGGTCTGAATGATGTGGAGAAGAGAAAATTCTTGACCCTACCGGGACTCGAACTTCGAACCCTCAGCCGTCCAACCCGTAGCCAGTCGCTATTCCGGCTCCATTGTTAGGACATTTATCTAAACATTTCCATGTTTTCTCTGCCAACAAATACGAAACAAATGAGTCGGAAGGGCAACTGAAGGCCACACATCTGCATGCAGAATGAAGCTGTTCAGCGCTGAATAATGATAATGTAGTTACACCTCACAAAAAAAGAAAGCCAGAGATCTGGCTTAATTGGTTCGCTTAACGGGCGAACGGGCGTCTGTCTGACCGTTGTTCTACTTCCCAGGCGAATGGTTTCAACGCGTTTCGTATTCAGCAAGTGAAAACGTGTAAGATTTGAGGCTTTCACGGCGGTGACTATGAAAAAGCAGTCTTCTGGGATTTGGCACCGTGTATATGTGGTGTTAACCGACGTTTCGGAGGAACGAATCGCCTCCATCTTCAGGGTAGAAGAAAAAATATAAGAAATCTGCAAGCACAGCATAGCTGTGTATATTTCCAACACAGTCTGCTTTTGCCGGTTCTCACGGTCTTTTCGCTTGCAGATTTGTTATATTTTTTCTTCTACCCTGAAGATGGAGGCGATACGTTCCTCCGAAACGTCGGTTAACACCACATATACACGGTGCCAAATCCCAGAAGACTGCTTTCTTCAAGTGAAAACGTGTCTACAGCGTCTTGAGATCAAGCGCTTCACGTAGTGAAACAGGCTGTTGGTTGTACCAGTGAGGCCAACAGCGCTTCGTCCGCATGCGTTTTGTACTATCGCTGCGTTCAGCCGACAGAATGTTCCTGAATCGCATTTGGCAGATGCCAGGTTTAAATCTCGGCAACTTCACCACTAGCTCGACTGAAGTTTGATGTGGTTTTCCTCAGTCCCTACAACCAAATTCTGGTATAATGCTTCAACTAATATGATCGCTTCCTTCCACATCCTCTCAAATTTACTATTCATTAATATCTTTCCACTCGCCGCTAATTTGTCTGAGCTACTAGCAGTGTCGTTAAAAAGAGTAATTGGAAAACAAGTAACTAAGAAGAACCTGATGCCGCTCACGGTAGCCGAGCGGTCTGAGGCATGTATAGTCTTCGCTCGCTCGGAAGCCAGGATCATGGGTTCGAATCCCACTCAGGGCATGGATGTTTAGTTTGTGTGTGCGCGCGTTTATCTGTGTTTGTGTACAGGTAGAGGCCTTGCGACGAGCTGATCACCCGCCCAAGGAGTCCTACCGAATGCCTAAGATCTAGTAAACCGAAGTGAAACGGAGAATTTCATGGAGGTAGGGCAAAGCCCAAATTGGGGCTGTAGCGCCAAAGGGTAAAAAACCAGATAAAAAATCTTCTCAAAGCATAACTCATCACTTCACGGAGTAACCGTCAAATTATTTCATTGAGAAACAGTTGTACACAATGGCCTACAAATTGAATGATGCTCTGACTCTCTACTAACCGAATAACTCGCAAAATAATTGACTACGCGAACAGTAACTCACAAATAAGGTACTACAATAACAGAGTAATTTATAAAATGTTCATTAATAAGTGGTCCAAAAATGAATTCCCTCTATAGCGCATAAACTGAATAAATCGTAGAGTAAAAATTACTATTTTATGTGGTGTGAAAACCATGTATACTTGTGGGCTGTTACCGACGCTCCTGAAGAACGTGTTGTGTCCATATTCTGCCATAAAGATATAGGCAATGCGTTATTCCGAAACGTCGGAACAAAGAGAGTCATCGTCGTGATAACTTAGAATCTCGAAAAATCAGAAACTAGACTTAAAATAAATTACAAAGTTATTTAGTCTCAAGCTGAGCAGTTAAATAACTCGATGGTGCAACTCCTCCTCAAGCAGACGACAGGGCTGCATTCAGCTGTTAAAGGGACCATGGCCTCTGAAGCTTCATTACAGTCAAAATCCGCCAGTGAATGCCGTTCTGATCCGGTTCGGTTCGGTTCGTACCTCCGGGAACGTTTTGACAGTATCCCGACATTTCCGCATATTTCCGCAGCGCGCCTGCAGACCTGTGCTAATGACAGACTACTCAGTTAATCAAATTATGTGCTTAATGTCAGTCAGTTAGACCTATAAATGGATGGTAATGACAGCAACTGAAGAATTTAACAGTAGATTAAATGCAAGATCTCTTGTTGCCCTTTTGGCCAGAGTCTTCCCGAGTCATATCTAAAACGTAAATACTGAAATATAAATGTTATAATTAGAGTCTTCTGGGATGTAACATTGCATTGTCTGATAACTCTTCAGAGAAACATGATTTCATCTAGGCCGATCACGGTGGCCGCGCGGTCTAAGCATGAACTGTTTTCGCTCGCTCGAACGCTTGGATCGTGGGTTCGAGTCCCACTTAAGGCACTGATGTCTGTATTGTGTGTGTTTATTCTGTGTTTCTATTGTTATGTGTGTGGGTAGAGGCCTTGCAGCAGGCTGATCCCCTGTCCAATGAGTCCAACTGACACTGTACAGGATCAAGAAACTGAAAAAGCCAACAAAGGGCAGAGGAGCCATCATAATAGTAAACAAACTCAGTGGTTCTAGTCCGCAAGCGAACTATACCGACCGAGCGACCGCCGCTTGTCGGCGAAGTTAGTGCTAACTTCAGCGGATAGAGGTTGTCGCTTGGTCAGCGCACGGATCCCCACGGTTTTCTATACGGGAGCCACCTTCAATCTATTTTCTTTCCTTGATGGAAGAAATAGGTGTTTTACGCCCACGCAATGCAGTGTCATACGCTACTTGTGGCTTGGGGCTGTATTTTGGACAAACCTGCAAGTATATAGAAAAGAGGAAACAGTGGTGGGCTCTATAAAGAGATGTTTGTAACCAAGCGCCTGTATCCACCGGCCTGCTTCCCCGCCTGCAGGATCGTTAATGCAGTAATGAGCATTATTAACCTCATTACGATCGGACGCAAACACAGCGAGACAATGAGGACGGTATTCGGTAAACAAGTTGCCGTACTTTACACGATATGAGGTCGGGTCATTGCCCTGGGAAGTCTGTGTCCTCATTTCTATCGTCACTCAACTTACCACTTATATCCCAAATACATCTGAAACCTATATACGCTACCAGAATTCCGATACGAAATTTACGGTCACATTTCTCTTTACATTCCTCGTCTGTTGCTTTTCGCTTCATTCATTCTTAACTGTACGCATCTTCAGATGCAATTGGTGATCAGTCATTGAATTGATCTGTAAACCCTGAAGAAGGGTGTTGTCGATACATGTAGCAGGCATGGAGAAGTAAGAAATATATACATTCAGTTGGAACACGCAGACACAAGAACTTGCATGGGATAAATAGACAAAGATGGGAGGATAATATTAAAATTCATTGTGTATGAACAGGTTATTAAAATGTGAGCTGGGTTCAACTGGCTCACGAAGTGTTCCAGTATCGATCTGTTGTGAACACGACAAAGGACCTGCATGATATGATGCGCTTGTCTCTTCGCTTATCAATGGATGACTCTGCGATTTAGTGATTTCTCTTGTAAGGCCTATCCAGCTTCTATCATATGGATCTACATCAAAATCCCACAAATTATGTTAACGATGTCTGTAACGTCAAACATACATATAGCCTACCTGGTCCATCACCAAGGGAGGAACATAGACTGAGGGTGTTTGAGAACAGGGTGTTGCGGAGAATATTTGGACCGAAGAGAGATGAAGTGACAGGAGGTTGGAGAAAACTACATAATGAGGAGCTTCATAACTTGTACTCTTCACCAAGTATAATTAGAATGATCAAGTCAAGGAGGATGAGGTTGGAAGGGCATGTAGCACGAATTGTGGAGAAGAGGAATGCATATAGGATATTGGTGGGAAAGCCAGAAAGAAAGACATCAATAGAAAGGCCAAGGCGTAGGTGGGTGGACAATATTAAAATGGATCTTAGAGAGACAGGATTTGATGATACTGATTGGATTCATCTGGCTCAGGATAGGGACCAGTGGAGGGCTCTTGTGAACATGGTAATGAACCTTCGTGTTCCATAAAATGCTGGGAAATTCTTGAGCAGCTGCACAATTGGCGATTTCTCAAGAGGGACTCAGCTCCATGAGTGAGTGACTGAGTCCATCATCACATGACACATGACAATGATTCGGCAATCATCAACTTCATACAGAATTGTTATTGCAGAGGGTGGGTTTCCCCATGCACTTAGACCAGATATTGGTCCATTGTGCGTAACTTCATACAGAAGAACTGACTGCAAATTTTGAACTAAGCGTCATAAATTTTCCTTTTCTCCCACACCCGAGGACTCAAGAACAAGCCGTGTCTGTTTCTTCTTTATTTTAATCTTCTTTCACTTCTCTTTTATCTTATCATCCCTCTAAAAATTTTCTCCTCAGTGTTCTTCTTCGTCTCTTTTTTTCAACTATTTTCCTTTCCGCTTTTTCCATTTCTGACTCCTTCCTTGCCTCTTTCTCCACTCCCTTATATTTCTCTTCTTCATTTTCTTCTCAACCTTCCCCTTCTATTCCATCTTATCTTCATCCGTACTCCTTCCCCTTCTTCAATACCCTGACCCGCACAACTGTGTCTTCTGGGTCCGGCAGTTATCACCCAACTTTCAACTTAATTTTACTCACTACATTCCATGTAACGGAAAACAATGAAAATGCATTTGTTTCTATATTTTATAAGTTTACAGGTGAGCCGGGGTAGCGCAGTCAGCATAGCGACTGCCTAAGGGCTGGACGACCAAGAGGTCGGAGTCGAGTCCCAGTAGGTTCAGAATTTTCTCTTTTCCATATCGTCCAGATGGGCTCTGGGGCCAATCCAGCCTCCTATTCAATGTGTACCGGTGGCTCTTTCCCTGGGGTTAAGCGGCAGGAGCGTGAAGCTGATCATTCACCTCCAGCTAGTGTCGAGGTCAAGAAAAAATGGATGTATACATCCACTTCCCCATACGTCTTCATGGCGTAGTGTTTAATTAATTAAGCACAGTTAAAGTCTAAAGCGGTGCTTGTTCTCTGTTTTGCCAGTTGGCTTGTGTAACAGAGGCACGCAGCTACAGCCGTGCTGACTCCATCTCATGAAATGGGGGAGCCTCAGCAAAGATAATTTTTATATTCTAATGCGAGTTCCCCTTCCGATAATTCAGGACACAGGGCTGTAATTTGAGCTTGTCCCTGTGCATTATCAGGTAAATCCACGAGGACACGTCGGGGAGGGCAGGTATAGTTCAAATATGGTTGACTTCGGCACCAGATAGATATGAGTGGTCAGCTTCACGCCTCGGCCGCTTTATCTCCGGGGGAGAGATGGGCCCCAGAACCAGTGTGGACGCTGTGGAGTAGAGAAAAATCTGTTGCCGCTACCCGGAATCAAACTCCGGGCGTTCAGCCCGTAGCCCTTCGCTATGTAGATTGGGCTATCCTGGCTCGCGATAAATCTGTAGAGAAAGTTGAGAACTGTTACCCCCGCCCCATCCGACACATCTGAGAATCGACAAACTTTTTACAGAAAGAAAACTCTATGCACTCTGTATATACCTTGCATCTACCTTCTACTTCTACGTGCGTGTGTGTCACATTTTATCTGAATTCGCGTTAATTATTCCGGTGATCAAGGAAAACTGTAAGCAAATCTTCTACCCTGTATGTAACTATATATTTAAGTGCGAGACTGTGGATGTGTTACACCAGCAAAGCTCGGAACGTGTGGCCCAAATAGAGGTCGATCAACTCGCACTGCAACAAGAGGAGCGTGACACAAGGACAGCACAAATGTGAAATCTTACGATCGTGCGCACACATGTATTCAATGCAATTATATTTCTGAACACAAACATGGCATATAAATAAATCCCTGTTCCCCCACCCCTTTCCCGTACCGTAAACGTATAGAAGATAAAATGATATGCTCTAATAGGCCGTTCTTTCTTTAAACCTGTAGTAGTTACTGTCGCCTTAGCCTGGAATTTGGGCAGACAGACTCAAGGAAGTATAAGTCTTTACTTCATTTCTCATAACTTGTAAAGTTGCATAAACATCTGTGTGTACGCTAAAACAGTGACTTTAAGAGACCAATAGGATATTGGTGGGAAAGCCAGAAGGAAAGAGACCACTGAGAAGACCAAGGCGTACGTGGGTGGACAATATTAAAATGGATCTTAGAGAGATAGGATGGGATGGTATGGATTGAACTTATCTGGCTCAAGATATGGACCAGTGTATGGCTCTTTAATGAACTTTCTGGTTCCACAAAATGCTGGGAAGTTCTTGAGTAGCTGCAGAATTGGCGGCTTCTCGAGAAGGGCTCAGCTCCACGAGTGGGTGATTCAGAGACCAAACAGAAAACACATTAAATGCATTTATTTAACGACACTGTCAGTACCGGAAAATATAGGGCAGAAAGCGTCGAATGATAAGACGGTCAATAAACAGTGAACTGGGAAAGAATTGGAAGAAAGATTGCAGGATATAATTTGAAATACTATCCGAGAATTGGCCTGGATGGACGGAGTACAACCACGAACAATCTCGTTCAATATATCCTATGCTCCGCCTGAGATTCGAAATAATAACCCCTCCGAATACAGGTCAAATAGGTTCCTGCCTGAGATAAGCAGTTGGGTGCGTTTAATAGAAAATTGTGTATACGAAATGTTTATATAGAGGAGGAGCGGCTACGGAAATGTTATAACAACTTTCACACTGTGTGGGAATTCCTTACGAGTTTAGCTGCCATATTAATGAGAATTACTGAGCATAATTTATGATTTTGAATAAAACTTTAAGGAAAACTCACTCCATAATCTGAGATATAGATCGGAGGATAATGTACAAATAAATATTAAGGCTTAAACAAAATATTAGGGAAAGAAAACATTGGATACGTCCGTTCTTCCGTGATAATTTAACTCAGATGCTTATTGTTTCGAAAGAACTTAACCAGAATCCAGACTCCATCTCATGAGAAATTATGTAAGATCTGAGATTTTCACGGCTGTGGTTCCGGCATGTGGGGCCGTGTGGAAATAGTGTAAACCGATGTTCCTCCGAAACGCCGTTTTACACATTATGTACACGGCGCCACATCCCAGAAGACGGCATTCTTCATGAGAATTTCTTTCCCAAGCCAAATCGATTCTGTTCCGCTTAGCACAGTCTGTATGGCATTTGTCATGTATACCGGGCTCTTGCTCAGTTAACTGCACAAAAACGAAATCTGCAGCATCATCAACTTTTCGTGCCTTCTTCAGAAGCAAATGAAGCAGAGAAGCGCGATAGAACAGCTGACACTAGGAAATTACGCGGCAACGGAACTGAGAGAAGAGTGGTTTGGTTTGCTCAAGTTTCTGGCAGTTGTTTCTCAGTTTTCCGCGAGTTACGTTGCAATTGCTTTGCCGTCTCCTGAATTTGCGCTGCTCAGTCCAGTTGCAGTTAGTCTGATAATAACTCTCGGAAGTCGTGGTTGCGTTCCCTCACCCCTAACACATGCTTAGGGTCAAGACAGCGTCCACTTGCAGGATGTTAAGGAGGCGATAACGAAGATTTGCATCCCTCTATAACAGCAAATTACTTGTACACTGAATATCATTTACCCCGCAGGATATCCCTTTGTCAGGCAGTTAACTGAATTGTGCGATGTTGCTAGAATGTTGACACCACGCTTATGGTTATGACGAAGAGATTGCGGATTCGTACGGGACAAGCGGAAACCTGTCGCCTGAAGAACAAGACAGCTAAGTCAAAACTTGCAACAAAATAAAAAGTTTCTCTCTACTAACCAGTCCCCACAACCAGTTAAAAGAAGACATTCGGGAAAGAGCTTATAACACATAATTTTCTTCGCATATTTCAGTACACAGTGTGAGGACAGCAGGCATTATGGACCTAAATTTATTATTAGGCTATTTAGAGACGCGTGTTAGCCGTCTCAGGCTACATAGGCCCATAATATAAGCATCGTCATAACATTTGTACGTGCCTGTCTGCGTTTCCTCTCCAACTTCGAAACCTTTGACCGATCTTCACGGAACTTGATATGACCGATATGCCCATTGATATCACCCTTACATCGTAATTCGTAGCTCCCTAAAATGAGTAATAGCAACATGTCGGAGGTGTGAAGTTGAGGCGTGGAAGCGCCATTAGCAATACTCAAGTTACATGCACTGAAGTTATGTTAGAAAGAAAGATTGCCGCAAGACATACAATTTTGCTAAGACAGTTTTTGTGGAATTTAAAATAACAGATTAAGTTAAAAAGGCTCCGTTTATCTCATAATTGATTCTGCATTTTCCAACACAGAGGGCGCTATAATACAAGCTGGAAGGTCGCGGGTTCGATTCCAGGTGGGTGAGGTCACTGGATTTTTAAATTGACCTAATCCTTCCAGCTGCACTATGACCCTGGGGTAGACAGCTTCTAACAGAAATGAGTGCCGGGAATCTTCCTAGGGTTAAAGGTGGCAGGCGCTAAGGCTAACAACCTCAACGTCATGTGTCAGTCGATTGTCTAGAAAAGTGGGAGCCTCGACGTCTCATAACAATATTGGCCTCCACTGCCTGTTACAGGGATAGTTTTATTTTCTTTATTTTTATTCGCCATTACAGGAAATGCCAGGACTTTATTCCTGACATAATATAATGCCGCATGGCAATATTTCCTTCACTCGAAGGAAGCTCTGAATTGATGATAAATGATAATCAATCATGCAATAATTTACGATGAAAACGAGATCTGACATTGCTATGTATCTGAGTCACCGAGCCGGTGCCTACCTGCCCGGTTCGCGCCATTTCTGCAATTTCTGCAGTCTGGTTTGCCATGTTATCCTCAACATTCGCGAATATGGGGGTCATGTGTTTCTCTATCTCCAGGCCCAAGGACACCAATTTCAGCATGTTCTGTAACCATATTGTCTTCATATCCACCAAGGTATATACTCGCCAAGATTCATTTTCATCGGCAAATTATTGAGAGATTTATGATTATAAATTTGGGGTTTCCTCCTAGTGATTATTTCCAATTGCTCTTCTTGCCCATTCAGGGCCCTGGCCTCTTTTTCAGTTCCGTAATCATTTTTACACAGACGGAAGGACTCCTTGGTTGGGTAATCAGCCCATCGTAAGGCCGCTACCTAAACATAGGACAACACATACACAGAATAAACGCATACACACACCAAACACGCATGCCTTGTGTGGGATTCGAAGCCACGATCCCAGCGTCCGAGCGAGCGAAGACAATTCAGCCTTAGACCGTGCGGCCACTGTGATGGGTCCTCGTAGTGAATCACACAGATAAAAATAAGAGACAAAGATAGACACGCATTCAATCTATTCAGAGTATTTGTGTGGCGGAAGTACACGTAGAGGACATGCAAGTGACATGCGCACATTCACACGACTGCCCCCCACATGTTCCATGCATAATGACAGCTGATAGGCCTATGTGGGCCTAACCATTTCCTTCAAAGTTGTCGGACTTTGTGTCGAAATTTCTCACGGTTGCTAACTCTGTAAAGTTTGACATAGGAATGCTTCATTCAAAATTTGTAGATACGGGTACGATCTGCTTCCAAACCAAAACACACACCAGTCTCTTACTTACTTACTTACTTACTTTTGGAGCTGAGCCCTTCTTGAGGAGCCGCCAAATGTGCAGCTACTCAAGAATTTCCCAGCATTTTATGGAACACGAGGGTTCATTACCGTGTTCAAAAGAACCCACCACTGGTCCCTATCCTGAGCCAGATCAATCCAACCCATACCATCCCATCTTATCTAAGATTCATTTTAATATTGTCCACCCACCTACGCCTTGGTCTTCCCAGTGGTCTCTTTCCTTCTGGCTTTCCCACCAATATACTATATGCATTCTTCGTCACCCTCGTTCGTGGTACATGCCCAGCCAACCCGTCTCTAGAAAGTTTAATTACTTATTGTCATAGAGAACTGATTTTGAGAAGCTGCTGTGTTTTATGTCACAAAATTGGGGTCATCAAAATTTGCATTTTTAAGATCTTTTAGCATATAATTCAGCGAGTCACAATACTTAGCGCTAACATGACACATGGCCGATATGTTGGTATCAGTTATTAAGTCCATATCGTGGGCCTCAGACTCTGTAGGACCCAAGATCGCTTGGCCAGTGGTATCGACAAACTGACATGCGAACAATGAAATTTCAGGGGCTGAACTATATCTTGCATGGGAATGTTAGGGGCGAATTCGGATAGGTACATGCAGAAAAATGTTCAAGCGATATTCGTGAAGGGAAAAAGAAAAATTGCAATAACAAGAAATACTTGTTATCTACTTATGAAATTCCGAATTCAAGTGAGCAGTCAGGATGGTTGTGAAGGGCAGTAGACTGTTGCGTCATGTCAGTTCTGTTAAACATGCGAGAAAACAAATGTAGCGCACCACTGCACATGCGTGACGAGTCACATAAACATGTTTGAAACAACTTTGTTTGTTCTTTGGTTGTTTCTCTTTGTTTTTGTTCGTGATACATTTAACTGAACACCGGAAGATGGACAAAATCCAAAAACCCAGTAATTCCGAGGATAGTATTTCGCTCGAGATTCGAAACAAACACATCCCGAACATAAATCTCCAAGCGTTAGAGCCCGAGTCAATTTGGCGCCGATAGCGGAAATGTCTGTATGACACATTATGACCGCAGTTATTAGCGTCTACACAAAGAATCTGAGCTCTCACTGTCATGTGTATGAGTACAATAGGGCTATAACTCGTTGTTGCACTATCTCAGTAAGACTGTATCATACACATGTACAAGGGAAGGATTAGCCTTTTTTAGTCGCCATTGTGAAACGTCTAGTGTGACGTCATGAAGCGCATGCTCATGCGAGAGTTTCGAAGGAATGGATTAATATTATTATTATTATTATTATTATTATTATGTGCAGAACATTAAAGAACAGTGGTCAGTCGTATTCAGGAAGTCGTTTTGTTACTGGTTTTCTGGACTTGTCCATCGTCTATTATGCTGAATAGAACACAACATTTTCTACTCTGGACTTGATTTCTTCCTCAAGGCTGAGCTGCATTCTGTTCGGAACACTAGATGACGGGCCGAAGCCCAGAAACCCAGCAACGCTAAGTGCAATATATAACCGTCAGGGACCTTTAGAATGTTTTAAGAAAATCATCTATTTTTAACGCAAGGGACCATCAGTGAATACGTTCTAAAGCGACCATTCCTCACCCTATAAATCACAGAAGATATTCTGTGTACCACGTGTTGCTAGACAGAGGAACCTTGCGTTCTTCTTGCTGACTGCTTTTGCAATGACATATCACTCGCTCATTCATTTCCGTCCCTGAAAATGTCCACAGTCTCTCTCTTATTAAAATGACGNTTATTTCATGTAGGATATTCCTCTGCTCACTGACTCTAATTAACACTTCTTCATTTCTCACATAATCGGTCCAACTGATCTTCTCCATTCTTCTCCAACACCACATTTCGAAACTCTTATTAAAATGTCATTAAAATCACATCTACTGCTACATGTTTCGGCCCTACTCGGTCATCATCAGGGAATTGTTCACTTATTGAAACTGTAGCAATGCTCCTCTAGTTCGCAAGTCAATGTATCCCATTCTTTTGCATCTCGTTGTTCGCACTAAAATGTGTTTGTCTGAGAATAAAAACTCTCTCAGTTCTGCGTTATTTTCATTTTGCGGCGTCCACGTTTCTGTAATGTATAACATATGTTTATTGTCAGTGCAAAGGCGTGTCACTATTTTATGAATTTTTGTGTTTGTACTTACGTGCCCCTTCGCATGTTCTCACTGGCTGGGCGCATGTCCCTTGTGTGCACTTGTAGAGGCAACTACATAAGAGAAAACAAAAGAGCATTAGAGTAAGCAGCAGATTCCTTAACCACAACAACCTGCACACTAGAAAATGGCCGGTTAGGCCGAAACATGTAGTATCAATACAGAAAAACGAGTGAATAGTAACCGACGTTGCACATAGATGGCGTAAAAGCAAAACGCAAAGGTAGGTACAAGTTAAAACTGGCCTTGTGGACAGTTACTTGTGGGTTAAAGAGGGCTGTTTAACTAACTTCCCCTTCACTGGTATATTCGTTAATTTGTTTTTTTTCATTCGCTTAGTGGGGGTGGAGTCCAACTGGGTCCACTCGGCACAGCGGCCACTGATTGGCCTATTGTACCTGCCCGGGGTGATTATGATGATGGAGAATTTGGTTGAATGAAGATTGTTAGGAGAAACCGAAGTACTCGGAGAAAACCTGCCCCAGCGCCACTTTGTCCACCACAAATCCCACTTGACCAGACCAGGGATCGAACCCGAGTCGCCGCGGTGGAAAGCCAGCGACTAGCCGCTTGAGGATATCTAAGTAAGGCACGCAGGCTAAAGCTGTGTGGATTGCTTTCCTTTTCAAACTGAGCACCTCAAATTCATGGCTCCTAATTAGTCAGTACAAATGTTACGTTTTTGGGCATTACCCATCGTCTTGTCTTTATCTAAAAACCGTCCTGTTTATTTTTCAAAATACAACGTTTCGGAGACTGGATTCTGTTTCCGTCTTCAGGTAAAACCTACTCAGTTGGGCCCAATCAAGAGAACTAGGCCCAGTGGAAAGCCCAAATCATCCCATTTTTCATGTTGACGTGTTTATACGTCTATGTTCATGTACTTAGGAGCGTCTCGTCAAAGTGAGGACTCATTCCCCTTTCAAAGGCATCTCCAGTTAATGTCAAGGATTATTAAACAATTCAACATGAGATTTATTCCGACTTTAAAACTGACATACTGGACACATATCCAGGAAAGTAACGACCAATTGTGTAAATCAACCCTGAGAATTAAGCATTCTATAACAACCATCTGTAGAACTATTATTTTAATCTCTATGTAGCATTAAACTTCTAGGCAGACTGAAACACTGTGCACGAGTCCTGGTCTTATCAAAAGCATATTCAGAAATAAATTGCAGACATATACAGGACATATGCACCAAACATCATTGTCTCTGAGATCGTGGGAATGTCATTTGGACACTATAAGAATGCAAGAGAAAGGCGCAGGCTGGGATCGGTTAGGAGATTGGCTTTATCCCGGGTTAAGGCAACAGAAGGTGACATCCATTCTAGGGAATTAGTAGAAACAGCTTACAGTTAATTTGCAATGATCGATATCTAAAAAGAAAAAAGGAAAATTCTACGGTATTCATGAAATATTGTCGCAGACCTTTCAAATGACCTCTCTACAAAATGGCCATTAATCACAAGTCTTTATAATAAAAATTTTATGTTAATTTGTTATTTCACCTATAGGTACTTTTTTGTTAATTCGCCACAATAATGCCACATGGCCGAAGTGAACGGAGTTCATGGAGGTAGGCCTAGGCCCACTGGGGCTGTAGTGCCAAGGGGGGGGGGGAATGCCACATGAAAAATAAAAACAGTGGATTTTATAAGCAGGCCTAATTATCATTTAAACTATCCTGTTACTTCATCTCTCTTCAATAGCAAACTGTTCGTCTTCTGGGATGTGGCACCGTGTACACGTGGTGTTAACCGACGTTTCGGAGGAACGTATCGCCTCCATATTTCCAACATTAATCTGCTTGCACCTGTTCTCACTGTCTCTTCGCTTGCGGATTTTCTTATTTTTCCTTCTACCCTGAAGATGAAGGCTATACGTTCCTCCGAAACGTCGGTTAACACCACATCTATACGGTGCCACATCCCAGAAGGCTGCTTTCTTCATAGTCACCGCTGTGAAAACCTCAAATCTTGCATGTTCTACTATGATTTCAAACACTTTTCAGGGACTCTCCTCACAAAATCTTTCCTGTACTTGGATCCATTTCTCTGTTCTGAAGGTCGTTCAGTAAATGGACACTTGAACTTTCAATCTGAGTTTCGCAGTGAACCTCGACCTTTGTAACGCATGTGAGAGCAGCTTTGGAGTGGAATAATAAAACACAGTCGGGCGTACAGCGGAAGAAGTGGAGCAGCGCGATTTCTAGTGCAACTGAAATATTGTTGCTTGTGACGACCTCATAAATTCGTTAATGGCAAACAAGTGATCATGGCTATTGTTGCTTTACAGAAATCTGTATAGCCGAGTTCTCAATAATGTGAACAGATGGTAGTACAACAGTAGAAAGCGCTCATGATTGACTTGACACATTTCAGAATTCTCTTGATTATTCGAATGTGTAGAATTTCAAAGGAAATATTTCTAAGAGCATGACATTTTAAACAGTTGAACTAACCTATAAATCATGTTACAGGCCCTTAGCATTGTTCTCTTCAGTCGGTTTAATCGTAAATTGCAAGTCGCATTTTGAAGGGAAGATATTTGGTGACCACAGTAATTTTCAAGTAGTTACTATAGGATTCTGACGATGGTGTATAACACACAGAGATACTGGGTTTTCGGACTTTATCCATCGTCCTGGTTTTTTAAGATAACTAAGAAAAACACGACGTTTCGGAAACTGGATCTGTTTCCGTTCTCAGGTGAGGGAAAAACACCTATTCTGTTGGGCCCCTTAGAAAGAGCTAGTCTCAATCGCTGGGCCCAGTGTACATGTCAAATTTAGGGCAAATTAGGTAAAAGAACATTCGTCGGCACTGCCAGAATTGAGGAGTAAGTACACCATATATCTGGTTCAATGCCGCCCTACCCAAATCAATGGAGATAAATACTAAGTTTTCCATTATGGCCGTGCTGTAGCTCAGGCGGTTAGCTGCCGGCTTCCCCACGGCGGCCCGGGTTTGAGTCCGGGTCATGTCATGTGCGATTTGTGATAGACAAAGTGGCACTAGGGGTAGGTTTTCTCCGAGGATTTCGGTTTCCCCTGCCAATTCTCATTCCACCGACTACTTCACATTTATCATCTACTGTATAATCCGGGGCTGGTACAATAGGCCAGTAAAAAGTGGAATCAGTCTCACCCCACCCTAAGAAAATAAAAAAGAACTACTAAGTTTCTTACTCTGCGTCTATCCTTGGTCGAACTAATTGCTGCCGAACTGTTCGTTTCTCTTTTTATGCAGTCTTCATTCAGGACCGTACTACCTGAAGCAATATTTTTTTATTCGCTTAGTGGGGGGTGGAGTCCAGCTGGGTCCATTCGGCACGGCGGCCACTGATTGGCCTATTGTACCTGTCCCTGGTGATTATAATGATGGAGAATTTGGTGGAATGAAGATTGGCAGGGGAAACCGAAGTACTCGGAGGAAACCTGCCCCAGCGCCACTTTGTCCACCACAAATCCCACTTGACAAGACCCGGGATCGAACCCGGGCCGCCACTGTGGGAAGCCAGCGACTAATCGCTTGGGCTATGGCGCGTCCATATCTGCAGCAATGAAAACTGTCGCTACCTTCGCTACGCTAGCAGACATCGGGACCATAGCGAACCCCGACGTGATTTCCACAACAAAATATTTATTCCCGCCTGATGCCGTCATGTCACAAGGATACAGATTCAGAAAAATATGCATAAATATTCGAGTTACCAAACTCTCTCTTTTGTCACTAGAAATAAGAACCATTAGTTGTACTTGCTGTTGTAGTCTGCTGACTTGTGAAAGTATAAACGGAAACCGTCCAACTCAAACCGTTTGAAGACAAAGAAGAGTTGCTGCATTGCTTCATGTTAGGTATCCACCCACTTCCCTTACTCATAGTAGCTGCAGTCGGCGGAAGAAATTATTAATGAAAAAACAAGGGCTATGATGAACTTTTTCTTCATAATAAATAAATAGACTTTAAATTACGTTTTATGAGAGATCGTCCTGTTTTTGTTTACCTTCAAGCCATAAGATTAACCGTCTCTCAAGCTTACAGTATTTTTTTTTATTTCTTATTATACGCCACGCGATTCAATTGTGAAAGTCATCGTCCGGAGTGGTACACAAATCTGCCGTACATACGAGTATATATGTGTAGTAAATAGACTATGTACACACTTGTTAAAATACGGGAGTGTAGGGAAAGTAACAATGAATTTTACACAGAAACGTTCCTAAAACTGGCAGTACTTGTCTCAATGTGTTACACAATACGTATAGTTACGTGTTTATTATGTGGTTCGAAATATTTATATAACTTGGTTAACTGATGCTCTTATAATATGCTTTCATTTTCCATATATAACTTTCTTTGTTAATCCACGTTAAGTTATAACTTTAACTGTACGTTAGTTAGTTTTCTTTTCTGGGGAGGGTGTGGGCGTTTCTGATACTTTTTGGGGAAGAAGGCAGAGCTGTTTATAAAAATTATATAAGGGTATGAAATTTCAAAGAGCAATTGTTTTAATAATATGGTTAGTGGTAGAATTGTACTTAGTGATGTGGCGCAGTGTGTGTCCTTGACATCAAGGACATATATGTTAATGGCGTATAAAGTGACTTCGTGAAGGCTGATCTGAAAATTATATCGTTTTATTCTACCAAGTTTCAAGAAATGTATGACTAGATCAATATTGGAAATAGCGGTACAGTTTTACTTACTGAAGTAGTTCAATTGGTGTCTTTGAAGGCAAATATTGAAGCTATTGAAGTGCCTACATAGTGTGATGTGTCCTTGAAGGCAATGATCTGTCTGTAGACTGTGACTTAGAGGTACATTCGGAATGCGAAGAGTGGTTTATATAGATGGCGTTGCTGTTGGTGTCTGACAGGTTGTTGATGACGCCGTATATCAGATTTATATTCTAGAAAAAATCATTTGTATGATTAACTTGTTGGCAAATCTTATGTAAATGATATCTAATTACACGATTTTGTTTTTTATGTAATCATATAGAACCTTCCTCTGTTGTAGCGAATATCTGCTAGTGATCTTAAGCTAACTCTGTGAGTGCAGTGGTTCTAGTATATGTTGAAAAAATTTTGATTTTGTTTCATTTCTTCTATCATGTTTATGTTCGCTATATTTGATATTAAAGGCTTTATTCTTACGAGTTTTGCATTTTCAGGACATGAGAGGTGGAATATGCCGCTATTTCTAACCGGTTCACAAAATAAATTTTTATATTTTAAAGTATTTCTTATAGAATTAATATTCTCAAAAACTGTTTTTATTTAAATTTTTTGCAACTGTTCACTTGTGTGACAGATTGGCGGGAAGCTGAAACTAACTGCAATAGACTGATATTAAAATCACTAAAGAGTAAAGTAAAGCTATCCCTGTACCAGGCCGTGAAGGCCCATAGGATTGTGAGATATTGAGGATCCAACATTTTCTAGACAATCGGCTCATAGATGGCGGTAAGGTTGTAAGCCTTACGCGCCGACCGCTCTTTACCTCCAGGAAGATTCCCGGTACTCATTTCTGTTAGAGGCTGAGTCAAACCAAGGGCCATAGTGCGGCTGGGAGGATTAGGCAAATTGAAAAAATCCACCTCATCGGGGTTCGATCCCGCGACCTTCCGGCTTGTAGCATAGTGCCTCAACCAACTATGCTACCGCGTGCCCCATTAAACGGATCTTTGAGAGATAGGATGGGATGGCATGGATTTGATTGGTCTGGCTCAGAATAGGGACCAGTGGAGTGCTCTTGTGAAGGCGGTGATGAACCTTAGGGTTCCATAAAATGCTGGTAAGTTCTCTAGTAGCTGCACAATTGGCGGCTTCTCAAGAAGGGCTCAGCTCCATGAGTGAGTGAATGAGTGAATTTGTAACTCTCATCAAATAAAACATTTCGCGTGTTGATCATATTTTCATGTAGGACTTGAGCAGAACGGGCTTCTGGGTTGTGCCGCTTTGTACTTCGGAGATAGCCCGATGTTTCGGAGGGACCAATCGCCTCCATGTTTCAGAAGACCGCACTCCGCATAGCCACTCCGAGAACCTGAACTCGAACATGTTAGGCAACATAGGAAACATTGCAACTGTTATTTAATACCTTTACTGAAATGACATGATTGTTTTGATATGAAACCGTGAATGTAGTGGCCATATATTCCTCCGAAACGTGAACTGCGTCCAAATTACACGGCATTACAACCCGGAAGACTGTGCTCTCTTTGTTATCTGGCGCTGTTCTACAAAGAATTGTCGGTCTGAAACTTGCAGTCGTCCAATCATACGAGTATCTCTACGCCAAACAAATTATAATTGCTTACAGCTGAATTTCGCAGTCACCGTAACTAATGATGCTGACAGCAGAATGAACTGTCGCCCCCTCGTGTAACGTTCATCCTAATT
Organism: Cryptotermes secundus; assembly: GCF_002891405.2. Lineage (NCBI taxonomy): Eukaryota > Metazoa > Arthropoda > Insecta > Blattodea > Kalotermitidae > Cryptotermes > Cryptotermes secundus. Next base: position 88,205 of record NW_019728507.1, on the reverse strand, counting down.
TCGACGAAAATCGATCAATTGCACCGAAAGTTATTACGTAATTAACACTACATGCGGCCGCACCGTACCTCAGGCGGTTACTCGCTGACGTTTCAGGGCGGCGACAAGAGTTCATTCCTAGATCAGCTCAGATGGGATTTGTAATGGACAAAGTGTCACTGGGACAGGTGTTCTCAGACTAATTCTGTTTCCTCTGCCAATTCTCATTTCAACAACTTTTATGCTATTCCTGTAACAGGCCGTGGAGGCCCATAGGGGTTGTGAGACGTCGAGGCTCCACATCTAGACAATCCGCTTACAGATGGCGGTAAAGTTGACAGCCGGCCGCCCTTTACCCCCCAGGAAGTTTTCTGGTACTCACTTCTGTAAGAGACTGAGTCGACCCCAGGGACATAGTGAGGTTGGAAGGATTAGGTGACTTGAAAGAATCCAATGACCTTATCGGGAATCAAACCCGCGATCTTCCGGCTTGTAGCATAGTACCTCAACCAACTACTCTACCGTGTGCTCCTCATTTCAGCAGCTGTTCCACATTAATTAATCAGCCCATTATCCAGTCTGGAGACCGATAGCATCGTTAAAGAACCAGCACAAAAAGACACAATATTCGTATCCTCGCTTGTGAAGTCAGAACTTGAAAGCCATTACAATTTTGGAGCAGATTTTCTGAAAACTTGTTCCCTCGAGGCGAACTCCTCGGTTGGTCTCAGATTGAAACTTCACTTGCCCGTTTTCAGGGGCAACTTAATGCACATCTCATCTGCGTGTCTTCATGCATCACATGAACACGATAATATACAGAGGCCGTTTCACTTTATAATAACTTCATTTATTCCATAAACAATAAAGTGTATAAAAGAAAGTTATGAAGACCTTACAGGATTCTCTCAGTTACATCTCAGATTGTACGTGTATCACGAACAGCCTTGGAAGGCTTCACACTTCCTCACAACAGCTGTTTTAGAGCGATACTTAGTCCACTTTTACATAATACAGGAATGCATGCTTTCAGCCGCCCTTTCAAATAAACTCCATACTTCCTGGAATACGTGAGCCGAACTTTCAAAACAACTGATAACTATTCATGTGTGCGGCCGAGTGTGTGTTGTAACACTGAGCCGTGATACTGCATACACTCTCTCTTTCCACGGAAGGTGTAATTGTGTAAGGTGTTGCCTAAAATACCAGAGAGTTGTTGCTTAGAGGCGAGAGAAGTGCCAGAGGGTACGTGATAGTGCCCCCCGCCCCATTGCACAGCTAGACCCAGAAGCTCCACAGTTCCTGATGCATAGTGCCTCAACCAACTACGCTAAAGCGTGCCCCTTAATGCAGGGTAATTTAATGAAATTTGACCGATTATAATATAAATTCCATTGAGTGGTTTCTGAGATGAAAAACACGGACGAAGAGAGGAAAGCATAATTCGGTTGTACACATCTCTCGAATACAAAGCGTAGGTTAGGTTTAATTTGAAATGATGTGCTTTCGTAATACGTGCTTCAGAAGTGGTTATGTAAGGGTTCCATATGCACGAAAATCTGTGAAGACATTCTCACACGAGAAGTCGGCTTCGTATCTTCATATGGACGTGTGTGACCTCAGCAACCTTCTGCTGCCGGGAATGTTTGTGAGGCATGAGGTTTGCTTCACGTTCAAGGCGCGTGAGCATATACAAGCGTGGGAGGGCACACTGATCTTCGCAAATTGAATCACCACGTAAGGTCTGAAGTCATCAGATTTAAGTTGTCACAAATTTTCAAGTGCTCGGAATTTCAGCTTCCTGAATTCCACAGGAAGACTCAGCACGTAAATACTGACTTTACGTCCAGTTACTAGAAGAAACGCTTACGTTAGATTAAATACCAGTACATTCACCTGTATTTGTGATTTAAAATTAAAATATACACACCCTGTAATGTGTATTTTATAGCACCTACGTAAGGAAACATTTCTTAACACTGAAGACGTTTGTGGCCATGTTCTCTTTAAGATTCAATATCTAAAAAGGCAGTTAAAATATACAGACCTATGGGAAACACCGCTTCAGCAGTCTGTCATAGTTTCTTTCAAAATTGAGGAAATGGTCCAACAGAAAAATAACAATCATAACAATAATTTTTATTTCACCTGGTCACGGTAGCCAAGCGGTCTAAGGCATGTACTGTCTTCGCTCGCTCGGAAGCCGGGATCGTTGGTTCGAATCCCACACAAAGCATGGATATTTGGTGTGTGTATGCTTTTATTCTGTGTTCGTGTTATCCCGTATTTAGGCAGAGGGTCTGCGGCGAGCTGATCACCCGTCCAAGGAGTCCTACCGTCTGTAAAATGATCACGAAACTGAGAGATCAGCCCAATGCTCCACAGCGGGAGCGAGAGGAGAGAGAGAGAGAGAAATATCTCATCATCACCTTCGTCGTCATTGTTTTAGCCTATTCCTCTCTTCCGGCTTCAAGTTCAAACTTGTCTGAAGCTAAGAAGATCCAGGAAGTCTGCAGCCACGCTGAAGGCCAATTCTTTTAGAGGAAACCCTGGGTTAGAATGAAAACCCTGCAAATCTGGATGCAAGGAATTGGCAATCCTAAGCCAAACATGCCTGGCAGGCGATGGGCATGTAATTTAAAGAAGGAAACATTTGTTCCTAAGCAGCTTCAAGTACGTTACTATAACATTTAATTACTAATAGAGGGTCATGAATTTATCAGCCTTAACTAACTAACAAACTCGCTGTATGCTCTAACTCACCCAATCTATAGAAGATTTTATGCTTTCACGACTGTTCAATGTTAATGTGAATCCTCAGTCTATATTTTTATCTTATAAATGGCACACCCTCTTCAACTTACTTAATTATTTCCTCTTATACCTTATGGGTCGAGGTTTGTTTATTCATTGTGATCATTTTACAGACGGTAGGACTCCTTGGACGGGTGATCAGCCCGTCGCAAGGCCTCTGCCTAAGCACAGGATAACACAAACACAGAATAAACACATACACATACCAAACATCCATCACTTGTGTGCGATTCGAACCCAACATCCCGGCTTCCGAGCGAGCGAAGATAGCATGATTAAACGCTGATGAACTCAGAAGGATCTAGAAGGAACAGGCTGCATCCCGTTTCAAGTAATTGTCACAATATTCGCCTGGAATGTCTGAGAATAACTACGAAATGCCTGAGTAGGGATAATCGGTGTGCCAGCCAAGGTTCGTACCTAGAACCTCCTGAATGCAAGTACGAGGCATTAGCATTGAAGCCATCTTTTTCTTACTGCATCGACAAGATGTCGCAAAAGCCAAGAGGCAAAGGGTTTCACCTCATTAGCTCATCATTTACGAGACTACGGTTACTGGAAAATAAATGGACAGTCAATTTCCCAAACATCGACCACAAGTACTTGTCTACTTTGTAGGTTAACGACACTGCATCAAACTTATTCTTTAGTGTCAGCTGACAGATTGGGACATACCACGACTCAATTGTATGTGCTGCACAATTAGGTAAGCCCTAAAAGGGAAGGCAAGATCAGTCACACATGAAGCTGTATGATGCAACGGCAGCGCCAGCAACCATGTACGGAAGTGAAACAGGTACGTTGAAAAGAAACTACGAAATAGGAATGCAGACAGTAGAAATGAAATTCCTTGGAGTATCAGTTGACCATGCATTCAGAAGTTCAACTTCGTAATACAGGCATTAGAAATAAATATATATTCATTGCAAATGATATCTTTAAATTACAAATTAAGGTGAATATACGGAGCAATGTACAGAGAATGACATTTCTAAGGAAACAGAGCAGGAAGTTCGTATTCGAAACACTGGAAGGCATACCAAACAAACATATCCAAACTATGAACCCCGATATTGATGGGGGACAGAAATGATTTTATATAGTATATTAAAATTTGGTTGGGAAAACAATGGTTGCTCCTTTTAAGATACTATCCTGGCATTCAACGGAAGGTGTTCAAGGATGCCTGAGTCAGGAGGGCTGTCGGAGTGCACCCCTGAACTGGTGCCGACAGAAACACCAAACCATTACTTAATTAAGCTTTCACTTCTCAACAAAGTTTGTTTGTTTGTTTGAATCACGTACAGATTAGGTAGCGCTTTCATATTTAAGACATTCATTTAAACGTTGGCCTCATTCTTAAATCTGTAATGCTGCGCGCAAGGCATTCCTCCCGCTTGTTAGCGTATGTTTGAAATGAGTTTCTTTTTGCAGAGTTTTATCCTCAGGAATAAATAGCTGTGCAGTAGGCAATTCGCAAGAACGCATCGCCTCCATCTTCAGGGTCGAAGAGAAAGCTAAGTAATAAATCAACAGGAAGTATGTAGCAAACATCTAACATCGTGAGAACCTGAAATACAATACTTTATTTTTCATGACAAAATCCTGAAGATTTTCAGAAACTCCTTGCAGATTATTGTAAACACCAGCTTTATATTGAACCTGTTTCCTTCATCGCCCTGTAGACGGACACCGAAAGCTTTTGAAGCACCGGGAATACAGCATATTTGTATATTTCTGTCTTCCCGAAACAGACCCAACAACAGAAGTGAACCGGCGCGGAAGCTGCATCAGCAAAACATAACAACTAAATCAGTTAAAGGTAAGAAAGATTTGAGGTTTCCACGGCGGTGAGATGTGGGGCCGTGTAGATATTGAAGACGTATGGGGGAATGATGTAGATCTATATTTTCTTGACGTCTGCACTAGCTGGAGGTAAGTGGTCAGCTTCATGCCATGACTGCTTTACCCCAAGGTAAAGAGCCCCCAGGTACCCATTGGAGAGAAGGCTAGGTAGACCCCAGAGCCGGTCTCGACGACGTGGAGAAAATAAAATTCTTGACACAGCCGGGACTCGAAATCCGACCGCTTCGTCGTCCAGCCCGTAGCCAGTCGCTATACCGACCGCGCTATCCCGGCTCCTCACGTCCAGCCCGTAGCCAGTCGCTATACCGACCGCGCTATCCCGGCTCCTCACGTCCAGTCCGTAGCCAGTCGCTATACCGACCGCGCTATCCCGGCTCCTCATGTCCAGCCCGTAGCCAGTCGCTATACCGACCGCGCTATCTATAGTAAATCTAAAATAACCCAGCGTCCGCCGGTATGTCTGTCTGTCTGTATGTATGTCGGGCTTTTCCTCTCAAACAACGCTTCTTAGAAAACTATTTTAAAAAGAAAAATTTTCCTTTTGGCGACGCAATCCCAGGAAAATATTTAATTTTGTCATAACATGGATGGGTTCGAATCCAGGTCAATTTCATTCTCCATTATTCCTCCACAAAAAAGTGACATTAGAATTGTGACGAAAATGGGTACACAGCCTACATGTATTTTGATAGTAACCAGGGTAAGGAAGTGTGTTTTGAAGGTCATGACAATGACACGTGCGTCAGTCCAAGAGCGGAGAAACGTCAAATTTAGGTAACCATCCATATCATAAGAAATTGTTTCTCAAATCTGAATAGAAATTTTTGTACACTGCTCGCTATATTTGTTATAGTCAAACGTCGGTCTGCCCGTCCATCCCATCCTGTTTCCTCCAAAAGGCGGGTTGTAAAAAATGTTTAAAATAAAAATCGTTTCTCTTGGAAAACAACCTAGGAAAATATATATTTTTTTATTTCGACAATTAGGCACGTGGGTTTCCAAGAAACCCATACGGCAAAATTAGCTAAGGCGTTTCTCCCGGATCTTGCATCATACACAAAATGGTGAATATAGAAACCTTTTTCTAGAAGAACCATTTCCATAAAGAAGCATTAGACACAACAATTGATAACACGACACATACACAAACTTTCAAGTATTTCTCACGTTATGAATACAGCGCAGCCGCGACAATCTGAGCTAATTAAAGCGCTGATACACTCGGACTAACTGTTTATTAGGATACTACACGCCGGGCTCAGGGCAGCGGTTAACCGGATTAGATCTCTCAGTGCCTGGAGAGGCAGGTACTTACTTACTTACTTACTTACTCATGGAGCTGAGCCCTTTTTGAGGAGCCGCCAATTCTGCAGCTACCCAATATGACAACGTGTCGGGCGCTCGGGTTTTTGCCAATGTGTTCGATTTTTAAATATAGTATAATTGTTAGTGTTATTATTATTTGCATGTACAATAAAGAACAATAGNTTCCTCCAGTGCTTGCCTGTAATTTGTCTTTGACTTTATGTTGTGTTTGTCTATAATGTAATTACTTGTGTCTACACTGTGCTCTGTCTGTTATTGGCCTTGCGGCTGTTGACTCGGCACATAAATAATAAAGATTTGAATTGAATTATTATTACAGGTTAAATAGACCCGTTGACATGACAATCTTCAGATTGTGCAGACGAAGAGAACGGCCTTCAGATAGGAACGGTAGCTGCGTACGTGTTCAATATGGAGTCGAAACCATTTCTTGAGTTCCACGCGGGGAACCTCAGTTCCATATGATGAAACCTGCAGATAAGAGCTGCAGCACATCTCACACGAAAGCAACAGCACTGTGGGAGTGATTGAAGTTCCTCAAGGCTTTACCTTCTGACGTTGCCATCCGTCAAACACATATCTATTCGTGTAAAATAAATGAAGGTTGACTCTCTTAATAGAACATCGCTTTCTGATGGGTTGCTTTCGGCGTTCAAGTTCCATCAGCTTCTGACTCCTGGATTCGAGCCAGAGCACAGGTGGAGCAGAACAATAGCTGTTGAAGCTCTCGGGGCGGCGAATATGAAGCTCCCAGTGTTCCGGCATGTGACTGCGTGTAATTTAGGCAGTAAGTAACAACCAATCGGAGCAACCTGCTGCAGGACACTGAAAATGTAGGTAATAGTTTCTTCCCCAACGCTGGTACATATCTACTGAGATACACAACGTCGCTGCCAAGGACTCTGCGAGTTTCTGAGTGGGTATTCAATATAAAATCTATGACCGCCTCTGTGGTCTAGTGGACAGAGTTGCTGGCTACAGATACAGAGGTCCCGGGTTCGATTCCCGGCGCTACTAGATTTTCTGAGAAGTAGTCATTCTGGAACTTGGACTTTACTATACGTTTCATTCAAACACATTTCAATCAACCTCATTCCATGGGTACCCCAAACTCTATCAGAATATTGTACAATACTTCCCTCCTAACTGAATCATATGCTTTCCTCAAGTCTGTGAATAGCTGATGTACTGTCTCATCGTACTCCCATTTCTTCTCCAATATCTGCAATGTGTTACGTCGAAACCCACACCGATGAGATCCAACAATTTCATCTATATATGGACTTAACCTTGAGAGAAGAATATTGGACAAAATATTATATGAAGTTGATAGCAGTGATATCCCCCGATAATTACTACAGTCAGTTTTATCACCCTTCTTGTGAACTGGTACAATAATAGACTCCTTCCACTGATCAGGCAATTTTTCCTTATGCCAAACAGAGGCAATTAACTTATGGATCTTAGAACGTAATATTTCGCCTCCTGTTTGAATAGTTTCCCGAACTCCATTAATATCCACGTCAGCGTCTAAGTTTTCCAAAGCTGCGAACCGACTTGAGATTTCATCACTGTACCTTCCTGTACCCTCTACCTCGAATCATTTCTTGAGATTTAACCCCTCCATATGAATTCTGTGCGTTGTTTGTTTGCTCTCTGCGAGTCTGCCCTTAGCCTTTGCCAGCACAGATACTGGTCACTAGCGCAGTCTGCTCGCTTGAATGTTCGGATATCAAGCACACGTGAATGTTGTCGCCTATTTATCAAAATGTGGCCAACTCGACTGTGAGTCTTCCCGTCAGGAGATGTATAAGTAAATTTATGAATTCTGATGTCGAATCATTGTACTTTTGGCAATCAGACTTTTTGGATGTGGCAAAGTTTGCTCCTCCAACCCAATATCATTACTAATTTCCTGTAAACTCTCATTCCAAATTGTTGCTAAGAAAATGCCTTCCTTACCTACTTTGGCATTGAAATCTCCTAACAAACTTCACGTGATTTTTAGGGAAATTGTCGAATACAGTTTCTAGTTTCCGGAAAAGCTCTTCTTCATATCATCAACTTTATCTTCTGTTGGTCCATGGACATACAGAACGATGATATCACACCAGCGAACTCTTAGTATTATGTATGACATTCTATCACTATCAAATTTTGTCTTCGTAACTGCCGATATGATCTGCTTATGTTAATAAAACCTGTACCTAACTCATGATTCTCATTCCATTTTCCATCGAAAAACGTATATCCGCCTGCTGGTTCGGTGCCACCTCTGTCCCATCTGACCCACTGCACGTCCGCTAAATATATGTTACATTTTAACATTGCTTTCGCAGCCGTCCTGAGCGAACCTCCTCTCTACAGACTTCTTACACCCATGTATCAGATCTTATGTCATTTTCTTTAGCTTAGATCGTTACCCAAAAAAAACCGCAGNTCCTAACAAACTTCACGTGATTTTTAGGGAAATTGTCGAATACAGTATCTAGTTTCCCGAAAAGCTCTTCTTCATATCATCAACTTTATCTTCTCTTGGGCCATGGACATACAGAACGATGATATCACACCAGGGAACTCTTAGTATTATGTATGACATTCTATCACTATCAAATTTTGTCTTCGTAACTGCCGATATGATCTGCTTATGTTAATAAAACCTGTACCTAACTCATGATTCTCATTCCATTTTCCATCGAAAAACGTATATCCGCCTGCTGGTTCGGTGCCACCTCTGTCCCAACTGACCCACTGTACGTCCGCTAAATATAACTTACATTTTAACATTGCTTTCGCAGCTGTCCTGAGCGAACCTCCCCTCTACAGACTTCTTACACCCCATGTCATTTTCTTCAGCTTAGATCTTTACCCAAAAAATCCGCACAATATTTGTATTTAACAATTCATGTCGCTACTGCATGCCCAGTATTCACTTTTATGTCTATTTCATTTAAACCTCTTCAGCATTTGCATTCGAATTGCACTCTCTAAACCTACCTTGTTTCCATTTTACCTCATGATTATATCCAATAAAGGCAAAATAATTTAAAAATAATTAACACGTATCATTGACCAACGTACAGAGTCAGTAGAATGCAGATAATACATTTACTAAAAAGCCTGAAGATGGCATCTACCTTTGAAACATGTAGCTAATTAAATATACGATTAATTACTGTGTATGTGTTATGTGGATGGATCTCCTCACAAAGATAGTACAACGTAACATCAGGCTCTAATACAAAATCCCTTTAATTGATTAAATTTATAATTATCTTTGGTCTTNTCATGTCGCTACTGCATGCCCAGTATTCACTTTTATGTCTATTTCAAATAAGCCTCTACAGCAATTGCATTCGAATTGCACTCTCTACACCTATTTTGTTTCCCATTTTACCTCATGATTATATCCAATAAAGGCAAACTAATTTAAAAATAATTAACACGTATCATTGACCAACGTACAGAGACAGTAGAATGGAGATAATACATTTACTAAAAGCCTGAAGATGGCATCTACGTTTGAAACATGTAGCTAATTAAATATATGATTAATTACTGTATATGTGTTATGTGGATGGATCTCCTCACAAAGATAGTACAACGTAACATCAGGCTCTAATACAAAATCCCTTTAATTGATTAAATTTATAATTATCTTTGGTCTTAATTAATTAATCACCGAGCCATGAAGATATCTGGGGATTCTTAACCTCAGAACTACTCAGTACTATACCTTTACCACTGGGAACAGAAACCCCGACACCCGTTGACTATGAGTGGTCCCAGAGCTGGCCAAGCCACAGTGATGCACAGAAAATATTTGCTCACGCCGGGAATTGAACCTCATTCCTCATGTGGTTCTGTCCGTAGCCTAATAATCAAATACCTTTCAGTTTTGGTGAGGTGATGTGAAGATAACAGCATCAGTTACGGAATAACTCACTTGTGGCAAAGATGAAAGCATGTATCGCTTGTTTACTTATATTTTGCGCGGTAATGACTTCAAATATAAGAATATATTCTTATGTTATATATTTTTTAATAATTAAACATATTCTTATTCTATCACGACCTTAAGGCTTACACCCGTCTACCTGACAATATCTCCTTGACGAAGTTGAATATACAAAAAATTAACCAAATCGACCCAGAGATTATCCAAGTATGAATACTATTACATTAGCCCTTTGTGCGCTCTAGTGTGGAATCAGGAATATGCTAAAGACGCAGAGAGTTAAATTATCGCCAGAACACAGCTGGACGCTAACTCACAGATGACTTGTTTCAGATTCGAACTCGTGATTGTCCCACAGGCGAGTCCCACGGGTCAGCTGTAATGTTCTGTGCGCCCTCTCTCTTCATTTGTTTTGCTGCGTGGCTTCTGTTATCGAAAAACTTGTCCGGATTTCTTGATAACATCCCACTAAGTGCCTCTGTTCGGACAAACTTTCCAGAAGGACTTTATAATTGGAGTCTGTGGTCTGAGTCTCATTATCGAAGAAGGAAAGGAGGTTTTGTTGCAGTTACAGAAACACTAATCTCCTGTAAGCAATCTACACTCACTCAATTAGTTAATATACAGTCGCAAGTTTGACGGCTATATCAGTCACATGTCACGAACACAATAGTCGCCATTCTGATGTCAAAGATCAAGATAACAGCTTAATTATATCTTTATTCAGTTCGAGGTATCTTGTGAATGTCTGAGGCTGGGCTCTCGTGAATGCTGGACCACTTTTCCTTGTCAATATTCTATTTATTCTTTTGCTTCAATTTTAGTTTTGAGAATTCTGCTTATTCCCGCTTCTGAATGCGCCCCCTCCCCCAATTTTTTTATTTTTTGTATTTCAATATCTCTTCGACCTTTCGTTGTCTCACTGATCACTTCACCCGGCGCTCCCTTCTGTACAAATTAAGATTAACCCATGGCATTATATCTGCGCGCGTGTGTGTTCCTTAATAGCATTTCAACTAATTAAAGAATTTTCTTGAAATACGGCATGAATGTGATGTCACTGGTTCCCTCGTTGTATCTATTAATAACATGAACACAAACTCTAGATATTGGAGCGACACCAGCGCCATTTCAGGCCATATATTAAAGATTAATTGGCGAAAAGTACGTACACAGAAGTAGTCAACTTTTGTTTAGATTTTTCTTTCCTCTGTGAAACAGATAGAGGAAACAAGGGGCTGCAGGAATTCTGGGTCTATTTTATGCTTGGTAGCTATAACTAAGAAACAGTTCCATCAAGGAATGTAAAATAAGGCGTGCAAGTCCATTATAAACGTGCCTACCTATGAATTTGCATGAGACGTGTCTCTGAAGTTAAAATAATGACGACTGTGAGAAATTTTGAGGTTATATCTGTCAATTTTTGGAGGTATAATAAAGCGAGAGAAGTAACATTACGCAAAGAAATTGCATAGGGCATAATTTATAGTTTATAACACCTACTAGCTTCTGGATTCAACTAAAGTTGATTAAGCAAAATTAGATATAGAAGCTTGCCTTTTCTAGAACATCTAGCCGCGACACTGGGAGGAACATATCGACTGTGACCGAAACGATAGATAATTCAGAAAAAAAAAAGACAACGCGGAACCGAAGAGAATATATTAACCACGCTTTTTAACTGAACTCTGGTGGAATTTAGGAATTCCAATGTGAGATGGAGAAGGACTTGTTCTAAACTCCGGAATCAGTTTGCATGCAAGAGAAAGTGGCTTGGCAGGAGAATGGCGCTTATTGCATACTTTGAAAGGTCATTCATTAATTATACCCCCTCTTAATTCCTTTGAAAGGTTCTTGAGAGTTTAAACCAGAAAGTGCCAGACACTCACATTCAGAATGAAGACCTGCTTTAGAGCAGTGGTTCTCAAACTGTTTCTGCTTCGGAACTCTATTGATAATAAAACAAAAACTTATGTTCTCAGTATTTTGTGTTCATTTAAATCCTGTATGCAAGAAGTTAAATGAAATCCACCCTATATTTTAGAAAAATAGTTCATGTTTTACTTAGCCAATGCGATAGATGGACCACCTTCCTGGTCACAAGGTCCTCGAAGTTGTGTAGATTTTGGAAATCTGCATCCTCATGGTTTGTTCTGTGTTAAGTCTATTTTGGTATTTCGTTTCTCCTCGTCCAGATATGTAGGCGGAAGTCGAAACAGATTCTTCAAGGTACATTTAAGTAATTTTTTTTTTCGCTTAGTGGGGGTGGAGTCCCACTGGGTCCACTCGGCACGGCAGCCACTGATTGGCCTATTGTAGCCTGCCCCGGGTGATTATGATGATGGAGAATCTGATGGAATGAAGATTGGCAGGGGAAACCGAAGTACTTTGAGAAAACCCGCCCCAGCGCCACTTTGTTCACTACAAACCCACTTGACCAGACCTGGGATCAAACCCGGGCTGCAGCGGCGAGAAGCCAGCGACTAACCGCTTGAGCTATTGTGCGGCCTATATTTAAGTATGTTGCAACTCTTCATTCAGGCCAACCCGAAAGCTAATTAGAGGAACGCTTGTATATGTACATAGCTTTCAAATCTGTGTCTGTTGAAATAACAATCAATTCTTTATATTGCTATTTAAAACCTTGCTGCATGAGAGAGAATTAAGCGGGTTCGCAAGCACTGAAAACCATGTATTACAGGTGCAAAATGTTTCTCACTGTAACTTGTAGATGTCACAGATGTTACATTGAGTCTGGCAGAGATTCAGACTCTGAGGTGCATTAACAAGTCGTTCCATATCAGTGTATAGTCTGTGACATATTCTTCTCAACGCACGCCCTCCGAAATGGAATTTCACCTAACAAAACATTTTTTTCTTGCCTGCCGAGAAAATTGTGATAACTTTGACCTTGCAGTAAAGATTGCAGTTAATTTGTATTTGTAAAACTGTCTGGCACTTATCATGCCATCTAGAGACACACAGCTGGGAACTCTAAGGAGAGTCAGCACTGAACAACGAAAGTTATGAGCGCAGTATGAATAAACCAAACAAAATTCTGCCTAGTAATGAAAATCTGACCTCCGTGTGTCTCAGTCGGTATAGCGACTGGCTACGGGCTAGACGACTGAGGGGTCAGAGTTCGAATCACGTTAGGTCAAGAATTTCCTTTTCTCCGTGTCGTCCAGACCTGCTCTGCCGTCCATCCAACCTCCTATACAATGGGTACCGGGGGCTCTTTCCAGGGGGTAAAGCGCAGAAGCGTGAAGCTCACCACTCACCTCCAGCTAGTGACGAGGTCAGGAAAATGTGGATCTACACATCCACTTCCCTAGACACCTTCATGGTGTAGTATTTAATTGGTTAAGCATAGGGACAACCTCACCTTTACCTCTGTGTACGGCGGAAGGGTCGTGTAGCTGCTACTGCTTTAGTCACAACGCACACTGAAAATTCATTAATTCAATAGCCTTGATTTTTATAAAATTCACGGCCTGAACACGTGACGTAACGCCGTTATCAGTACGTTTAGAAGCAACAGCATGGGCGATGAGACCACTAGTGCATTCATGAAGTAGATTTAACGTGCGCAGTAAAACTACAAACGCGATGCTGCGCCGTCTGTTCTAATATCAACATATTGTTTAAAACCAAAGCCCATTTCATCTATGTGTTTGCCAAATTGAGTGGCAATAAATTCTCCGGTATGTAAGTAGACAAAATTTATATATATAAAAACATTTTTTTCAATCTAATTTCTACATACATATGTAAAAAATGCCAGCAAATTATATAAACCTTCAATGTCAGTGGATTTATCAACCTGCATTGTAAAATCCTGACTATCTTTAACAGTTTTATATAACTCGCAGTCGATGTTACAATTCGTGTCCTCGATTGTTCTTGAAACTCCCAGAATTTGAAAGCGTAAATTTCCTTATAACTTTCAAATGATTATCAGTAAATCACACAAAAAACTGTCTTCTGCGCAAGGTATGATGGAGCTTTCGGAGTCCCGTGGTCTTCGCCGCAGTGAGCATTCAGACAGCCCACTTTGTGCAATGTTGCACACGCATTTAGATTTTCACTTTCAATGACCAATGTCGTTTGAGTTCATCATATTTACGTTTAGGAAACACGATAGGTTTGTCTTCGCAATCAGTATGCCTTCTATATACGTACCGCTGTAATTGCTTCCTGATGTCTGCTAACATACTGTGACACCGGACGTCAGACGCAATGGAATTACCTACCCACGTCAATCATTACCTTTGCGTTTCTTTTGCGATCTGGCTTTGTTACCTGAAGTAGCGGTAGCTCCATTTGTTTCTATGAATCTTGGTGATTTCCTTGTTCTTTAAACTTTCCCCCTACGACAGCTCTCACATGTATTGATACTTAGGTTTCATGTAGCTCAAGTGGTTAGTCGCTCGCTTCCTGTCGCGGCGACCCGGGTTCGATCCCGGGTCTGGTCAAGTGGGATCTGTGGTGGACAAAGTGGCGCTGGGGCAGGTTTTCTCCGAGTACTTCGGTTTCCCCTGCCAATCTTCATTCCACCAATTGCTCCACAATCACCCTCACGTATCATCTGGGACTGGTACAATAGGCCAGAAGTGGCCGCAGTACAAGGGACTTAGTCCCACGCCACTAGCAATAAAAAAAATAGGTTTCGTGCAACTAAGACTGATAAACAGTAAACACTTGTAAGATCTGAGGTTTTCACGGCGCCACACCCCAGAAGATGGCAGTCTTCAGTTAACACATGTCTACTTGCAGCGCTAAATTTCTGAAAACTGGCACGAAATGGTCTAAAGGTTTTGAAGCAATGTTATTCAGCAATAATTTGAATTGCTGTAATCAAAGTACCAGCACAACGTAGTAGCGCTTGCTGACCGCTGCACAAGACTAAGTTGGGAATGCACGGAGCTGGGTTGCTAATTCTGTTTCTTTCTTTAACTGCCAAACATATACTTAAATGAATAAGGAAGTAACGTACAAAGTTACCTGTGCTGTTGGGGTAGCACAAAATGAGTTAGTCTGCCATTAGAAAGTATTCTCTCACGGAAACCTTCAGATTACTTGGCTGAACTCGGGGTTACGTGGAGCGCACTCTGAGAAGCACTGATCTAGGTTGCAGTTCCCCAGAATTTTCACCTCACTGATCACATGAGCTACCTTTCCCACTCCTGGGAACTGTCTTATTTGCGATGCATATTTATTACATCTATCTGTAACAAAGCCGATCGCAGTGGCCGCACGGGTAGGGCATGAACCGTCCTCGCCCACTCGAACACTGGGATCGTGCGTTCGAATCCCACTCAGGGCATGGATGTATGTGTGCGTTTATTTTGTGCTTGTGTTTTTCTGTGTGTAGGTAGCGGCCTTGCTACCGGCCGATCCCCCGTCTAAGGAGTCCTACCGACTGTGTATAGAATTAAGAAACTGAAAAACGGCCAAGAGGACAGTAGATTGATAGATAGATAGATACATAGATAGATGTATAGATAGATAGATAGATAGATAGGTAGGTAGATAGATAGACAGACCGATAGATAGATAGATAGATAGATAGACAGATAGGTAGGTAGGTAGGTAGATAGATAGATGGACCGATAGATAGATAGATAGATAGATAGATAGATACATAGATAGATAGGTAGGTATATAGATAGACAGACCGATAGATAGATAGATAGATAGACAGATAGGTAGGTAGGTAGATAGATAGATGGACCGATAGATAGATAGATAGATACATACATAGATAGATCTAACATAGTTGTTGCTTGGATGCCTACTTTATTTAGCCATTTTCTAATATGCCGTAACCTTTTTGCTGTTCGAGGATCATCTCATTATGTTTAAGTTTAATTCCAATAATTATTTTCATTTGTACATTAATCTAAGACATTCGGTACTACTCTTTGGACGGGGATCAGCCCGTCGCAAGGCCGCTACCTAATACAAACACAGAAGAAACGCGGACAGACATCCATGCCTCGAGTGGGATTCGAACCCACGATCCAAGTGTTCGAGCGGGCGAAGATGTTTTATGCCTCAGACCGCGCGGCAGCTGTGATCGGCTCATTTCCCATTAAACGGCGTTAATTGGGTCCATCAAACACCGTCGAAAAATAATTTGTCGGTTAACAACCCAGTTTTGGCATTTGCTTTGATTTTCATTGTAGGGCCCATAATTTCGCTACCTTTTTCGAGAATTTGCAAGTTTAATGAGAAGCGACAATACTACAGTCACACTACCGCTGTGTGGTCGACGTCACTGAATATGGAGAAGCGAAGGTTCATTTACCTGGGAAAGGCTATCGTTTGGGTATTCGGATATGCCGTGGGATTGTCCACGGCTCTAATGGCCGATGAGTGCTGGATCACTGTACAAAATCGCATTTTACACTATAGAAACGAGGACACGCTATAGTGTAGTTGGTTGAGGCACTATATTACAAGCCGGAAGATCGCGGTTTCCAGTCCCGATGAGGTGGATTTGTCAATTGACCAAATCCTTCCGGCCGCACTATGACCCTGGAGCCGACTCAGCCTCTAACAGAAATGAGTACCAGGAATTTTCCTGGGGGTTAAATAGCGGTCAGCGCATAAGACTGAGAACCTCACCGCCATCTGTAAGCCGATTGTCTAGAGAAAATGTGGGACCCTCAACGTCTCACAACCCTACGGGCCTCCACGGCCTGTTACAGGGATAGCTTTTCGTTTACATTATAGAAACTTATTTTTGTTCTAGAATGAGGGACTGAAGCGCCAAATGTGATGCAATTTGCATTCAATATAAACCTCCACGGTCTCCTCACAATACGTTCACGGACCACTTGAACCCTAGGCTGGGAAACTGCTGGTCTAGAGAACTAGAAATTGTGGGAGGAGAGATCTGAACTATGCTTGTTTGATGTCATTTGAATGAAGGCTTTCACGGACGCAGTATCTAGGCATTTACAGCGCCCTGAATTGTTTCTCCCTTGTTATAACTTTTGTTACTCATTTAGTTACTTATGTTTTATTTCTCTCGGGGCGTGAAGCTGACCGCTCACCTCCAACTAATGCAGAGGTCAAGTATATATGGATCTATACATCAACTACCCCCCATACGCCTTCATGTCGTAGTGCTTAATTAGTTAGGCATAGGGACAAATTTACCTTTACCTTATTTCTCTATTAATAAATGTAATACATTTTACGTTTGTCTACGGCCATTATGAAAATATAGAGTTTAGAAATGTGATGAAAAATATGTTAGAACAATTTACATTTCTATCAAGAGGAAACGTATTTTAACGTTTTAAATTAACAGACTTCATGGACGTTTTATAGACTCATGGTTTATTTTGTTACTCATTCGGTTTCGTAAAAGCAGGCATTTCTGTGTAGACTGTAGACTAGCGGACTCAGCAATTCTGTCTCATTATAGGTTTGATGATTATATTATACAGTCTCCTCTCTTCTCGAACAGATCAGAATGATGACTGATCAGTCAGTGTGCAGATGTGCAGCAGTTAAAGTTTGCCGCTATCTGCATCCTTTGCAGCTTCAGTTGAAGTGGTCAGCCTACAGCAGTCTTCAGCATCCCAACATCTGCAGCCAGATTAGCCTGAGGTAATCACTGATATGAGATAAATGGAATCCATAAAGCATAATTTTTTAAATTAGCAAATCAAATACTGAATCAATTGGAATGAAATTACTTAAACGCTGCAGTAAGATTGGTGTAGGTACACTATACAGACACATTATCGCAAATTAATTATGCAGACAGTAGTCAACAGACATCTGCTACTTTCAGACACACGAGTCTATTTTCTTTTATTGCTAGTGGGGTGGGACTAAGTCCCTTGTACTGCGACCACTTATGGCCTATTGTACCAGCCCCAGATGATAGGTGAGGGTGATTGTGGAGCATTTGGTGGGATGAAGACTGGCAGGGGAAACCGAAGTACTCGGAGAAAACCTGCCCCAGCGCCACTTTGTCCACCACAAATCCCACTTGACCAGACCCGGGATCGAACCCGGGCCGCCGCGGTGGGAAGCCAACACGAAACGCTAACACCAGTCAGATGGTGTTTATGAGGACATACAAGCGACACACACGACTATATGGGACTGGAAATGTGAACATGTGTGCAATGTTTTGCACATCGCGATGCGTCACTCTGCACAGCATCTTGTGAACTGCATGCTCTTCGCATTACAGTGCAAAGTTACATCATTTTCTTGTCCTTCTGACTAGAAGACTGGGTTTAAGCAATGGGACAGTTTGTTTTATTGCTCCGGTTTACGTTGAAACGAGACACTAATTTAGCCTGAAAAATGTCCGTGGTTGTCTGAGATGCGGCAGCTAGCGAACAAGTGCTTTGGGCTTTGAATGGTAAGGCTAACCAGACTTGTAAAAGCAAACGTAACACGAATGATCCTGCCTGCTGCTACCATGTTTGAACAACTCAGTACAAACTTCCTACACATGTTTGTTATGTCATTATTCGACTGGTGCAGCCGGTGTGCAGAGCTTTTGCTACCAACAATAAAGAATCATAACCAGATATTTTAGTGTTTTGTTTTATTTAAAGAATTCTTTTAATTTTTTTTTGTTGTACAGCATGAAATGAAAGGATACTGTCCCAACATAATGTCTGTAGTGACTGGGCACAAACTACAGTCAAGTCCGATCCATGGCAGAAAGCCCAAAAGCCAACCGGAATCCAAGGTAGAATAAATTATTATCGAATTTGAAGATTTATGATTGGTTTTTAGCCTATTTAAATATTTTCTCTCTACTGCAAAGATTATACCCTATAGTCAAACTAGAAAGGAAGGTGATTATGAATGTTAAGTAACTAAGTATCCGGAAGAAAGAAGATACCATGACATTCGCCTGTATATACTGAGGAGTATCATGAAACTTAGTCAACATAATTAATATTCGAAATGGGCACTTTCCAAACACACACACGTCGGGAGTTCTACCGCTACGCTAACCTGCTATGTGCCTTCCATGTACATATATGTAGAGCAATAGTAACTAATAAATAATTTCATGGAACATAATCCTGCTTCAGAAACTTACAGTCGTCTAGCTGCTAAAGAAATTCTGGACCTTTTATGGAACCTGAAAAATAATTTCTGTGTTCACACCCGTCCGCCACTAAACCCTATCCTGCGCCACTGGAACCCAGTACACAACTTCTTACCCAAATTCCGCGCAGTAGTTTAATTCTTGAACGCTCTGCGAATATAATTTTTAAGACAAATTATATAAATTCTAATCTTCTACTGATAAGAACATAATGTTCATGTCAGTGATTTAACTGGTGAGTCCAGTAACACAGACCAACAGCTTTTTTCTTGTGCCAGGATTCAGTTCACACTGCAGATGCCTATGCATACGTTTGCAACAAGTTTGTTTTGTAAATCAATGCCCCCCCCCCTAGTATTGACAATTTATTAAAAAAACTCGCCGAGAAGTCACCGACAGAGGTCAAAACACAAAACATACTCCACTTGTTGGGGTCGTGTGGCAATTATGTAGCAACAGCGCGGTTCTCTGTATGTGCTTCAAGAAACAGAAACTGACAAATGGCTACAGAATTGAAGACAAGAAGAATTGTCAGGCTTCCATATTCCCGTCACGTATATCGGCAGTTTAGAACAAAATGCTTTCTCCATGACTGGCAGTGCGGCTGTTAAAGGGTGACCAAAGTACGTTCTAGCACTTGCAGAACGAAGGTCCTGAAGCTTCTGGCATTTCAAGCTAACACTCTGTAGTAATATCCATCCATCAATGCTTCTACAGCAGTTTGTTGGACCCTAGCCTCTTCTTCAGTTCTGTAATGTTTTATTACACAGACGGTAGGACTCCTTGGAAGGGTGATCAGCCAGTAGCAAGGCCGCTACCTACACGCAGGACAAAACAAAGACAGAATACACGCACACACAGACATGGGATTCGAACCAACCATCCCAGCGTTTGAGCGAGCGAAGACATTTCATGCCTTCGACCGCGCGGTCATTTTGATCGGCAATTATTTTGAGTACAGGCATATAAAACCAAATAAGGGCCCCCATACACGCACAGTTTGGCCTCCAGTTCGGCCTGCACAGTTGAAGACTGAAAGGCAAAACTGACGTGTGTGGTGCGGCCGGCCGGCCAATCGTTTGGACTGTTGGCCTGTGGGATACCCGTCAGTCCGTCAGTTCTGCCTGCAGGACCGTAGCACGTGACGTGTGTGACTCAACATTATAGGCTGGAAGACCGTGATTGTGGCATGAAGCCTGCCGCTTTATCTGCGCGTGTATGGGGAGGAAAGGGAGGGGGTAAACTGTCACAGTTTTGCCTGTAAGGTCGATCGGAAGGCCAAACTGTGTGTGTATGGGGTGCCTAACATCCTTCCTGTCGAATGTGTCATCATCAGATGGATTAATACCCAATCAACGGGATATGTCGCCATTTTCTCCAGGTAAAGAAGATATTAGTTGGGAACTTAATGTTAAAATAGTAACGGAATGAACACGCTTTAAGATCGGTAGGTTCGACGCTGTATTTTCTGAGCTACTGACAGCGTTAAGTACACAGCAAACGCATAAACAAGAATGGATGATCGCCTGATATTGAAATGAGACATCCCTTAACCTAAAGAAGACAGATATTTCGGATGACCGAGATGTATACGGGAAGATATTTTCACTTCAGCCAGAATAGGAATTTTAGCTACAAAATTCAGCTGAAGAAGAAGAATTCGAAATAACCGATGGACAACAGTTCTAAACCTACAGCCGTTCTTGTCGTCATGAACAGAAAGCACACGTTTCTTAGTCTAGACCCACATGGTGACAAAAACCTGCCAACTTTCACAACTGTACAGTTAGGGTACACAGAATTTACAACGGTACTCGGCAGTACACAGGAAATGTTACAAAGCACACTACAAGCCATTCAGCATCTCACAAACAGCACGAAAGTACACCCAAAATACTTGTAGGGGGTGTGCGTGACTTACAGACGGGTTTTGGATTGGATGATTAGTTTAACTGACACCTTACACACAACTCGGAACTACAGGCGAGTACAACGCTATCGCCATGTTCACACTTTATATATCACTGTTACACCCACTAGTGTCTGCGGTCTTCACTAGTCGTATCCTGGCAACGGATTATAACAGTCTCACTGTCACCTCAAATCACTCTTTGTGCAGCCTAATTCTTTTCTTACCATTATTCTGTAACTGACAACTCCGGAGCTCTCTCAATTTTCATTCTAGCCGCGTGAGATTCTTATTATATAGCCTCAGGGCTGCCCTCACAGAAAACACCGCTCTTCTATTATTGAACGCGTTCGCTCCGGCGGAAATGTATTTACCAAGCCATTGCCTAGCAATGAAATATACCGGCTTTCAGGTGTCATGTCACAATATGTAACACGTCTTTACATTTCATGAGGCATGCTGAATCGTGTCCTACGTCCGAACAAAGACTGGCCGTCCAACCCACCTAACGGCATTTAGCAGGTACCCTGTTCGAATACCTGCCGAATACCAGCCATCCTGTCAGATTTTTCCCTGTCTTCTTCAGTCCTTCCAGAAAATTCCATGTCAGTCGCGCCAGGTTTATCCATAGTCCTTCCTTCATGAAACTTTTGAAATGATACTAGTCACTAACCTGATCTCCTCAGTAGATACAGCGCCTTGGAATAAACGAGCAAAGAAGAAAACATATGCTTGATAGCTGGGATTGCTCAGTCAGTATGGATTGCGGCCTGAACGGCGGGGTTCGATTCATGGCAGGGGTTTTTTCCCCGAGGGCAGAGCAGCAGCTGACCGCGCGCTTTCATCTAATGCCGAGGTCAAGAATGGTGGAGCTATACCTCGATTTCCCCACACGTCTTCATGCTTTCGTGCTTAATTAATTAAGCACAGGAACAACTTTTATCTTTTTATGTTCGACAACAAAACTACACGACGTCAAATAACATGACATGTTTCATAATTACGCACTGCCGCTACCTTCCAAATTCGCTGAAAATCCTAAGTCACTACTAATGAATTATCATAGCTAATGGTCGGGCTGCTACAATTTGAACGGGCACAGGGAATTCGTGGAGAGGTAAACATTATAGCACGTCGTTGCTAGGTAACACAACGATAATGGTGTATTTCGGCATAACCAGCATGTGTAACAAAATTCTTCTACTGTGACCAGACGTAAACAAAACCAACAAGTATTTCTTATTCCTAGTGAGGTGGGACTAAGTTCCTTGTACTGCGGCCACTTCTGGCTTGTTGTACCAGCCCCAGATGATAGGTGAGGGTGATTGTGGAGCAATTGGTGGAATGAAGACTGGCAGGGGAAACCGAAGTACTTGCAGAAAACCTGCCCCAGCGCCATTTTTTCCACCACAAATCCCACTTGACCAGACCCGGGATCGAACCCAGGCCGCAGCGGTGGGAAGTCAGCGACTAACCGCTTGAGCTATGGCGCGGCCCAAACCAACAAGTAACAGCAACCACAAAGCCAGTTTCTTGTTGCGTATTTCTGTAGACTATCTTCCGATGAAGAAAAGATTCATGTCAGTGGTTTAATAATCAATATAAGGCAGTGCCGTAGCTCAGGTGGTTAGTCGTCAGTTTTCCAACACGGCAGCCCGGGTTCGAGCCCAGGTCAGAACATGTTGGATTTGTGATGGACAAAATGGCATTAGGGCAGGTTCTCTCCGAGTACTTCGGTTTCCCCTGCCAATTCTCATTCCACCGACTGCTCCACACTCATCATCTATCGTCCGGGGCTGATACAATAGGCCAGTTAGTGGCCGACGTACAAAGTGGACTGTCTCAATCCATGAAACTTAAAAAAAAAAGAAAAAAGAAAACGAAAACAATAATCGACATATACAAAATGAAGCCGAGGTATCTCAGTCAGTATAGTGACTAGGCTAAAGGCTGAAGACCAAGGGATCGAGGTTAGATACACGTCTTCTCTAAAGTGTCCAGACCGTCTCTGAATTTCTTCCAGGGTTATTTCATGTGGGCACCGGCGGCCTTTTCCCGAGGTAAAGCAGCAGGAACTGTGAAGCTGACTACTCATATCTGTCCAGTATCGAGAATAAAGCGTACAGCTATACCTCCCCCCCCCCCACAATCTTAATGATAAAGGCAAGGTAAAGTAAAGCTATCCCTGTAATAGGCCGTGGAGGCCCATACGGTTGTGAGACATCGAGGCTCCCACATTTTCTAGACAGTCGGCTTACAGATGGTGGTGTGGCTTTCAGCCTTACACGCCGACCGCCCTTTACCACCAAGAAGATTCCTGGTACTCCTTTCTGTTAGAGGCTGAGTCGACCTCAAGGCCATAGTGCGGCTGGAAAGATTAGATCAAATAAAATTCAAATGACCTCATCGGGAATCGAACCCACGATCTTCCGGTTTGTAGCATAGTGCCTCAACCATCTACGCTAAAGCGTGGCACCCCAAATATTTTATGGTGTGGTGATAATTGAGCTCAGGGACAGCTTTACCTTTGTATGATGTGGAAGTCGTTTGCATCTTGCGCGGTGCTACGAGTGGCTGACGAAGGCCATTGCCCTTTCCGACATTCAGCGGACCAAGTGATGAGAATCAGCACACTGCCTTTAGAGAGTCGTGGAATGAGCCTACGTGTATGAGAATTGGAACCATTCTGTCTGTTTGTGAAAGGGGAAAATCTACTGCATTATTTACCGTTCCAGATAGCCTCGTTAGCAGCTGTATAATGCACTGAAACGGCACTGATGCGGTCACTCCTAGCTCAGAAGAAGCAGCAGGGATGCAGCCAACTGAAAATGGCGGTTTCATTGCACCCCCCCTCCTTCAAGATCTCTGCCTGATGAAAAAACTTTCACAAGTAACTCCTTCTTCAACATCTCCTGCAAGTTTTGGTTCACACACCAACTTTGGGAGTAAGTTACGTTAAATAAAACCACAACCCGGCAACGGGCTAACAGTCTTAATCATTTCAGATGATGATGAAAAGCAGAACATCTGAATCACGCTTGGAATCATTGAAAAGGAATACATGTAACTATTGTACTTCCAAATTAGTAAAGTCATGGAAAGGTAAAGTTGTCCTGTGCTTAACTAATTAAGCACTACACCATGAAGGCGTATTGAGGAGTGGGCGTACAGGTTCGCATCATCTTGACCTCGGCACTAGCTGGAGGTTAGTGGTCAGTTTCACGGCCGGGGAAAGAGCCCCAGATACCCTTTGGATAGGAGGTTGAGTGGAAGCCAGAGCCGGTCTGGACGACTTGGAGAATAGAAAATTCTTGACCCTACCGGGACTCGAACTCCGGCCCCTCGGTTATCCACAGCCCGAAGCCAGTCGCTATAAAGACCACACTATCCCGGCTTCCCGTTTTAAACTTAATATTTTAAAATAAATCTATTACTAGAATATTCGGAATCGGATAGCTCAGTCAATATAGGGACGGAGAATGGGTTTGACGAACCGATTTCGATTCCCGGCACGACAAGATTTTCTCTTCTCCATATTGCCCATACCGACTGTGGGGTCCACCCAGTTTCTATCCAGTGGGTATAAATTACGATTTTCTCAGGACTAAAGCGGCCAGAAATTGAAGCTGATCACACACCTCCATCTGTTACCGAGACCAGTCTGCTTGTACGGGTTCGCACGGTCTCTTCGCTCGCGGATTTCTTATTTTTTGAAGTTAGTGACCATTGACTTCTTTAGGATTAAATAAATTTGGGTTTTTCATTTTAAAGAGTAAAGACAGTTTTGAATGGGGCACGCGATAGCATAGTTGGTTGTGGCACTATGCTATAAGCGGGATCGAATCTCGATGAGGTGTATTTTTTCAATTTACCTAATCCTTCCAACCGCACTATGGCCCTGGGGTCGACTCAGCCTCTAACAGAAATGAGTATCAGGAATATTCTTGGGGGTAAAGGCCGGCCGGCGCGTAAGGCTGACAACCTTGCCGCCATCTGTGAGCCGATTGTCTAGACAATGTGGGAACCTCAACATCTCACAACCCTATGGGCCTCCACGGCCTGTTACAGGGATACCTTTAATTACTTACTTTAGAGACATTTTTTAACAACGTAACGCGTTTCACCTTTCGTATGCTTTATTTCTGCGCTATCTGGACGGTTTTGCTAAGACCTGCATGGTGATGGGATGACGTGCTCTATGCCATGAATTGCGATACTGGCCGCATGGGAACAATGTCCGTAAGCCACTCTACATGTTTCGCAATGCACTGTGCTGTGGCAGGGGTGGCCAAACGCGCTGATAATTTTCAGTCCTTCATAACTGGACTGCATATCGTCCTAGCGGTGTACGGAATTGAAGTCAGTTCCACAGGGTCTCACACAAGTCGATCTCAATTCGCTCTCCTGTTATAGGGTACAAGGATTTCAATCGTACATAAACCGTCTGGTTACGGGCCACAAAGATTCAAATCGTGAATAAACCGAAGCCATTGTCTAATGCTCCGAACACATTCAATCCCCTTTACGATTTCTTACTACGAGGAACATTTTAATTTCACCCACATTCGGCAAAAACTTCTAAGTGATCCGTGCAATAAAAGTATGAATGAATTCTAAACGTCGAAACAACAGCCTAGACGAGAAGTAGGTGTGTGAAGAAGTCACATAGTCAGGTTAAAATTTTAATTGTTAGACTTATGCTTTGTGACCTCAAACTTTAAAAGGTAAATCAGTTCCTGTGCTTAACTAAATAAGCACTACACCATGAAGGTTTTTGGGGGAATGGATATATAAATCCATGTATTGTTGACCTCGGCACTAGTTGGAGGTAAGTGATCAGCTTCACGCCCAGGCCGATTTACCCCTTTCCCGAGAAAGACCCCCATTAGATAGGCGTGTTGGTGGACACCAGAGCCGATGTGGACGATGTGGACAAAAGAAAAATCTCGCCCTTACCGGGACTCAAACTCCGACAGGTTAAAGAAGGAATCTTAGGCGTTAAAATGGAAGCCAAACGACTTTCAGCGGACTGTAAACTTAACGTGTCGGTATTTGATGATTATTTGTGTGCGGGGAGGGACAGGTTACCCGAACCATTACAAAATGGGATAGGGTGCA
The DNA here is from genome assembly GCF_002891405.2 of Cryptotermes secundus. Lineage (NCBI taxonomy): Eukaryota > Metazoa > Arthropoda > Insecta > Blattodea > Kalotermitidae > Cryptotermes > Cryptotermes secundus. The sequence goes on along the minus strand of NW_019728507.1, from coordinate 62,138 downwards.
TTTCCAGCAGGAAGGAGGAATCCTGCTGAGCTATATCTTCATAGAGTTTAAGGTTTAGATTGAGACTACAGACTACAAATAGCCGGAGTAGCTCAGTCGGTACAGTAACTAGATTATAGGCTGGAATACTGACGAATCTTATTCGATTCCCGGCAGAGGCAATAGGTTTTGCTCTTCTCCATAGCGTCAAAATGGACTATAGAGCTCACCCAGCCTCATACCCAGAGGGAACTGGGGTATCTTTACTAGGGTTTAAAGTGACTTTCGAGTAAAACTGACCATTCACATCCACCTAGTACCAAGATTAGGAATGCATGGAGGTAAATTTCTACCCCACACATCTTCATAGCGTGGTACTTAATTTAGCACACAAACAACTTTATATATAGACTAAAGGCTATAATGAGTTATGTTAATCAGGTTCCAGGTTACACGGTGTCATAGCCTAATGAGGACCACAATCTTAGGGATCCCACGTTATCTTATACACTAATACACAGCCTGAGTCCAACTGTTTGTGCTGTGCTGTGGAAGTCGGGCCATTGTTGTGTACTTGCAGACTTGTCACTTTCTCTCAAAGCAGCTTGAAACACGTTTCCATCCAACACACAACAAACCTGACAGGGGAAACAGATCCGATAGCAAATTATTTTCACTCTACTGACCGAAACTGGCAGAAGAAAGCAAATACTGCAATAATGGGTCTGCAATCAGTTGTGACGTGTTTTATATGAATTGTAAGAAAACAAAGAAGGGACTGTCGAATTGAATGCAATGTAGTGTTAATCAACGCAATGCCTTTATCAACCGTCCAAGCTATTAATGATTTTCATCGTCGTATGTGTTTTACCTCTTCAACTTCAATCACGAATAGTAGACGAGTCGTGACGTAACTCCGAGTCAGATACTATAAAAAGGTGAACACTGCTTGAAATGTAGTCTATCCATAAAAAAGTTGTCACCAACTTATAACGATATGTTGAGAGCTACAGAAACTGAAAATAATATGAGAATGTTTAAACTACTTAACTACAGATTCACAATAGCCCTCAAAATGATGTAAAACAAAAGGGCAAAAGTTAAAAGTAAAGTTATCCCTGTAAGAAGCCGTGGAGGCCTATAGGGTTGTGAGACGTCGAGCCTCCTATAATTTCTAGAAAATTAGCTCACAGATGTCGGTGAGGTTGTCAGTCTTACGCGCCAGCAGCTCTTTGCCCCCAGGAAGATTCCTGGTTCTCATTTCTGTTAGAGGCTGAGTCGACCCCAGGGACATAGTGCGGCTGGAAAGATTAGGTCAAATGAAAAATCCAATGGTCTCATTGGGAATCGAACCGGTTACATTCTGGCTTGTAGCATAGTGCCTCAACCAACTACGCTACCGCGTGCCCCCAAAACGAGGGTACAGAGCAGAATTTATAACATGAGCGTTGATAAAATAAACCAAATATAATGAATATGATTGTTTTGAAAGCCTCAGAAATACGTAGTAACTGGATTAAAGGGCACGTTGACAGAATTACATGGCACCCTTAAGAATCTCTTTAGGGTTACGCGAAGAAAACTGCAGAAGTGAAGGATGCGTCTCCCACATTAGAAGCAAACAAAAGCAACAAAAGAATTACACAATCAGAATTTCTTTTTAATTCAGCTAAAAGTAATGTTCTTATGCTGGTGAAAAGAAATTTTGCAAGAAACTTAATTTTAATTTACTTTCTCTTCATGAGCTAAAAACTGTCGCATATAATTAGCAGGTAAAACTTTTGGCATCTGGAACTCAAATACATTCTCTCCGGACGCTACCAGAAAACAGACCCAGAATTTTCTGAATGTGTGCTACTGCTGAGTAACGTGAAGGGAATATAAATAAAGTGAAGGAAATTAAAAAATTAAATTCTTTCAAATCGTCTATGGCAAAAGAAAGTTTCTCAAATATAAGCCTTCTTTTGGTCCAGCATTTTATTCCAAAAAGATCAATTATGATTGTATACTTGATGCATTTGCAGGCCTATTTATGAAACCGAAGAAAGCGATGCTGCAATCAGCGCAACTCTGTCCTGTAACTAGTAACGGCTCTTTCTAACATGGCAATGAACTTTCGGGTTCCACAGAAGACAGAATTTCCTGTGAAGCTTTGAAACTATTCATTTTTCACGAAGAAATTTCTCCATGGAATTTTTTAGTTTGCCTGCTTATACGTATAAAGCTATAATTGTTTTGTTAATTAATGCAATTAAAATATTATTTTGAAAGATAAAACTGCGAACATCATGCATTAATTTGGAAGGGCGTGAGCAATTTCAAACCACAGTTACAGCAAACAAAATCAATTTTCCACCTCGATTCTTCTTGACTCAATCACTCTAACAGTACAAGAATGCAGATGCTACTTGTTGCATAACGCTCCTCATTCGGTTCTTGTTCAATATCTCCCCATTCCGAACACGTGCTTCATCGTCTCTGTAAAGTTATTGCTTGTTACGTGTAAGAGTCGTGTTGGAGAGCGTTCCAAAATGTAAAGTCTAGACAAGCCTATCACACTTGTAGTTTTAAAACGAGTAACAAGAAGGATATCAGGAATAAATTATCTTTCAATTTAATCGTTAACCTTTTTTTTCTTTCTTTGCTACTGTCATTACCAAACGTATAGGCCTAAACATTTCAAAGTCCCACATGGACCCCCCTACTCAGTTATGCCTCTCCATTCCCTGCTGATGTGAGCATCATCACATCGAAATCATCTTTGGCGGGTAACAATATTTCCTGAATTAAAACGAACATTCTAAATATAAAAATAAACAACATTCCTTCGAAGATACAGTACGACAGTCACAAAACAATCTAATGATATGATTAGGCAGTTGAGGATGACAGAGCAGTACATACATTAAACTCTCACTCAGCCAATATCCAATCTCATTTCCATTGAATGAGGATCATGTAAGTTAATTTCTCCCAGCCTGTCTGTCTGTCTGTCTCTCTGCCTGACATCCATGTTTACCTGGCAGGGCGTACAGGACGTGGCAAGATGATTTCCCCACACGCCACATGTCAAATACCGGTTCGAACAGAGGACAAGACCAGCTATCTCATTACACTGCTCATACTTAACATACATGCATGCATACATATCCGAGTGCATAATTAAAACACTGCAATTCCACGCCATGCGCTCGTCGAATTATATTTTTCATTACTAATTTTTCCATCTGCTCCTCAATTATCCTCACGGGGTTCAGTGGACCCCGTTCCAGACCCACTACTTCTCAGAAAATCTGGTAGCGCCGGAAATCGAACCCGGACCTCTGCAACTGTAGCTAGGACACTAGACCACAGAGGCGGTCTGTCACTGTGCTAATCAGCGAAACTACCCAAAGCCACTGAAATTTCAAATTATGCACGGAACTTGTTCCATACGAACAGCACAAATTCACTGCATGCGAGCGTTGCCTTTCCATCCTGTCGTTGGTGTGTGTTATTTCTGCCTCTCCGCCAGAGGGGTGAACTTGGGATTATGCAGAGGTTCCCCTCCTCTCAGTAATAACCTATGAGCATCAGGAAAAGAGCTGTTAATAAAACCACTGCAGGGCACACCTTCGATAACTGAATTCATTACTTTTACAGTATTAACATGGCTTATTCCAACAAGTTACACGCAGCAACATGAGCTCAGTTCAATGTAAACTCGTTAAATTCTCTTGAAAAGTGTATAAAGTTGATGCGGTTACTTTTACAGGAGCGGAAAGGGCGCACTCCACAACGTGATAAAATTATTAACAGCGACCTTTAAAATTTATTAAGGGTGCTCAAAAATGGGAAGAATGGATTGAAAAATGACCAAGTGTCCCATATGGAACCTGGAAGAAGACATCTGCATAAGCCTTTGTGGCAACTTGCAGAACTCCATTTACTGTAAAGCGGAAAAATATGTTAAAGCTGTCCCTGTAACAGACCGTGGGGCCCCATGGGGTTGTGAGACATCGGGGTCCCACATTCTCCAGACAATGAGCACACAGATGGCGGAGAGGTTGTCAGCCTCACGCGCCGGCCGCTCCCCCCAGGAAGATTCCTGGTGCTCATTTCTATTAGGGACCAAGTCAACCCTAGGGTCATTGTTCGGCTGGAAGGGTTAAGTCAATTGAAAAAAAAAACCAATGACCTCCTCGTAACTCGAAATCGCGACCTTCCGGCTGGTAGCATAGCGCCTCAAGTAACTACACTACCGCGTGAAGTTCACTTCACCTCTTGCTACGTATGAATATGTGCCTTCTGTTTTCAGCTCTCTCTTACTCAATTTCCTAAACATTTAATTAAATTCTTGTCGACCTTCTTGTTCACTTAGTTCATTATTTTTTTTTCTTGGCTCTACAGCCCCAGTGGACCTAGGCCTACCTCCATGGACTTCTCCGTTCACTTCGGTTTTTCTAGATATTAGACATACAGTAGGACTCCTTGGGCGGGTGATCAGCTCGTCGCAAGGCCTCTACCTGTACACAAACACAGAAAAACGCACACACACAAACTAAACATCCATGCCCTGAGTGGGATTCGAACCCACGATCCCGGTTTCCAAGCGAGCGAAGACAGTATATGCCTTAGACCGCTCGGCCATTATTTTTCTACAAAGGTAAAAATAATTCAGCAGTGCCACGGCTTCTTCTTCTTCACTGCTCCTACACTGGACACTCATTCCATATTTTCCAAGGTCTTCCTGTTCTTCGTGTTCTTTACATGAGGTTACACTGCAGAAACTGATTCGGTATTATTTTGTTAGTCATTCTGCCTAAATGGTTTATCCGATTTATCTGCGTTCATTTTTTTTGTACACTGATTGCAGTTTTCAGCTCCGTCCTAATAATTTCATTCTTGATAGTCCTGACGTCTCCTGCAGCCTACGGTACATCTCAAGCAGCTTTCTATCTAAGTCTCATCCTTAAGTGTCGAACATGCAATTTCATATACAGAAATCGACACTGCTATTGATCTGTAAAATTGATCTCTAGCTTATGTGTAACTGGTATATAAAAACCTTCGGTCTTTAAATTCCCTTCCTCTCGCTCTTCATGTCTCTGATCTCGCAAATGTGAAATCTGATGCAGTTTTAATGCACAATGCTGTCTATACCCGCCGCTGTTTTCCCACTAGACAGCCAAATGCAATTTAATAGGTATATTCCCACCGATATTTTATTGCTAGGCAACCATCAACGGTCTAATGCATAAAGCAATCATCATGGCATCACGACGATAGATAATAGAAAAGTTTATGATGCAACGTACTTCAGTACTTGAATTTGACAGCTGTTGCTAAGTAATACACGCACACAGAAATAGAACAACGCGATTATGCAACCCGTTTCTAGGCAACGCCTCGGTAAACACAATTCTGCGTAGGCGGTGACGTCACACAACAGTGGTTAGCGGTCACGTGATGTGTTTTCTGTATGTCCAGCCAGCGCGCCAATGGACTGGCTGGGTTGCAATCACGTGATATGTGTTTTCTGTGATGCGTGTCCGTGCTGCGTCTACATAAGTGAGCAGAATTCCGAAGTAAGGAGTAAGCTGGAAGAGTGAGTAGTAGACGGAGTTTTAGTTGAGTTCCGCGGTTGCACGGTGATTGAACAAGAAATAACAAGAAGACTTCAAAGTGATTTGAAGTGCGACTTTCTGTATTGAGATCCGTTGCCAGGAGACGAGTAGTGGAAACTGAGAATCCTAGGTGAACTGGAAAGTGTGTAAATCAGTGATCGCGCTGCATTAATTTTATTTATGAGAGACCGGAACCGAAGTGCCAGTAAATCCAAACATCCGATCCAGAATCCGTAATTTTCGTCACGCGCACCCCTCTACACGTGACAATATAAATAAATATACGAGGCTTGTGATGCCATGTTCTTTTGTTGCTAAAGCTTAAATTTATGAAAATTAAGACTAAATCGATGTTTTGTTAGTTTGTTTACGTTTCCCAGTGCACGAACTCCTCGATGTCAGATATATTACACGGTCCTTTTATTGTGACTGCAACAAAGGGACGTTATAGTACTTTATTGTAAAACACATGTTTCCTTAAACCCAATTCATAAGATTCGCAAGATTTTCATAATAAACATGCAGCTTCATTAATTCAGTACAGTTTACTTCAAGAAATTCCTTGGCTTTTGACTTTTGCTGGTAGGCACTAAATGAATGTTAAACATGTACAGTGCATTGTTGCAGCAGGCAGGCCAGAGTAAATATACCGAATGAAGTATTTTTATCCTCTTCTGATGTATTTCACGAGAGAAAAACCCGAATCGGCAAGCAACCTTCAGTAATCAGTACAAACAATGCTACTTTCTATGTATTTGCCAAGTTTTACTTCCAAATTAGCTTCACTTCATGTTTACTCCTCGTCGAGTGTTGTTGGTGCGGTGGACCATGTGACTACTGCTGCACTCTTGCGAACAAAAAATGTAAAGTAGAGAATGACGTCATACTTTTTATACACAGGAAACCAGTATATTTGGGCGTAGGGGAGGAAGTGGGCCGGAATCTGCCGCAATACACGTGCATGGCCATAAGCTACGTAAGCCTCGCGTTCTGCTTGTCAGTTTTTAGGCATTCACTGCACTTTTACTACAGGTACTTCTCACATTCAACCTAAACTTCGTAACATGTTTAAACAGGAATAAATAGCAGTATGGATTTGCGTTTTAATATTCCTACGGCTTAGGCTTCACACTAAGGAACGCTGATCGCCATTAAAATTTCCCATGTGTTATAAAAATTTGTCGGTTATCTGTGTCGCAGTATTTCTCTCCCCGTCGCATGTTCGCATGTTCCTGTGTAGGATTTGAGGCACTCTCAGCGGTCGTTATGCAGAGAAGAGCGGTTCTGACCTCTGCTTGCTTCATGCTTGGCTTACTCATCAATCCTGAAGATGGAGGCGAAGTATTCCAACGTAACATCGGGTGACTTTCAACAGACTACAAGGCGTTATACCTCAGAAGAGAGAACTTACGTTCTTCTTACTTTCTAGAATCCTAAGCTAAAAAAAAAAATTGTACACCTTCAAAGATTTGGTACAACTCAAATGTCTGGGGCTTGCACGGTCTCCATGTTGGTATTATTGATGACTAACTCTGTGGAACCTATTCTAGAAAACCGACATTAACGGCCGTGGAAATCCGTTGTGTTCACCACGCGACACTTTCTATCCGCTAAAGTTGGCACTAATTTCGCCCACAAGCGGGGGTTGCTCGGTCGGTATAGTTCGTTTTGCGGACTAAAGGCCACGGGGTTAACTCTGAGGAACAGAGTCCTTGATAGACTTGCATTTGCATTCGTTTCGTGGTGCTCAGCAATTTCCACCACTATACTCTTAGTATCAAAACGTCCATTTCTATTTCGCGTGCATGGCAAAATAACTTATTTACCCCCATAAAAAGTAGAATTAATTACATGCAGAGTGGCCTACAAATCACTGAGTAGGGGGATGAAAATAAAATAATCATATTTTATTATATTTCATTTTAGTATTATTTATGTTTACTTGTCAATTAATGCGAATTCAGTCTTCAAATTGAATACATTCTGAACTCAGACAATGCTGAAAATGTGCAGAAATACTCGAGCAAATTGTTTTGTAATTCCGTGCTATAACTTTCTGCGAAGGCGTCATGCAGGTCGCCTAATGTTCTGGCGTGAAGCATCTGTTGAAACCTGTTTCCACACAAAACACACTAGTTAACCAATACATTACAGTGGGTAGTGACTTCTGCGCCTTACTCTACAACCCGTCAACACGCACCTAGTTTTATTATTAATGCATATATTAACATTGCATAATCCAGTTGTTGGAAATCATATTATGACACGAATGATCAAATATTAACTCTGTAAACAAGTTGTCACTTGTCTCTATACTATAGGTATTACGCAATAGCTTGTAGGTCTATTTTAGAAGAGTTTTCACACGAAGATCACGCACGTAAGCATCGATAATGAGCATTAATACAAGGAAACACAGTGTGTGTATTCACGCAAATATGGGCTCTATGGAACTTGCATATGTAACGCCTACTCAGCGCGTCGGAGCTGGAACACTTAATCACGCCTTATGAATTTTAGATTTTTGAATGTAGGCAAGTAATTATCCTTCCATAGGAGATATTATAACCTATAAATAAATAAATAAGGAATTCTGCTCCTGTGCTTAAGTGCCATAAAAACGTATGGATGAGTGGATGTATAGGTCCACCATTCTTGACCTCGGCACTAGTTGGAGGCGAGTGGTCAGCTTCACGCCCTGGCCGCTTTACCCCCAAGGAAGGCGCCTCTAGTACCCATTGGATAGGACGCTTGGTGGGGCCTGAAGCCGGTATAGAAGCTGCGGAGAGAAGAAAAATCTCGCCCCTGCCGGGAGTTGAACTCCGACTGTCATACCTTATCCTGTCGTTGTACTGAAAGACTTATCCCGACTCTCAATAAATACAAAGAAATATTATAACAAATTGTGTAATCTTTCAAATGCTCATGATTCATTAAAATTGTGAATAACATAATCTGACGTGTAGGGCTATTATGGACTTAGGCTGTTGATGCAGTGTAACAAAAGCCGAATTTGTTTTATATAACTTAATAAGAAACCCATGATAATGATACTAAAGGCTTAAACATATAATTTTATTAAATTACAAGCGTAAGTTTCGCAAATGAGGAGGTTGGTCTAGAAGTAAACACAGAGAAAACTAAGTATATGTTGCTGTCTCGTCACCAAAACGCAGGGAAAAATCATGACATAAAGGTAGGAAGCAGATTCATTGAGAATGTGGCACAGTTCAGATATTTGGGAACGACGATAAAAAATCAAAATATGATTGAGGATGAAATTAAGAGGAGATTGAATAGGATGGGATGATATGGATTGGATTGATCTGGCTCAGGATAGGGACTATTGGAGGGCTCTTGTGAACACGGTAATGAACCTTCGGGTTCCATAAAATACCGGGAAGTTCTTGAGTGGCTGCAGAATTGGCTTCTCCTCAAGAAGGGCTCAGCTCCATAGGCAAGTAATTAGGTACAGGCCTAAGTTTAATTTGATGGTTTCGGTAAAATAAATGCAAACATCCACTCAAAATATTTGCTTGCCGCAAGTGGTCCTTGGTTCTGGACTCCATGTCACTCAGAGTTCTTTCTTTTTCCTGTCGGTATGGCCTTAATCCATCCGAAAGCTGCACATCTGTGTGTAATTTCTCATGTGGCTTCCTCTTCCGCCTCATCAATATAAGTGGAGCGCCTTTAGCTGTAGAGCTGATTTGATAGTCTACGTTTGAGCGCCATTTACTTGTGCGCAAACTAACACACATTTCAACGTCACAAATAAGAAAAAGGCCTACATTGGACAAGTTCTATTCACACGTTAACTAATTTCTCTGAGATTCATCTGAGTGTTAACCTCTTCTCTATCACCCAAGGGGCTGCTTTCCATTGGGGTTCCTCTTCTATATTCTGCATGTCTTTCTATGTGTTCAGCCCATTTCTCCGTCCTTTAAATTATCATATCATTATCTAAATAAGAGCTTGGTGCGTTTGATCTTTCGGAACTTCGGTCTTAATGATATAAATAACGAGATTTCTCTAAATATTGATTATTCTCATGCTTTTTAGTTTCGGTCGCAGTCCCACGAAACACTAAATACATTGACAAATTTAATTTTTAGTGGAACTCTGATATTTCGAAATTACGGTTCGCTATAATAGCGACTCACATACACATCTCCCGAAACGTTCAACATAAACCAAACAGATCAGAAATAGAAACATTACTTAGCTAATCCGAAAATTCAAATCTTTAAACTACCGAGGCTCTCTGGTCTAGTGGTCAGAGTTCCTGACTGCAGATCCAGAGGTCCCGGGTTCTATTCCTGACGCTATCATATTTTCTGAGAAGTAGTGGTTCTGGCACAGGGTCTACTTAACCTCGTGAGGATAATTGAGGAACCATTTCAAGGAAATAGCGGCTCCGGTCTAGAAAACAGAGATTAAAGGCCGTGGGGATCCGTTGCGCTGACCACGCGACACCTCTAACTTGGCACTAACTTCGCCGACAAGCGGTGGTCGGTCGGTCGGTATAGTTCGCTTGCGGACTAAAGCCACGGAGTTTTTTTGTAGGAAGTTTCAAGAAGAAATGTAGCCCGAAGTAGCCACAGAGTGGCACTGAGATGTGTTAGTAGACAACTGATGTGGAGAACTGCCCTGTAAACTGCTTTACCTCTCTGGAGCTAGGCGGAACTCTGAGGTTTGGACCTACTTTGAATTTATCCAGTGAAGGAGGGAACTCTCGTTTTTTTAGGAAATAACTTGCAAACTAAGTTTTCTCGCTTCTGTAACTTGTCAGAAAATGGCGATTTTCTCCTCAGGAAATAGTCTCTTTCCTGTACCATCCTACGACCCAAAGTTTTTCTCCTTAAGGAATTAACTTAAAAAAAAATCTTCATCCGAGGAACTATCAAAAAACAAAGTTCTCCGAGACTTTCCTATAAAGAATTTACATTCCTTCAACTAATCTGTAAACGTGTGTTTGGCAGTCGGAAACAAACCTGAAAAATCATTCCGTAAGTATCATGAAAACAAAAGTTTCTAGCTCTAAAACTACCGTACAAAGAAGTCTGTTCCTTCTGCAACTCTTGTGAAGAAGATGTTTTCCTTTTCCGTACGTAGCCTAGCCTTGCACTGCAGCCACTTCTGGCCTATTGTACCAGCCCAAGATGATAAACGATGGTGATTGTGGAGCAGTCGGAAGAATGAAGATTGGCAGGGGAAATCGAAGTACTTGGAGAAATCCTGCCCCAACTCCTTTTTGTTCACCACAAATCCCACATGACCAGACCCGGGCTGAATCCGGGCCGCCGCGGTGGGAAGCCAGAGACTATGGCGCGGCCTGCCTAGCAAACTAACTAACTAGCTAGCGGCCACTCCATAGCTCAAGCTGTTAGTCGCTAGCTTCTTACCGCGGCGGCCCGGATTCGATCCCGGGTCTGGTCAAGTGGGATTTGTGGTGGACAAAGTGGCGCTGGGCGTGTTTTCTCCGAGTAATTCGGTTTCCCCTGACAATCTTCATTCCACCAAATTCTCCATCATCATAATCACCCGGGGCAGGCTACAATAGGCTAATCAGTAGCCGCCTTGCCGAGTGGACCCACTTGGACTCCAGCCCTCACTAAGCGAATTTAAAAAAACTAACTAAATAACTAAGTTTTGCTGGAGGGGCTAATAATCACTCAACTAGTCAAAACATAATTTTCGGATTCATAATGACGCCCAAATGGACAGTATCCTAAATCCAGCCCATAACTCTAAATTCTAATTTCTAACATCCATTTTAATACTATTGCCCCGTCTACATATTTTTCTCCCAAGTGACCTCGTGTGTTCAGGTTTCTCGACTAAAGCTCTTCTTTCCACTGCAAGACTCCGTCCAGTCTAGCCCCAGTAACATGTCGTGAAGAGCACAGTGACGAAACTTCACGCTGCACGTCCTCTTCTCTCTCTCTCTCATTCTATTTGCCCTCCAATTCCCAGGCACATCCTTCTAGGGCGAGACACCGGGTTTTACAAGCATCAAGAGCAACAGAAAAATTACATTTTAAAAATACGAGTACGTACATTTGAATACATAGATTTTAATTTCGGTGGTACGATAAAAGATTATTAAGCGAATTGCAACAGCGATTCCCGAAGTTTGTTACCGTCCGTCAGAAATATTTGTACCTGGCCGCATTTTAAAAAATGTGTATTAGCTATACTTGATGGCTTACGGTGTATAATTTTGCCATCATTCGGGTGATTAGACCTGATTATAAAATATTATTTAGTTTGCTCTGTGATTCCTCTATGTCAATCTCTTGATTAGCTTGTAATAGAACATCTGTGTTTTTAATATCCTTGCCCAATAAGTTAAATTTCTCAAGTTCTACAATTAATCTGCAATCGAAATTTTCTATTAGAAAGCAACCCAGTAAATGGCGTTTCTTGCTTTCTTCTTTTAGCCTGAAATGGAAATTTTCTTTCAGAAACTTGCCTCAGAACGACATTTCCTCCGTCTCGAAAAGAGTCTATGAGAATAATAGTAGTTTTCTCCTTCCAACATCTAGCCTACTCGTATAACCTGTGGTTTCTCTGCTTAACTAGTCTAAAACTGGAGTTTTCTCAGTTCCGCAAGAACCTTAAAAACAGAGTTTTTCTGTAGGTAATCCGAAGAGGACGTTTCCTTCTTTCCAAAAGTGCCCATAATCGGAGTTTTCTTTTATTACGAGTCCTCAGTTCGGTAAGTAACTTATAACCGGAGTTTTCTTTCTGCAACTGATCTAAAGAGGTTGTTTCTCTTTTCCGAAACTAACCTTTAGCCGGAATTTTACTTCCATGTCTAATCAAAAACGGCCTTTTCTCCTTTCCGCAACTATCTTATGTTCGGAATCCTCTTTCTGCAACTAATCTCATGAGGTTGTTTATCCTTTTCCGAACTAACTTATAACCGGAGTTTTCTTTCTGTAACTAATCTAAAAATGGTCCGTTCTGCTATCCTCAGTTAACCTACGTATAATCGAAATTCTTTCTGTAACTAGCCTGAAAACCAGTTTATCTCCTTTTTTCTTTCCGCAGGTAGCCTTTAAACAAAATCCTCTCTCTCCAATAATAACGTCAAAACGAAAGAAACTGCACGCTTCCAAGTCGAAACGGAAGTACTTTCTAGTGTCCACTACATCCTTGTAGCATAGAAAGTGTTTGGAAGCGAATAAAGGAGCGTTTAGCCGTGTGGAAAGAATAGACAAGGAGAAAAGAGAAGGGGACGGACAATTTGAACGGAGAAGTTACAGACTCGAGTGAAACGGAGAGGGGAAGCACGCGATAGCACTACAACCTTGAGGCACTCTGAGGAAACTACTAACTCGTAAGCAATTCTCGTCACTGAACAAATATCACAATTACAACGGCTGACTGGCAGGGCACATATGGTTCCGAAGGCACCCCATTTTTTTCCGACTGTCGAAACATGAAGTGCAAAATTAAAATAATTTTACGTCTAAGCCTAAAACCCACACAAGTCATGAAGTGATTTAGAGAACACATTCTCAGCTTCCGGACTGATTAATGGTGGTCTTCATATTCCATCCATTTACCACTCTCTGTCGCTGTGCCCACTGAATACCAAAATGTGTCCATTATAAACTGTTTATTAACACAAATTTTCTGGCAATGTTTCTGCATGAAGCCCTTCTTTACATCGTTAAATTTATTTCCTTTTATTACTGTTCAAAATATTAACCTATGGTCTCTGTGTTCTAGTGATCAGAGTTCGTGGCTACAGATCCAGAGGTCCCGGGTTTGATTCCCGGCGCTACCAGATTTTCTGAGAAGTAGTGGGTCTGGAACGGGGCCACTCAGCCTCGTGAGGACAACTGATGATCTATTTCAACGAAATAGTGGCTCCGGTCTGGACAACTGAGATTAACGGCCGTGGGGATCCGTTATGCTGAACACGCGACACCCTCTATCTGCAAAAGTTGGCAATAACTTCGGCGACAAGCAGCGATCGCTCGTTCGGTATAGTTAGCTTGTGGACTACAGGTCACGGAGGTTTTTATACAAAAAAAAAAGGCTACATTTCTCCTTTAGAAACGATACCCCCTTCAGCTTCAACTTATTTGTCTTGTGGTGTCAATATAATGCAAACTTTCGTTTTGTTTCTAGCCTCCCTTTCCTTATTTGAAAAAAATAAAAGTAGGCTTATGAGATACGTGAGCTAAAGAAAATGGAAGTGGGAGTTCGTTCATGGAATGTAAGGAGCCTATATACGGAAGGTTCACTCATAACAGCTGCACGAGAAATATAAAAATACAAGTCAGAAGCCGTGGGAGCACAGAAGGTCAGATTGGACAAGCGTGACAACGAACCAGCAGGCGATTACAGTCTTTTATGTGGAAAGCAGTAAGGGGATGATGAATTAGGTATAGGTTCTTTTCGTACATAAGAGAATCGCATCGGCAGTTAAAAGGGTAGAGTCAGTGATAGGTTTCGTACGGTGTGACGTCATGGTTCTGAATGTTCATGCCCCAACAGAGGACGAAAGTGATAGGCAGATCCATGATAAGGGGGTCCTCTGTCGCCACGGCATGTCGCGTGGAGGAAAAGGCCCTCAGTTATGAAGGGCATCAGGACAATCTCCTGCCGGGAAGACTCACAGTCGAGTTGGCCATATTTTGATAAATAGGAGACAACATTCACGTGTGCTTGATATCCGAACATTCAAGGGAGCGGACTGCGCTTGTGACCAGTATCTGTGCTGGCAAAGGCAAAGGGCAGACTCGCAGAGAGCAAACAACGCACAGAATTCATATGGAGGGGTTCAATCTCAAGAAATGATTCGAGGTAGAGGGTACAGGAAGGTACAGTGATGAAATCTCAAGTCGGTTCGCAGCTTTGGGAACTTAGACGCTGACGTGGATATTAATGGAGTTTGGGAAACGATTAGAGAGAATATCATAATGTCTGCCAAAGAGAGTCTAGGTTATTATGAACGGAAGAAACATAAGCCATGGTTCGATGAAGGATGCTCAAATTTATTAGACCAAAGGGAACGAGCCAAATTGCAGTGACTGCAGAATCCGAGCGAAATAAATGGGGATAATCTGAACAATATAAGGCGTGAAACCAGCAGGCATTTCAGGAACAAAAAGAGGGAATACGTATCTGTAAGACAAAACTAATGAGCTTGCAATACGCCGTAAGAATGAGGACCTTAGAGACCTGTATAAAGAAATAAATGAATTAGGAGAGGCTTCCAGCCTAGCAGTAACTTGGTGAAGGATGAGAATGGCGATCTGTTTCCAGAAGGCGGTGATCTCTCGATAATATTAACGAGTTGATACGGAATGTTAAAACACTGAAACATTGTGATTGTGGAACTGAATCGTTGTTGGTGTACGAATATTTGACAGAGCTTCCTGCGTTGTTTCACGATAGAAGAGGATCTCTCCTTGTCTGATTCCACATTCGAGAATCCTCTGCGACAACTTAGGAAGATTTCACACAGAAAGGTTGTCACTGTGGCCAGAACCAGCTTGCCGTCCAGTGAATACAAGGAGTTACTTCCCCATACTTAAAGGAGTAGGGGCCTGTACACAACCCACCCACCTCTACGCCTCCATTAGGGCGGAATGCCAAGAAATACTGAAGCAAATCTTCTCTCATATCTACGTAATTCCTAGCAATGTATTGGCACTGCGCACTCTTATCTACACCCTTCTGCCTATGTCTCTACAGTCTTTTGTTGGACCTTGGCCACTTTTTCAGTTTCTTAACCCTGTACACAATCGGCAGGACTCCTTGGACGGGAGATCAGCCCGCAACAAGGCCGCTACCTGCACACAGATCAACACAAACACAGAATAATCGCATACAGACATCCATACCTTGAGTGGGAGGCGAACCCACGATCCCAGTGTTCGAGCGAGCGAAGACAGTTCATGTCGTAGACCGCGCGGCCACTGCAATCGGCCTCTTACCTACACAGAAGGGAAAGGCTTAATCCAGATTTTAGCTTAGGAATTACAGCTTCCATGAGAATTTACACACATTACTTTCAGTCTGATCCTTGGGGGTCGACCCAGCCTCTAACAGAAATGAGTACCAGATCTTCCTGCGGGGTAAAGGGCGGCCGGCGAGTAAGGCTGACAACCTTACCCCCATCTGTAAGCTGATTGTCTAAAGGATGTGGGAGCCTCAACCTCTCACAAAACTATGGGCCTTCACGGCCTGTTACAGGGATACATTTATTTTTAGTTTCAGTTTGATACTTGAATTTCGAGTTCAGTTCGACCATATTGTCACTTCAGTGCATGATTTTGGAATTAATTCGCCTTAAGAATGGTGATATTATGTTCCTAATTCTAAAAATTAGGCTTATATTTTCCAGAACTGTTAGAGATAATCAAAATAGATTTTAGACTTCCTGCCGAAATTTATCCACAGAACATTCTCTGTAACGTGCAAAGACTGCAAGTTCTCAGCCGTAGAGATTTCGTGCACCTTAGCAAGAATCTCATTTCAATTTTGAAGCGTTTACTCTCATACACCGATGCCTCTCAGATATTGGAGCAGCCACTTCGCGACACAAATCCGCAATTCAATTTATTTCTCTGGAAGAAAGAAAAGAAGCCTTAAGACAAATGGCGGTCGCTGTCTTGGCCGTGGGAAGTAAGGTTGAGAAGCGTGCAGCCTTAGTTTGCTTATAGTGTCCATTCCAGATCGGTTCTACTGCTCACACTACGCCAAGACAACCAGAGGAACATTCTGCGTAAAGCGAAAGAAGGTAACAGCCGGAACACTTCATCGCCAGCCAAGTTGTTGTAAAGGTACGTATTCAGTTATTCAGTATAGAGGGGGTGGGTTTCCCCATGCACCGCGACTAATAGTCTATTGTACGTCCCCCTTTAATTTATACTGTCGCCATACCCTACCGATACTGGTGCCCGCTATCTCCCCTTTCTGCCAGCGAGGTCGGTCCTCTACTCTCATTGGTACCCGACAACTTCCCCATCTACCGAAGGCATTTGAAACTACTTGGGCGGGAAAGAGTTTGCCTAATTTTCCTCAGAGGTCTCCTAGAGACATGAGGATCTTTTACGTGCCGTAAAGTCCCTCCCGGAGGACTTGTTATCTGAATTTTTCCGCCCTTAAAAATTCCACGACCTCCGACGGGTTTGAACCCGCGTACCTTGAGTAATGAGGTGGGAACGTTACCCCTAGACTACGGAGGCCGCTTAAAGGTACCTAAATACACAAACTTATACTTATCATTCTCATACTATCAACAGTAATAACAAAAATAATAATATTAATCGTAATATTCATTATTATTCAATTTAGTTATAATTCTGAGCTTGCAATGAACAGTAGGACAAGAACATTAGAGACCTGTATAGAGGAATACATGACTTTAAAAGGGGTTACCACCCTAGCAGTAACTTAGTGAAGGATGAGAATGGTGATCTGCTTGCAATTCCCACAGCATTTTGAATGGGTGGAGGAACTACTTCTCTCAGCTACTGAATGTACATAGGGTCAGTGATGTTAGGCAGACGGAAATCCACACAGCTGAGCCGTTAGTACCTGATCCTAGCCCTTTTGAAGTTGAAAGTGCTATTGCAAATTTGAAAAATAATAAATCGCCAGGTAGTGATCAAATTCCGGCAGAACTTATGCAAGCAGGAGGTTAAATGTTATATGTTATGTACCAATTAGGTTTTTTTATTGCTAGTGGGGTGGGACTAAGTCCCTTGTACTGCGGCCACTTCTGTACTGTACCAGCCCCAGATGATAGGTCAGGGTGATTGTGGAGCAATTGGTGGAATAAAGATTGGCAGGGGAAACCGAAGTACTCGGAGAAAACCTGCCCCAGCGCCACTTTTTCCACCACAAATCCCACTTGACCAGACCCGGGATCGAAGCCAGCGACTAACCACTTCAGCTATGGCGCGGCCTACAATTAGGTAAATCTCTTCCAGAATTCTGTGTTATACATACATGCTGACACCTTCACAACCGGAGTTAGGTTGAACATGTTCATGCAAACAGCATGAGTCATAGTACTCGTAAAACGTTTTGTGCAACACTTCTTGTTGCACTAAATAAAATCAAACACAACAGAACGCAACAGTTGCGCAACATGCCCGTCACATGATAGCGGAAGCTGTGTAAAATGATTGCTCCTCTATAGGCCCCTTTAGACCGCCTATTGCTCCACATCTGTTCCAGTAATGACGCTGATTAGACATACTTGTTGGCAGAGGCCCGCTGTACAGAAGCTATTAGTGAGAAAGACGTCAATTGCAGTCACATTTGCGGGATGATTCTACACTTTTGTGCGGTGATATGATCACATAATGACAGAGGAGCTGTTGATAAATCCTCCTACTGCTGCAGGATAATTTAATCGAACTAATAATTTTGATTAGTTTGCATCTGGCAGCCAGAAATGTTCTGTAACTAAAGCAGTTCGCCATCTGTCGCTCTGGCTCCTGGCAACTGTCAACACGTTACACAAATCAAACAAAAATTATACGAAATTACGTAATAAAACTTACGACTCTCGCTTTCCTACAGACGCTTAAAGACTATATAAATTTAAATTAATAACGTAAAAAGGTAAATTTTTCCTTGTACTTAACTATTTTAGCACTACGCCATGAAGGCGTATAGAGGAGTTGATGTATTGAGCCAAGTTTTCTTGAACTCAGCACTAGCTGGAGGTGAGTGTGCAGCTTCACGCCCCGGCCGCTTTAGCCCCGAGGATACCCATTGCATAGGAGACTGGGTGGACCGCAGAACCGGTCTGGACGACGTGGGCAAGAGAAAAAATATTCTTGACCCTACCGGGACTCGAATTCCGACCCCTCTATCGTCCTGCCCGTAGCCAGTCGCTGTACCGAGTACGCTATCCCGGCTCATAAAGAATTTAAATTAATATATTTTTAAAATTTAGTCATGTAGGTCGCAGTAGAGTAGTTGGTTGAGGCACTATGCTACAAGCCGGAAGGTCGCGGTATCGATTCCCGATGAGGTCATCGGAATTTTCAGCTGGCCTAATACTTCCAGCCGCACTATTGCCCTGGAGTCGAATCAGCCTCTAACACAAATAAATACCAGGAGTCTTCCTGAGGATAAAGAACGGCCGGCGCTTAAGGCTGACACACCGTCATCTGTGAGCTGATTGTCTAGAAAACGTGAGAGCCTCGACGTCTCACAGCCCTATGGGCCTTCACGGCCTGTTACAGGGATAGCTCTCCTTTTCTTTCGTGCTGTAGCATTCATGGGTGATAAGTAGGATTGCGGTGGGAAACCCGGAAGGAAAGAGACCACTAGGAATTTAGAAGTATGGAGAGGATAATATTAAAATGGGTTTTAGATAAGTATGTTGGGGGCTATGGACTGGATTCATCTGGCTCAGGCTAGGGACCAGTGGTGGTCACTTGCGAGCACAGTATCGAGCCTGCGGTTTCCATAAAATTTTCGGATATTCTTGAGTAGCTGGGCGGCTGGGGGCTTCTCAAGAAAGACTCGGCTCCATGGAGTTACTTAGTTAGTTCTTTTGATAGTGGCAAGCTCTACAGCATTTTCACTAGAGCACATCTCCGCGACCTCAAAACTTTTCGTGAGTATCTAGGATCTAAATTCGCACTATAGCCATGTTTGTCATTTGTGACGTAAATCCAGTCTCACGCAGAAGTTCTAGGTACTCTTTTTAAAGTCTACATCCAAGCCAAATTCCACACGCCACCTTGAACTAAACTGTGGAAATGAAACGGAAAATACAAATTTGTCTTGGTCACCAAGTTGTTCCTCTACATTTTACGAAGAGCAATTTTCAGAAAACTTTCTCATTTTACTGCTTAGAAGAAGAGACAGTAAAGACACTAAGACACTGGCCTCAACATCTGCCCATGCACTGCGACTCCTGTTTGTCTACCCTTGCATATCTCTTACCAAATTCAGAATGAGACACGCCCATTGCTACACCGGCAACAGAAGGTCACTTACAAAATAGGTCGAATAGAAAGAGATTTCATACGCCTTATACTGACTGAATTCTGCGCTTTTGAAAGCGTAGGCGGAGGGTTACCGGCGGCCGTCATATCAAGTGGACTCATTCTCATCCCAGCCCATGGGTTAAAAAATGCAAACATATGAAGCGAGGTGCGGCCAACAGGTCAGATTCAGTCCTGCAAGGGAATGTGGTTAAGCGGGCTGAATGAGGCACGAAGCAAGTACTAATTAATAGAAAGCCCGAAAAATAAATACCACAGAGAACGATAAGGAAACACTTCTAGAATCTAAGAGGATTTGTTTGGTACTAAACGCAGAAAAACTAAACATTTGCTGATGTATTGATATCAACACAAAACTCATAATAAAAGAACACCTAACACGTAAGTTCTTTGGAAGCATGGCATATCCTAAGTGCTTGGGACCGAAATATTAATCCAGATAAAATGAAGGCAAATTTAAATTCTGAAAATGACTGTCACCACTTAATTTTCCTCCCCCTGTCATATCTAATTTTCCTGAAGATGGAAATATTGTGACGCATTCCTAGGTAACGGACTCGTAAACACATTTCGTAGGTTACGCTGTAAAACAGTGGGACAGTGCTGCGTTTCGCAGCAACGGACGAAACACAAGTCATAGCTGGGTGTTAAACCATCTCTTAGGATACGCGTAATCAACAACGGATACCGAAACGCTATATAAGGGACTCTAGAGAGCAAATTGAATCAAACCCACGTCTAGAGGCGGGGCGAATACCTTCACCGTGACCTTGCGAGTCGTAGAAAACGGGGAAGATGGAAGTCTCAAATCTGAGACAGTAAAATACGGTCGAGAGTCCCAAGGGAATCGGACCTGAGAGAGACTGCGCTGGCAAGGGCCAACAGCATATCCAAAAGACAGATCCATCCTCTCATGAGCCCCAGATGGGGCTCGACACCAAGAATTCCTGACTGATCGACCGTCAGTCGCAGTGTGACTTGGACTTTGACTTTAAATTGAGTCAGCCGCAGCTGAGAAGCCACGAGTCATACTGGTTAGCAGAAGACTAGAGATCAGCTCAAGAACCAGAAGAAATACAGTGAGGAATTCGTTATCAAGACGCAGTTCAGTGTGTGAGCTGTTGTAATCAACCGTAATTGTAAAACAGACGTCCAATAAATCGAATCATCAAATCTAGAACCCACAATTATTAGTCACGACAACGTGACAATATACACGTATAAAGTAAAGTTAAGTTGTCCCTGTAACAGGCCGTGGAGGCCCATTGGGTTGTGAGATGTTCAGGTTCCCACATTTTCTAGACAATCGGCTCACAGATTACGGTAAGGTTGTCAGCTCACGCGCCGGCCGCCCTTTACCCCCAGGAAGAATCCTGGTACTCATTTCTGTTAGAGGCTGAGTCGACCCCAGGGCCATAGTACGGCTGGAAGGATAAGGTCAATTGAAAAAAATTCAGTGACCTCATTGGGATTCGATCCCGCGACCTTCCGGCTTGTAGCATAGTGCCTCAACCAACTCTCCATCCCTCCTTCATTTTCTGAGCGAGGAGGATCAAACTGAAGCATCTGCAAACAAAGTTCTGAGACAAGTATCTCAACATGAGAGACAAGCAATGACTATTGTCACGGTGTGACTCACAGCAACTTGCAAACCTATGCAATGAATTAGCAGAAACTGACAGACGGCCTAATGCTCCGTTCAATTGTGTGCAAATTTTATACAGCAAAGTTTATCTATGAGAGTGCATTACGGATAGAGAGGAACGCCAAGTCAAGGAAGTAACAGACACAATTCTTGTACCATTATCATAATACATAAATTAATAAAACAAAAAACAAACTCCGTGGTTTTAGTTCGCAAGCGAACTATACCGACCGAGCGACCGCCGCTTGTAGGCGAAGTTTAGTGCCAACTCTTGCGGATAGAGGGTGTCGCGTGGTCAGCGCAACGAATCTCCACGGTCGTTAATTTCGGTTTTCTAGACCGGAGCCGCTATTTCCTTGAAATAGCTCCTCAATTATCATCACGAGGTTGAGTGGACCCCGTTCCAGACCCACTACTTCTCCGAAAAAATCCGGTAGTGCCGGGAATCGAACCCGGATCTCTGGATCTGTAGCCAGTAACGCTGACCACTAGACCACAGAGGCAAACAAAGCATTCACGAGGTTGAGTGGACCCCGTTCCAGACCCACTACTTCTCCGAAAAAATCTGGTAGTGCCGGGAATCGAACCCGGATCTCTGGATCTGTAGCCAGTAACGCTGACCACTAGACCACAGAGGCAAACAAAGCATGTTTTAATCTTATTTTTAAGTATCAGACAGGAAGACAAAATAATTCTGAAACGAATGGCAGCAAACATGCCCCGAATCTAGTCTGATCTTAATTTCTACG